>NW_027185655.1:7210894-7211453 GCF_028583685.1 Petaurus breviceps papuanus | reverse complement strand
GTGGACTGCAGAGCCTCTGCTGCGCATGCGCACGATGGGCGGAGCCTGGAGCGGACCCCTGCTCGGCTACGCCCGCCTCCCACGGGGAGGAAGCGCCTGCAGGTCAAAATTTAGACCGCCGCATTGCTGGTGTGGGGGGAGCGAGCGGCCACACGGGGGCAGGAGCGCCCTCGGCTCCTAACCGCCGCCCCTCCTCCCCCTCCTTTGAAGAGAATGACTCGCTTAACGCGAGCCTGTTTTCTCCCCCGCGGGTGTAGACCCAGGGACTCCCGAGAGCAGTGGGATCCCTAGATTTAGACCCCGAGGGGCCATCCGCGCCGTCCCCTCCTTCCGGGCACTGCCCCTCCGGCCGGACGTGACGCAGCGCGTCTGGGTGGTCATGAGAGGCCGGCACGTGGCCTGGAGGGCCCCCACGGGACCCCCCACTGGACAGATGAAAGAAGTGGTAGGGGTGTCCTGGGAGCTCGGCCGCAGGGCCCACGGGCAGTAGGGCTCTGTCACGGTCCGTGCACGAAGGCACGAGATGTGCCCGCAGGGGCTCAGCCCCCCCCCCCCCCCC
>NW_027185655.1:7192129-7210794 GCF_028583685.1 Petaurus breviceps papuanus | reverse complement strand
CCGCTCGCCGGCGGGGGGGGGCTTCGGGCGGGCGCCGGGCCTCTCCCCCCCCCCCCCCCCGGCGGCCCCCACGGGCCGGTCTTCCATGTTTTGTCCTCAGTTTTCTTTGCACTACATCCCCCCCTTCCCCCTTCCCACTCGTGATTCACTACGCAGTCTCTGCGAAGTTCGGGTCCGAAGAACTCCCCGATGAATTACGCGGTTCCCTGGTTCCCAGCACTTGGTCATTCCCAGGAGAGAGCCCCGATCGCACCTGGAGCCAGGCAGAGAAGGACACACCCAGGAGGGAGAAGGCTTTGGGGACCCCGGCGTGCCAGTTATATGGAAAAGAACAGAAAACATGAACAGGATGATGTAGTGCAAAGAAAACTGAGGACAGAAAGGGAACTTACGGTAGAAGGAGGAGGAGGCGTCACCCCCGCTGAACCCCGAAAGAAGAAAGTGTACATTCCACCTATGGAAGCTGGCTTCTCTAAACGTACTACACGCGGGGAATATCAGATTTGAGGAGTGCTTTGTCTTGAATTTGAAAAGTACATTGGCCAAAGATTGTTTATAGGATCTTAAGGGGATATGGAGAAAGGGGAGGCACTGAAGATTTTTGACCAGAGTCCAAGATGACAAGTGTGGCAAGTTTTGACAAGTCTGACTTGTGCCTTAGGAAGAACTAGTAGAATGGCCATTGGTTATCATTGCTACCTGACTGACCCACCTCCTTTTCAAATCACATTTTTAAGCCCATTTAAAAGCTCTGCCACCTTTTAGATAGGACCCATTTTAAACCACCTGTACCAACTTTTGGTGACCCCAGATTAGGTCACTTAGGAATTTTCAGTCTAGATTCCATTCCTTCCAAAAAATGGCTATCTACAGACTTTCTTTTTGAAATGACCTTTGTTCTTGGGGCCTTAGAAGTACTGACAGAATTTTTTGATCGGGCCAGTCGGTAAAAAATGAGATCAGTTACTTAGGAGAAAGTTAGTTTTGCCTGTGAAGGCTTGTTTCCCAAACAAATCCCCTGTATTTACATTGGCATCTCAGACTTTTGTAAACATTTAGTAGATTTGGTGTATACTAGGTGCTGCAGAAAATGACCCAGTGCCATTGAGCATGTTTTTGTTCTTCATTTTGAAGAGGACCAATCACTGGGGTGATATCCTGACTCGTGAGTGAATTGGATTTAAGTGAGGCAGAGTTGCACAGGATTGTCAGCTTCACTGTCTCTTCCAGAATCATCAAAGTCCAGTGGCAAGACAAAACTCAGGACAGCTGGTGACGGCCTGGGGTGCTGTAGCAGCAAGCACCCCAGCATCCCCAGGGTGGCTGACAACACAAGGTTCTTAGATCTGCTTTGTTAAAGGAAAGCAACTCAAAATTGGTTAACAAGCTTACTTTAATCAGTCAAATATGTACCGTTTACCTAGTTCAGGGGAAAAAGGTCAGCACCCCGAACTTCAGAGTATACAGACAGAAGTACAAGACAGAGAAACAGATCAAGCAGACAGGCTTCCAAACTGTCCAACCATTACATCCATACCAAATCACAGTTACCAGAGAGGGAAGCATCAACATCTGGGTTTTCAAAGCCAGGGGGCTCTCAACAGCTGCCCATAATCTCCTCTGGTCTAGTCACACAACACTTCTCAAAGTGAGCCCCAAAGCAAAGCCTCACATCAGGGATTATATAGCCTTCTCCTGGGTCAGAGAATGTAACCACCCTCTTGACCCACTGCCCAATCACACAGGATCAAGGTGTGGGCATTCCTGAAAACCAAGCCTTCTGCCACAGGCTCCATGTGAGCACATTCAGCCTATTAGGGGGTCAGAGTATATTTTCAAATCAAGGAAGTCTCTCAGAGTCTCTTAAGCCCATCAAAGGGCCTAGGGGCAGGGAAGATCTTTAAATTTACATTTCCATTACAGATGCATTGGATGACCTTGGTGTTTTTGATGTTTGACCAAGCTGTAAAGACCTCCACACTGCCTGCTTTAGCTGCCTTTAGGGCCATTTTAACAAATTATTGACATCTCCCTATTCCGCTGGGTGAAGTCTTCATATGTGTGGTGCAGACACCCCAACTCAGGATGTTTGAGGTTCCCGGGGACAGTATGGTCCACAGGATCAGGAAGAGTTGGACAGGTCTGGATAACAACAACAGTATGAGAAATGTTTACTCACCTAGGTCCAAGTCCAGATTCTTGGAGCACTCCCCTGGTGGTCTTTTACTTGGTCATCGAACTGTCTTAACCTTGTTAGTGAACCATCATGGCCTTTACATCTGGCCGGTAAGCTGTTCTGCATGTGCCTAATTGGGTCATCAGCTAATGCAGTGGTCACAAAACATTTTTTGGGTATGTACCCTTGTCACTGAGAAAATTTTGAGCAGCAACCCCTACCATAGACATATTTATTTATTTACAAATTGTTCTGCTCTCCTAATATATATTATAGAATATACATAAAAATAATTTCAAAAGACATGAGAGATGAAATAAAAATTTTTTAAATAACTTTAATTTTACTTAAGAAAGATACAAAACCTCTTGAAATATGCAAAACACCTTGTTATTCTCACTAAAACATAAATGCTCCTATTTTTTAGTCAGTTTAGTCAGAGCAATGTAACAATATGCTTAATTACTTTTGAAAGTCATTGTTTACCATTCTGTGAGCTAGCAGTTCAAATGTCTAGTTCAAAGTTTCATTTATTTCAGATTTTGGTTTTAATGACTCATAGCAGAAAATAAAAATTTGAGATGTAGCCCTTGTTGGAAGAAGTATCATTGGAGGTACTTACTAAATCATGATATCAGTTTTTCAATCCCATCTAACAAATGTGCAAATGTCTTCAGATTTGGCTAGTACATTTTTATCTTTCCTGACCTATCAGTAAATTGTTCTTGCAAGTTACTCAGAATCTGTTACATTTTTATATTTTTAGCATATGGATTCTTAATCCACTGAAACTCACTTGGATGATTTTTAAATAGCAAATTCTCTTTCCAAGTTGCTCCCCTGCCAGCTTCATGTCATATTTTTGAATTCCAGGCCTACTTCCAAATGGCATTCCTACTCTGGCCTCCTGGACTTCTGATTGGTGACCAGTCATTATAACTAAAGGGCAGCACTGGGCCTGGAGTCAGGAGTACCTGAGTTCAAATCTATCCTCTGACATTTACCTGCTGTGTGACCCTTGGCAAGTCACTTGACCCTGTTTGCCTCAGTTTCCTCATCTGAAAATGAGCTGGACACTCCAGTGTCTGCCAAAAAAAACTCCAAATGGGGTCATGAACAGTGGGACACGACTGATGGATACAGCAACAACATCATAACTCATCCCTAGCCAATCTACCATCCTCGGACTAATATGTTGCTTCATCCACATCCAACTGGGCACTCCTGCTATGGTTCTCCAGCTTCTGATCAGTGATTGTTTATCACAACTAGCCAAAGCCAGACTCTCCAGCTCTCAGGTTGTCTTTATGCCTCTCTGCTGTGCTTCATCTATAAGGGCCTCTAACCCCCTCTCTCTTCCTCTTCTGCTCCTGGGCCTTTGGGATGCACTATGCAGCCATTCCTGGAAAGTACATGTCAGTTGGTTACCATCCCTGTGTCATTCCTGACCATAGTGCCCCTCCCTGCCCACCACTTATGTCATCCCCTGTTAGAGTGTAGGCTCCTGGAGGATGGACTCAGCCTCTATATTTTTTTATTTATGTGTCTAGTACTTAGCACAGTGCATGATACTTAATAAGTCCTTAAATACTTTTAATTCATATTAAGTATTCAAATATCATGATTTTTATAGGAGCACACATTTTTTGGCAGCAAAAAACCCCTATTTTAAAAATATCTCATCATGATGGCTTTACTGCACCCAGTTAATATTACAAACCATAGTATATGCTTGAGTAAGGTTTGTTGATAATGACAATGGCTATACATTAATATTTAAAGGTTTCCTTGCTCATTTTGAATTTTTTCGATCAACTCGGATCTGATTAGTTTGTCATTGTTTTTACTTTGTAATTTGGCTGATGAGCTCATGTTAGGAGTAGAATTGCTGGCGTTGCCTTTTTTTGTTGTTTGCTTGTGCTAACATTAATATTTTTAATTCAAGGCCCTTTTTTCAGGAGTCTTTTAATTATCTGTCCATTCTGGAAAGGTTAGTTTAGTTACAAGTAAATAATATGTCTAAGTCTATTTAATCGGGCAACCATAAACTGCAGTACGTCATCATGTACTTAAGGGAAGAGAACAAGTCAGGTCAAGCCCTCGTCAACGTGAGATTCCAAGTCTTCTCTCCGTATATCTTGGACACTACATGTGATACGTTCCTGTCTGAGATATGGCTATGTTCAATAGTAGTAAAGCTTTATTTAAAAAGTTCTTTGAGAAAATAAATATAAAGGTTCTAATGTTTTTCTTTTGTATCCTAATGTATCTTTTTGCTTACACTTTGGAGACTACAGGTCTGGTTCATAGCTGTCCATCTTTTCCATTAGAATGGAATAGGACACTGTTAAAATCTGGTTGAACTAGACCTACCCTGTCTATTTCCTTGATTCCTTTCCTTGAAGTCTACCAGCCTTGTCAAACATGGACATGATCACTCCTCTTTTTAACAGATATTAATTTACCTAGGGTCTCACTGGCCAATGATTTTCTCTTTTTTGGTAATTGAGGTGCTATTTGACCTTTCATTATATGACACCTCTTCTATTTTCCAATATCTTTTCCTAATCACTGATAGTGACTTAATGATCACACCTGTCACTTCCTTCTCCACTCTGGGATGTATTTTCTCTGGGTCTGGTGACTAGCCATCCCCTTACTTGGATTTCAGTTCCCTATTGGCCATTTTCTTCTGTCCTTTCCACTTCAAATAACCTCCTCTTCAGCAGGGAAAACAAGAAAAGATAAAAGTCACACACAGATACTAGATAGACTAAGATGAGGTCTTTGGCTCATTGATGCAAATGAGGAGGTTTGGAATACCAGTCACTACTTTGCCTAATTTAGGCAAGATAAATGCTGGGGGAAACCACAGATAATGAAATTATACCAAAGTAACACAAAGATATCTCAAGTACTATGGTAAGTAAGGGCTCTGGATTTGGACCTGCATCTCACCATGGCTCTGGCACCTTGAGTAAGTCCCTTACACCATCAAGTGGCTTCTGTTGTTTTATCTGTTGCATGGGAATGATAATAATTGGCCAGGGTTGCTGTGGAATTGTAATGAGAAAATAAATATATTTTGAAAACTTCTTTGAAAATCTTAAAATAAAAACATGTAAGAAATTTTTGTCACTATTGGAATTTTTCAGTATTGTCTTTTTAGTATTGATTGGACCCATTTGCAGAATAATATTTATGATGGAATGAAAAAAAAATGAAATGTCTAAAAGATTTACTTTATTTTCACAGGTGTTACTAGAATAAGTGAAAAGAATCTCCAAGAATTAAGGTATTATTACTGTGCTATCTCTCACTTTAAATATACTTGTCTTAGAGAATTGTGAAGCTATACAATTGTAAGAATTATTTTTACCAAATGTGAAGTCATTTTGTAGAATTTGTCATTTTAAGGATAAAGTATTTTATATTCTCTAGCATCATCTGCTTCTGAAGTGTTCCACCTACAGTCTACTTGGCTTTCCTACTCCCATGAGTCTGGGATTTCATCAGTGCAGGTACTCACTTGAGTGGACCAGATCACAGCCCATCCTATGTCAGTCTCACCCAGAGCCGCCAGAAGATTGAGCGCACAGGTCTGCTCAGTGCTCTAGGGGATGTTCTTTGCCTTCTGTTGACGTTGTGCAGATGCCAGGCACACTGGTTGTCTATCAGTAAAACCTTGGTGCTAGAGTTACAGAGAATAAGACAGTGCCAGCCCTCAGAGAGCTTAGGTTCTATGGAGGATATAGTATGGACTCATGGAAGTATATACGAGTGAATATAGAGCAGTTTGGGAGAAGGTGCTTCCACCTGGGGGACTGGCGAGGTCTTAAATAGAAAGTGGCATTGGAGTTAATTCTGAAGGAAACTCGGGTTTTAGGAGGCAGAGGAGAAGAGGGAGCCCCTGTCGCCATGGTGACAGCCCACGATGGCATATATGAGGAACAGCAAGAAGGCCAATCTGGCCCAAAGAGAATGTGAAGGGGAGGAGTGCATGGCAAAGTAGTTTGGAAGCAGATAGTAAAAGCTTTTAGATGCGAAACAGGAATTTTGGATCCTGGAGGGAGCCCATGGAGTGCTTTGAGCAAAGAAGAGTCACAGATTGATGCTTTTGAGGCAGCTGTGGAGGATGCGTTGGCTAGGGAGGCAGGTGAGAGGTGATAAAGGGCCTGAATTCTGGTCACATGACCAGCCCATCTTATTTTCCAGGTATATTACTTCTATGTGATTCCTCATTTGTAACATGTGACAGCTTGCTCATGTTCAACACAACATGCATTTCTTCGTTGCCCTTTGGGTATTCCTCAGCATCAGTTCTTTGGAGAAAGCCAGATTCCACCATAGACCCCCCCGGGAGAACATGGTATTGAGAGTTGTTCTGTTGTTTTAGAGGGCTGCTTGTTTAGGTCAGTAAGAAAAGAACACGGCACATTTTTCCCACGGCAGTCCAACCTGCTTTTCTCCCATTCATTTCTGGGATCTAGTTCGTTATTTGAAGGGTCTATTCCAGGGGATAGATTAGGGATCTCATCTAGCATCCAGGCCTTGCTGCAGTTAGCAGTACTGTATATCAACATAAATATATGGATGAATTGGGCATCTCTGAGAATCTCCTTTGGGTCTGGACTTTGCTCTGGAGCTCCTCAGTAGCAATGACAAGCATGGTCGTGTGTGTGTGTGTCCGTGTGTGTGTGTGTGTGTGTGTTTGTGCATGTGTGCCTGTGTGTGTGCATGCTTGTTGGAATCAGAGTGTCATTAAACAGAGTCAAATCTCTTCTCTCAAGATAGATGATTGAGAGGAGGTCCATTAAGATAATATTTTGTTTATCAAGTTAAATGTTTTTTTTTTCCAAATGCTTTATTAACTTCTGATTTACATCATTCATTTCCGCCAGATTTTGAGTTACAAATTTTCTCCCCGTTTTTCCCCTACCCACCGCCCCAAAACAGAAGTCCCACAGGATATCCCCTCCTCCATTCTGCTCTCTCCCATATTTTCTCCCATACCCCTTTCAACTTTACCAGTGGATCTCTATGCCCCAGTGCCTGTATATCTTATTTCCCAATTACATGTGAAATAGTATTAATAATAGTATACACACACACACACACACACACACACACACATATATATATATATATATATATATATATAAATAACTATTTCATTTTAAAACTTTGAATTCCAGATTCATTCCCTTCTTCCCTTGTCTCCCATGCTTACTGGGAAGATAAGCAGTTCAGTATAGGTTGTACATGTGTAGCTAATGCAGAACAATAACATAGCAGATATATTGTAAAAGACTGACTATATTTCCCTCCCTCCTATCCCACCTCCCACTTGTTCTATTCTCTACTTTGATCCTGTCCCTTTTCAAAAGTGGGTGCTCCCTCCCCCAGCCTGCCTTCCCTTCCATCATCCTTCCTCTCACCCGCTTCGCCCATACTCTACTGGAGGGTGAGATACCCTATTTAGTGTGTATTTCATTCCCTCCTCAAGCCAAATTCAATGGGAATAAAGTTGACCCATTCCCTTTTGCCCTCCTATTCTTCCCCTCCATTATAACCATTTTCCCTTGCCTCTTCTATATGAGATAGTTTACCCCATTCTGTCTCTCCCCATCTCCTCTCATTATATTCCTCTCTCACCTCTTAATTTCACCTTTTAAGTATCATCCCTTCCTGTTAAATTGGTCCTGTGCCCTCTATCTATGTATATCTGTAAACATATATATACACATTCACATATGTATTCATATGCCCATATACCCTCATATATATATATATTTCTATTCCCTTTAACTACTGAGAAAAGTTTCATCAGTTACAATTATTGCTTTTCCATGTAATTTGGAGAGTCATATTCTGTTTTTTGTGACATTTTTCTAACTTCTCATCCTGTGTCACTGATGTTGAAATATAAGTTATAATTTATCGTCATGTTGGTCATTAAAAAAATGCTTTTCATGAGCAGTATAGTACAAGCTGATTACATATTCCATGAAATTAAGTTTCTTGTTACCTTTGGACCCAGGATACCAATTTGGGACCAATTTCACAGCTGTTATTTGCCCTCTCTAAGGAGAACCTGTGCCGCCCTCTTTTAATTTGGGTGCAACTCTTATCTTTGGATTTCATAACAAGAATGTCAATATTGATACAGTTCAGTTTCTCTAGCAGTACATTCCCCAGTAGTGTTTATCATCGGACAAGAACCTCATATTTATAGTGCCAACAATTTAATATATATAGGCAGCTAAAAGCTGTATGATTCTTAGCATCCTTTCTCCCCCTCCTCCCATCCCCTTTGCCAATTCTACTCTTGCAGAAGGGGTATGTATAGGGCCCTTTGAGTTTATATTTGTAGTTAATGGGTTGCCATGATCAAAGAATTCATTACCTACTAGCCAGCCTAGTGATGAAGAATCTGTCTGTACTAGTCTGATCTTCAGAGAAAAGCGTCTGTTGTCAATGGTAGTTTGGTCATACCTACCAAAGCCTGTACCAGGGGTGAGGAGCCTATAGGCTCAAGGCCACATGCAGCCTTCTAGGTCCTTGCATACAGCCTTTTGACTGAATCCAAGTTTTGCAGAACAGACCCTTTTATTAAGAGGATTTGTTCTGTGGAGTTTGTATTCAGTCATTGAGGAACTAAAGGACCACGTGTAGTTTTGAGGCCAAAGGCTCCCCACCCCTTCTCTTGGCCTTTGGTTACCTCTGGTCACTGCTGTAATATTATGAGGCATCAGATAAAGGCTTTGTTATTCAAACAAGCAAATTAATCAGCTTTTTGGATACAAATATCTTCTAACCCACAATTATCTAGCTATTTATTTAAAATCCTCACACTTTATTATAACCTATAAATCAGATTTAAACTGAAGCCATTATCTACATGTAACATCCTTTTTGGGCCCACATGTGACTTCCCTCACGCTCACACAGAGGGACAATTGTTGTTAGGTATCTGGGTTGTTCCTTGTGGCTAAACTTTTTTAAAACCACACATGGGTGCCCACTGATGTGCTTTCCATTAGAATCATCCATTAGGCAACATTAGCAAAGGCATTTACTCAGATGGTGTAACCAGAACAGCACCTAAAACACTTGTAAATTTGGGGCATGCCCTCAGTTGTTGGCATCTACCAGACACGTTCTAAAATGCTTCATTAAATAATATGTTGCTGCCCTCTTCTTTAGGTAATCACCTTCTTTCCAGATTATCCCCTCTCTACTATACCTTGTGCTATAATGAAGAGGAAGCAGGACCATACTGGACTTGGAGCCCCCTAACCTGAGTTCTAGGAGGTCTAGATCTGACATTGTGCTAGTGACTTTGCCTCAAAATTTGAGTTTCTAATTTATAAAATTATTCCTCATGAGGGTTGTGATAATTTCTATATAAATATGAACTGATGTTGCCAATTTCCATTCAATGGAATCGAATGATTAAATTTTTGCAAAATTCTTAGTTTCTTGGCAAAGCAAATTTGCCTTGGGCTGAAGGTGTCCTTAGACTACAACCGCTATTTTTTTCTACCCTCTTTCAGACTCAGTTCCACCTCTGTTTAGATTGCTGTCAGCTTCTGTTTCAGTTAACTTCCTTACCTCAAAGACTAATTTAAAAGAAAGGAACCTAGGTGAGTTAGTACCTGGTTTTTTTTTTTTCCAAATGCTTTATTAACTTCTGATTTACATCATTCATTTCTGCCAGATTTTGAGTTACAAATTTTCTCCCTGTTTTTCCCCTACCCACTGCCCCAAAATAGTGGTCCTACAGGTTATCCCCTCCTCCAATCTCCTCTCTCCCATATCTTCTCCCATACCCCCTTCAAATTTTCCAGTAGGGCATGTTGGATCTCTATGCCCCAGTGCCTGTATATCTTATTTCCCAATTACATGTAAAGTAGTATTAATAATAGTATATATATATATATGTATATGTATTTTTTTTAACATTTGATTTTAAAACTTTGAATTCAGATTGATTCCCTTCCTCCCTTGTCATACACCCTTACTGGGTAGATAAGCAATTCAGTATAGGTTGTACATGTTCAGCTAATGCAAAACATTGCCATAGTATATATATTGTAAAAGACTGACTATATTTCCCTCCCTCCTATCCCACCTCCCACTTGTTCCATTCTCTACTTTGATCCTGTCCCTTTTCAAAAGTGGGTGCTTCCAACTTCCCTCTCCCCCAGCCTGCTCTCCCTCACATCATCCCCCCTCTCATCCCCTTCCCCCCTACTCTCCTGTAGGGTGAGATACTCTATTTAGTGTGTATGTCATTCCTTCCCTGAGCCAAATTCAATGAGAATAAGGTTGACCCATTCCCTTTTGCCTTCCTATTCTTCCCCTCCATTGTAACCATTTTCCCTTGCCTCTTCTATATGAGATTGTTTACCCCATTGTCTATCCCCATCTCTTCACATTATATTCCTCTCTCACCCTCTTAATTTCACCTTTTAAGTATCATCCCTTCCTATTAAATTAGTCCCGGGTCCTCTATCTATGTATACCTGTAAACATATATACACACGTTCACATATGTATTCATATGCCCATATACCCTCCAATATAGACACACACACACACACACACACACACACACACACACACATATATATATATATATATTTCTATTCCCTTCAACTATTTTCATAAAGAGTAAAGTTTCATCAGTTACAATTATCGTTTTTCCATGTAGGAATGTAAATAGTTCAACTTGGATAAGTGGCTTATGATTTCTTTTCCCTGTTTACCTTCTTATGCTTCTCTTGATTCTTGTAACTGAATGTCAAATTTTCTATTCAACTCTGGTTTTTTCATCAAGAATACTTGAAAGTGGGGCGGCCAGGTAGCACAGCGAGTAAGAGCACCGGCTCCAGTGTTGAGAAGACCTGGAGATCGAATCCCGGGCTCAGACACTTAGCTCCCACCCAGAAACACCTGGCCGTGTAATCTTGAGCAAGTTACTTAACCCCGATTGCTTAGGGGCGGCCAGGTGGCTCAGCGAGTAAGAGCACCGGCTCCAGTGTCGGGATGACCTGGATCAAATCCGGGCTCAGATACTCAGCACCACACCCAGAAATAACTGGCCGTGTAACCTTGAGCAAGTTACTTAACCCCGATTGCTTATTAAAAAAAAAAAAGAATACTTGAAAGTCCTCTATTCCACTGAATGACCATATTTTCCCCTAAAACATGATACTCACTTTTGCTGAGTAGGTGATTCTTGGTTTTAATCCCAAATCCTTTGACCTCTGGAATATCATATTCCATGCTCTTCAATCCCGCAGTATAGAAGCTGCCAGATCCTGGGTTATCCTGATTGTGTTTCCACAGTATTCAAATTGTTTCTTCCTGGCTGCTTGTAATTTTCTCTCCTTGATCTGGGAATTCCAGAACCTAGCTATAATATTCCTAGGTGTTTTCTTTTTGGAATCTTTTTCAGGAGGTGATTGGTGGATTCTTTCAACCTCTATTTTGTCCTCTGGTTCTAAAACATCAGGGCAGTTTTCCTTGAGAATTTCTTGGAGGATGATTTCTAGGTTCTTTCTTTGATCATGGCTTTCAGGTAGTCCAATAATTTTTAAATTATCTCTCCTGGATCTATTTTCCAGGTCAGTGGTTTTTCTCATGAGATATTTCACATTGCCTTCTATTCTTTCATTTGTTTGGATCTGTTTAACAGCATCTTGATTTCTCATAAAGTCACTAGCTTCCCTTTGCTCCAATCTAATTGTGAAGGAATGATTCTCCTCAGTGAGCTTTTGAGATTCTTTTTCCTTCTGGCAATTTTGGCTTTTTAAGTCATTCTTCTCCTCATTGCCTTTTTGAGCCTCCTTTGCCATTTGAGTCAGTCTGTTTTTAAGGTATTATTTTCCTCAGTCAGGCTGTTGACTCTCATTTCATAATTTTCTTGCATCATTCTCATTTCTCTTCCCCATTTTTCCTCCACTTCTCTTATCTGCTTCTTCAGGTCCTCTATGGCCTGTAACCAGCTTGTATTTTAAGTTTTTGGTGCAGAAGTTCTGACTTCACTGTCTTCCTCCTGTTCCATGCTTTGCTCCTTTTTGTCCCCCAAATAGGAGTCTAATGTTGGAATCTTCTGTCTGCTTTGTTTCCTTTTCCTGATCATGTTGCCCCTCAGTCACTTGACCCCTGGGCTTTTTGCCACAGTAGGACTCTGCCACCAGACAGGGGAGCTTCGTCCCAATTGCTTGGGTCTTCTCAGCTGCTGGAGGTATTAGATGGGTGCCCTCTCTGAGGTCTCCACACGCTCTGGCAAGTTGGACACACACCCCAGGACCACCACCCTAGACCGCATGCCAGATCCAAGCAGGGTAAAGCAAGAGTAATTACTGCTAAGACTGGTGGCTTGGTTCCCCTACACTCTGCAGTCAGGAGCTGAAGCTGCCATGTGGCAGCTGCTGTTGCACTGCCACGGAGCCTCAGCAGCTTCTCACCTTGGGGGCAAAGGCTGACAGCACTCCCAACTACTGGATCCCAAAGTAAGTCCACATTGTACTGACCTCTCACTTTGTCCTTAGCATCTGTGTGTTGATAAATCTGGAAACGGCCGCAGCTGCTGCTGATCTGCAGTCCCTCCAAGTGGTGGTTGGTCAGGCCCACCCTGGGGCTAAAACCTCGAGCTCAGGGCTGGGTCTCCTTGGCTCCCAGAGCGCCATGCTGGCTGATTCTTGCCAGCCTGCTGGGCTGTTGTCAGCAGGAGGTCAGCTTCTCTGTGTCATTTTGTGGGTTCTGTAGCTCCAAAGTTTGTTCAGAGTCCCCTTTTATGTGAATTGGGGGAAGTGGAAGCTGGAGCCCCGTGGAATACCTGTTTCATTCTCCTCCATCTTGACCAAGTTAGTACCTGTTTTGTCGGAGGTTGCCAGTTTTTGACCATGCCTATCTTACTCATTCTGTATTGAGCCAAATCCTGTTGGTTATGGAGGCACATAGTACCACAATAATTCTTAGATTTATTTATGGCCTTAGAACCTGAAGATCATCCATGTGCATGTAGGTTTAGAGTTCCAAGGGCCCTGATCAGAGGTTCGGCTCCCTCACATTACAGATAGGAAATTGAGGCCTAGAAAGGCTAGATAACTTGAAGATGACCACACAGGTGATAAGGTACAGATCTGGGATTTGACTGTAAATCCATTGCTTTTCCTCTCATACCATAAGAATCTCAGAGCACCTGATCTGATGAAATATTTGAGCCAATTGCATATACTGTGATGCAGTATCTTCCTCTGTTTAATTGAAAACTTTCACGCCAGTCTATTCCATTAGAACACTGAAGTTGCCTAGCAGTGTTGGCAAACATACCACTTAGAATCCTTAAGGAAGTGTCTCTCTGCTTGCTGTTTATTTTCCAAAATGATAACCCTTAGACACATTAAGGTAGAACTTGTCAAATTTAAGTTTTGACAGACTACATAGACTTCAGTGGACAAAAGTGGAAAGTGGTGAGTGAAATAAAGGCAAATCCTCAGTAACATTATTTATAGTTGATAGGTTGGCTAGTCAAATCACTTTCTTTCAATATTTTGAGCTTTGAGACCCTAATAACATTTAACTTGATTTTAAATTTAATCTCAGCTCCTATGTTACACATTTTGGGTGCTTGAATTCTCAACTAGCCTGAAACTAAAAAATTGATGACTGGCTGTAGATCTCTATTGGACATTCAAGATACACTCCCTAAGCTTAAATTATTTGGAAGAATAATTTTATTGTTTTCTTATTATGTCAAAGCCCAAAGCTTGTCTGACCTATGTCCCCAAACTACCTGTCTTTTGCAAATATATTTCAGTTTTTCTTCAATAAGTAAGGCTTTAAATTGTTTATGCCCTGTGACTGATTATGCATGAATAGCCAAATTTCTGATCAGGCCCAGACTTGCTGAGTTAGGGGATATTTTAGGCAAAGCAGATTTTTTTTTTGTTTGTGTGTTTGGTTTTCTCTTTTTGCTTAAATTAATCATGTAATTTCCAGAGCTCTTCCTTTTGCCAATTGAGAGTAGGTCAAAATCAGTCACTTAGTGTTAAAATCCTGAATGTTATACCTAGATTGGATCCTATCTATTCCTTAGGCACCCTGGCCTGTGTTATCTTAACTTAAGAGTACTGGTTTAATCTAAATAAATATTTAGTTATTTTTTGGATTCCTATTTTGCTGATCTTGGCTTTGTAAGTAGTTTTTCTTTCCATTGTTTGAAAATCAGAGAACTGGGAAGGAGAAGGCTTTGCCCAGAACAGTTAGAGAATCCAGACACTTGTTACTAGTAGTAAGCAGTCAGAGCGCAGAGCACTGGTGGTGTTCCCTGTTGATTGTTGCTTTGGGGAAACCATTGGGTAAAACCCGTCATTATTAGAGCTGCTAAAAATGTCCATCCTGAACAAGGAATCTTGTTCTCTTAATACTAAGTAATAGTAGCATAGAAATATTTTAAATGAAGATTGAATTTGGCACAATAAAATGAGTGAACATCTGAACAAAGGCCTATTCCCTCGGTTTTCCTAGATTAGAGCTAATAAGACAAACTCAGAAGACACTGCAGGAAGAGCTATTATCAGCATGGAAGCAAAAGGGCATGAAGCAAATCAGGAAGATGCATCGTTGAGTGGCATGAGATCATGTGGAAGTAAGCAAGCTATACTTGGAAAATAATATTCAAATGATGCAAGTCCCAACCCAACTGCTGTTTAAGTGAAATAGCTTGGTCACATTACTGCATTAATCTGTAGACAGATGGGCTGATTGTTTTGTCTAACTGGGATTCTGTTTTCTAATACATTTTAAGTATTTATTCATCCTTTGTTGAGTTTTAAATTGTTTCCTTTATCTTTGATGTTTTAAAATGGAGGCAGTAAGCATTTATTAAGCGCCTGCTGTGCACCAGGCACTAGGCTAAGCACTGGGGTTATGAAGAAAGGGAACAGCACAGCCCCTGGCCTTGAGGAGCTCACAGTGTCCAGGGGGAGACGATGAGCAAACCACAAGCCTGTGTCAGGGCGGTGACAGTGTCCCCAGAGAGGAGGGAAGCGCACTGGACAGATGTCCAAGGGCAACCCCAATAGGCCTTGGCAACAGACTGGACACTCTCATTGGGAAGATGAAGGCATGAGGGCCTTGGGAGGCTGGCAGTGCTCTTGATAGCAATAGGGGGGAGGGTTTAGAGAAAGAGAATGAATTCATTTTGGAACTTGCTGAGCTTAGGATACCTATAGGCCATCCAGTTCAAACTGTCCAAAAGGCAGGTGGAGATGAGCAGAGAGCTTAGGGCGAGTGGGTTTGAGATTCCTCAGCATAAAGATCATTGAATGCATGGGAGTTGCTGAGATCACCCAGTGAATAGTATAGAAGGAGAAGAGAAGAGGGCCCAGGACAGAGCCCACGGTTTGTGGGTGTGATGTGGGTGCAGCTTCAGTGAAGGAAGATTACAGAGTGGCCGGACAGTGAGGAGGAGAAGTGGGAGAGAGCAGTGTCCTAAGACCTGGGTCAGAGAGAAGGCCTGGGAGAAGAGGGAAGGGTCAGCAGGGTTCTGTCAAGCTCCTTGTGACCCGAAGGCGGGAGCAAGAGAAGTGGGGTGGTCACAACAGGCTGCAGAGTGGTTAGCGCTCCCTGCTCTGGATGATGGAAACTGCCCGAGAGAGGAATGAGAGATGAAACTTTGGAAGACGCCCCTGAGCCCTACGCGCCTCATTCTTCAGGGTTCTCCTTTAGTTTGGGGGGGTTCTCCTGCTGGTGTTTAAGGTTATGGTTGTCAGCTCTGCATTTTGCTCCATCTATTTCTCTTGTAGAATCCCTCCAGTTGCTTTTGCATGTACAACTTTGATTGTAGTTTCTTACCTAGTTTCTTCCCCTCCCACTCACCTGCCATTTCCCAAGTTCTTGACATTTAAGAGGTAGTTTAGTGTCATAGATTTGGAACTAGAAGGGCCCTTAAGAGACCATTGAGTCCACCTCTTCACTGTATAGATGAAGAGTTTCTCATGATTTTCCTTCTTTGCCTCTTTGACTTTCCTTTTCCTGAGTAATACCCATTTATGATGCCCTTTCCCAATAAGTATATATTTATTTACTTTTCCCTCTTCTATTTCTTTTCCCATCTCATCTATTTTGAATTCTTTTCCTGTTCATGGACTCTATGTCCACATATTCCTTCCTTATTCTCTCTGTCTCTCATGAAAGGTAGGTCTTGTGAAAGGCAAAAAGTTGAGCTCCTTGTTCTATCTCATTCCCAACTTAGTATGTGTATAGATATTAACCTTATTCTTCTTTTCCCTTGTTTTTGTGTGGCCTGTTGTGCCTTATTCCTAGAAACTCCAGTTCGTGAAGGAGAAAGTGTGGCCTGGTGGGAGTCTCTCTACATCCTGAGCCATGAGGCACAGTCCTATCCCCAGACTTTACCATCAGCAGGCCAGTATATACTACTTCTGGATCTGTGTTCTCCCTTCCACCCAGGATTTTGAGAACCCCTTAGGTCTCCCACATATTTCTGTTTCTTGGGGGTAGAATTTAGTTATAGGAAGCGTGACCATGGCTTGGAGAAGGTGGCCCTTTAAGGTGCTTATTCCTCAGGTGAAATGTGTTATGATGTTATATCATTTTTCTTCTGCCAAATCTTGGGAATGTGCTTCAGTGGAACCCACATTGTTTTCCTTCTAGGATGAGGCTCACTCCCCACCACCCTCAGCCTCATTCCTCCCCTATACTTATCCCCCTTTCCAGCAGACTTTCATGCTTGTTGGAGACTAAATAGGTTACTGTCCCCTTTTCTGTTTACATCAGGCTAGGTGGGAATGCATTTTTGTCTCTTCCCCCTTTGTCCTCATTCAGTTAACTTCTCTGTGATCCTTTCCCCCTCCTTCCTAACAAATGTTGACTTACTTATAGGCCAATAGAAATTTTAGTTTACAGAATATTAATTGAAATATTGTTCCTTCCCTTCTCCTGACTCACTAAAGTCTGACTTATATACTTTTGTCCCTTGATGATCTTGTTTTTTTTAACCATTGATCAAAAAAAAATTTAATATCAAAACATTTTTTATGGCTAACTTTGTCTTGCCTGTGAAACACAAGACAATTGATGACATTGGTTAGGCTATTCTTGATAATTGTGTTTACTTACTGTTCCTGTGTTTCTCATGTTTTATGTGTTTGCAAGTTGAATGTTGTGCTCACCTCTGGTTTCTTTCAGAGCAATGTCTTAGATGGTTCTCTTGTTGAAAATCCATCTTTCTTGATGATTAGGCTGTTTTGCAGGCTGTTATTTTGTGGTGCATCCCTTTCTAGTCTTTTTCCTGTATCATTTCCCAATCTTTTCTTTGCTTTCTCATAGGTGTGGAATATTAGAATTGATATGCCTTCCTGTTTGCAAAATCTGTTGTTTGGAATGGAAATTCTGAACTTTAATTACATTTAACCTTGGAGTTTTAACTTCTTTTTATTGGTGATTTGTAGATTCTATTGATCAGTAATAGCTATTAGTTTTTAAACTAATGAGCAATTTGTGTGTATGATTTCTTGCAGTTTGGTCTGAAGGCATTTAAAATTTACAGCGTTTTTTTTTTCTGAAAGACCTAAGATCTTTCCATTATTTCTAAATGCCCTGTCTTTAAGGTCGGACACCTTAACTTGTATGCAATATATCTATCTATATCTGTTTTTTTAGAATTGTATTTGTTCCTGTTCAGCCAAATTTTCTTCAGTTTCAGAAGGTATTGAAAATTTTTAAGCAGAGGAGCAAAATGACCAGGTCTCTAAGTAAGAAAGGTTATCATAGTAGTAGTCTGAAGAAAAGAGGGCAGCAGGTTGGCGCAGGGGATAGAAGACCAGGTCTCCTGAGTTCAAATCTGACCTCAGACACTAGGTGTATGACTTGGGGCAAGTCAACTCAGTGTGCCTCAGTTTCCTCATCTCTAAAATGAGCTTTTGAATAAAATGACAAAGCATTGCAGTATCTTTGTCTAGAAAATCTCAGATAGGGTCACAAAGAGTCAGCCAGGACTGAAACAACTGAACAAAAGCATGAAGGCTACATAGAAGAGAAAAGAGGGTGGAATTGGGGGCATGTGTTAGGAGGCTCTAGAAGTAGTTCAGGGCCTGTATCAGGGTGGTGGCAGTAAGGAGAGAGACTAGAAGAGTCATAGAAAAGAAGTTCCCCAAAGACAGGGAATATTTCCTTTTTGTCTTTGTACATAGTAGTCACTTAATAAATGCTTTTTAAATGGATGAAAAAGCTTCAGAGAAGTCAAGGAAGATAAGAATTGAGAAAAGGCCATTTATAATCTTAGAGCCACTTCAGTAGGAGGGTGAAGGGTGGACACCTGATTACAAGGGATTAAGGAGAACGTGGGGGGGAGGGGTGTTTTAAAGGGAGGAAAAAGCTGGGGAGAGAGGGAAGGGGGGGGGGGGAAGGAGAGGGGGGGGGACAGGAGAGAGGAAGGCGAGGGGGAGGGAGG
>NW_027185655.1:7026418-7192029 GCF_028583685.1 Petaurus breviceps papuanus | reverse complement strand
GAGAGAGAGAGAGAGAGAGAGAGAGATTCCATGAATGTGTAGTGGGGTCCATGCCATGTCTTCAGGACAAAGGATTTTAGAATGCTAATTACTAGTTGAACATTAAGCTGTCAAACCTAAAGCTATGTATAAAGGTAAGGGAGCTGAATTGGGAAGAATTAGGAATTTATGAAAGGTGAAGTAGGTAGGTCTTATATAAGAGAAAATGGGAGATAAGGGATCAAAATAAGAGGGTAGAATTTTAAACTTCTAGGTCTCAGAGGTGCCTTAATTCTAGCTCTACTGAAGTCCCCACTGTGATCATGTCAGGGTGCAGTTGAAGATGGTGAAGGAAGTCAATGGAGTTGAGGCCAGGGGTGAATTGTGTGGCCAAGCTAGGGGCGATGCTAACATGAACATGAACATTCTTTTTTTTTTTTTTTAAAGCAATCAGGGTTAAGTAACTTGCTTAAGGTTACATGGCCAGTTATTTCTGGGTGTGGTGCTGAGTGTCTGAGCCCGGATTTGATCCCCAGGTCATCCCAACACTGGGGCTGGTGCTCTTACTCGCTGAGCCACCTGGCCGCCCCTAAGCAATTGGGGTTAAGTAACTTGCTCAAGGTTACACGGCCAGGTGTTTCTGGGTGTGGTGCTAAGTATCTGAGCCCGGATTTGATCCAGGTCATCCCGACACTGGGGCTGGTGCTCTTACTTGCTGAGCCACCTGGCCACCCCTGAACATGAACATTCTTGAGGATGCTGAAGTGACGTGGAGGTTAGAAGGAGGGCCTGGAAGTCAGTAGATGGTCACAGTAAGGATGGAGAGTTGGTGATGCCAGCAGATTTCATAGTTCACAAAAGAGATCCCTGAGGGATTGTGGGAAAAGAATTATCTGATCAGTGGAGGGGAGCACAGCTGAGGCCACCTTCCTTCTTGGCCCCACAAAGTCTCCCCTTTCTCAAAGAGATTTTCTGATTCCCATGCCCACCCCAGAGGTTAGTACTCCTTCTCCTCCTCCTCATACTTTGCATTTATTTTGTATATGTTTTATATTTATTTATCAGCATACACGTTTTTTCCCTCAGTAGGACTTCTGGTTGCTGAGGATAGAGATGTTCATTTTTTGTCTTTGTATTCCCCAGGGCTTATCACAATGACTGGAAGATAGTTGTCATTTAATAAATGCTTGCTTGCTTGCTTGTTAAATGAATGAATGGGTGGGGAAAGTTCTTCCTGTAGAGAAGATGGTAAAGTATATGCTATCCTTGCAGAAGAGTCAGATTTTCATTAAAGTGAGAGGGAATGGTGGTCAAAAAGTTCTAGAATGTAATGGGTAGAGTGCAGTTTCTAAAGGTGTAGTAGAATGGGTGGAGTGGACCTGAGGAGGTAGGAGGAGGGCTGGGCTGCAGTCAGCATGGGTGTGTCAAAGGCCCATGTGCCCGGGACAGACGCACTAGAACAGGAAGCTTGGAAGCTTGGCCTTCTACCTCAGTAGAGCTTAGGTCCTAGGTCCATCTGGTGCAGGGCAGAGAGACTCTGAGGGGTCTCTGGCAGCTCCATCTAAAGGGACGCTCCCTGAAGCTGGCCAGAGATAAAAAGTGTGCCACAACTGTCCTCTTGTTTTCCAGGTTCTACCAGTCCATTTTTAGTGTCAGCTTGTCTTCGTGGGGCAATGAATGAAAACCCTTCTGCACCTGTGACTCAAGTACAAAACCCTTTACTCACTAAGTATGAAATGGAACTTGAAAGTCAGCGAAAACTGATCCCTTACCCAGGAAAGGAACACATTGAGCGGGTTTTAGAAGAATACTCCCATCAGGTGAAAGACTTACAGAGAAGACTGAATGAAGTGAGTTCTCCTCTTGCTTCCCAGGGCACTCAGATGTTCAGGAGAACTTAGTGTGTGAGAAAAGAAGGGTCCTAAGTGGTGTTGAGAGAAAAAAAGTTACAGCCTGGCCTCATAGATCACTTCACATGGACCTGATCTTCCAATGCCCAGAATTAGGTTGATGAAAAGTATGTCGAACCTTTCTAAGTGAGAATATGGGTTGGAAGCATATCGTTTATGATCCAGGGCCTCTGACATTGTTTCTGCTTATGAGATGACCCATACTTTGGCCATAAGGACGAATGACCCTTCTGTGGTCTGCTCTTTCTGGCTTAGTCGTCCTTTCTTTCAGTCCTCAAATTCTTAGGGTTTCTGAGATGATGAGAATAAACTAGAAACTAATTCAAATTGTACACTAGAACTTAACATGGTCACTGACGTGTGTGTTAGAGTGGCAGGTAAGTTTTGGTTTAAGAACGTCAAATTCCCCCACAGATTCCCTAGTGATAAAGAAGAAATGCTCAGGACAGTTGGAGATAAGTAAAATCCTTGTTGTTAGTTGGCTGTGAAGCCCCAGGGGGAGGAGACGTCACCGTGTAGGAATGTTCATCACTGCACCCAGATGATGAAAGTCCATGTAGAATAACGGTCTGTGTGGCCTGTCCTTGAAACCTTCCAGAATGCCGAGATTCACGAAAAGCAGAAGTTCCATCTGAGGCAGTCGGTCATCGACCTGCAGACCAAGCTCCAGGAGATGCAGATGGAGAGAGATGCCTTGGTGGACATCAGGTCGGTGTCTGTGCCACCAGTCAGACGGGGCTAGCGTTTCAGTCTCGAGACCACAAACGTCAGCTGTGTGACCTTGTTCCAGCTGCATCCAGGTTCCTTGTCTGTAATGGCCAGCCTGCATAGAGTGCTGGGACACTTGATTAGCTCCCTTGATCCTTGCTGCAGCACTGTGAGGGAGGGGCAGGGACTCGCTCAGGGCCACACGGCTGGGAGGTGTCTGAATCCCCTGACTTGTGAGGCTGGTGCTCTCCACTCTGAGCCCCCTAGGAGGCTGGTCGGGGACTTTTCCATGGTCCTGTGGTCCTGCAGTGATGGCATACACGACTCTGCTGGTGAAAGATCACTGTCTTGGTGCTAAACCGATAGTTTGTCTAAATAATCCAAGCATTCGATCCTTTCACTTTGGTAGTACTTGTTCACTACATTTGATTCTCCATTTTCTGTTCTTGTTGACATTTCCCTGCCCCCTGAGAGGTCGGGAGTGCAAACGTGAGACCTCTTTTACAGATGAGGACACTGAGGCCCAGAGTCGGGCTGGGCTGGGCAGGACCAGAACTAGGACTTGCCCTCAAGTCTCCTGCCTTGGCCCAGTCGCTGACCAATCCACTCCACTGCCTTTTACCATCCAGTGATATTTCTCAGCGAATCCTTGGGTTCTCAAGACATGCTTCTTGTAGTCAGGCCTGCTTCAGGCCAGGTCCTGTGTGTCACTCTGGGGATACAGAGACAGACAGAAACACGGCCCCTCCTTTCAGGGAGCTCATAATCTAATGGGTTACTCAGTGTGCAAACAGCTACTGCAGAAACCAGTATGGAATATTTCTATGGAATAAATTGGGGCTAATCTCGGGGCGGGGGGGAGTGTGAAGGGGACAAGGAGGCTGGGGAGAGACTTGAAGGAAGCTATTCAGTCATTAAGCACGCTCCAGTAGCAGGAACTCTTTTGGTTAATATAATGTCTGTGTTTTGGTTAATTAATAATTAGAATATTTAATTAAACTCACCTAATTCACATAGAAGCAAATGCTCCTCATTAATTCTGGTGAGGTTTGGAGATAATTACAAAAAGGAATGGTAGGGAAGTGGGTCCATGGGATCTTTTACTTTGACTGTCACCCTTGAGGATCATTTCTTCTCCACCCCTCCGTCATTCCCCAATCTCCCAGCCCCTCGTGGGGGATCCTCTGCTGTTCTGGCTTCTGCTGGGCTCTTTCTTTATGCTCAGAGGACATGCCTTCTCCCTCGCACCTCCCTGAGCACAGAGGCTGCAAGTAAAGCATTTAGCATGTACACACGTGTTCAGGGCGCTGAGCCAGAGACAATAGCATTGATGCACCTTGGGCTGAGTGCTGGGGATACAGGGCAGGGCTCGTCCCTGGCCTCGAGGTGCTCCCATCACAGAGGAAGCTGAAAGGGGAGGGGGCAGGCATGCAGTGTGTGCAGGATGGAGAGTGTCTGCAGATAATGAAGTCCAGGAACGGAGCCGGTGGGAAATGAGGAAGATTCCCCCGTGACTTCCATAGAGGGCAGACTGTGTGCTGCTCTGCAGCTTAAAGAGTCAGATACAGCCCCCACACCCAAGGAGCTCACGTTCTAATGCGGGGCGCAACCCATAGAGAAGATGTCCCCATTGAGATGGTGGCTCCTAGGATTGAGGGCAGTGATCATCTTTGTCATTTCCATCCCCGACACCATGGCTTTAACACTGGACCATTTGACGGTGCCATGGGGTGCTGGCACCTGCCTGGGACATCCCTAGCTCATATCTTCACAAGATTCACTTTCCTGGATTGTGTCTGTAGGGGTTGGGCTGGGGAAGCAAGGCTGCTGTCCCCGGGGTTCTTGAGTTTGCTTGCCCATCAGTGGCACTTGGGCTTGGCATGCTGGTGATCCCCAAGACTTGTTTGATCCTTCTTTCCCTTTAGGGTTTTTCTTGTTAGTTCCTTTTCCTCTTTTGTCTTATATGTTTCTTCCCCTACTTTTTTCCTCAGTCATGCAGATTACCCTTTCCTCACCTTCAGCTTTTCCTGTTCATTGATTTTAATTTTTTATTCTGACCTTAAATGCCCAGACCCTCAAACATTTCCATATATGTACATATATATGTGTTATATATATAAACATACACACATATATCATAATGCAACAAGAGGAATGTAAATGAAACTGTGTATCTTCATTTCATGGTTTAATTTTTTTAAGTATATAATAAATTCCATACTTTACTTTCAAAATTCTTGCTTGTCTATTTTTCCTTCTGAACTAAAGTTCTCTGCATTTTGACAAATAAGCCTCTTTTTAAACAAGTTTCTGATATTTTTTATTTCTTCTATCATATAGTATCCCATGTATCTCCCCCTGCTCCCCAAAAGTCCCATTTGACAATATTTTTAGAGAGAAAAAAATGTTGGAAAAAGTCTGAAAACATATGTAGTGTGTAACACCTGTGGTCTGTGTAGGGGTGCACAAGGCTGTCTCCTCGTATTTCTTCTTTCAAGTCCCTCTTTATCTTTATCTTTATACTTGTGTTACATTTACTTTGTGATTTTTTTCGGGTGCCATTGTTCTTTACTTTGTTGTAATTACTGTGAATATTGTTTTCTTGGCTCTACTTTGCTCTGCATTGGTTCATATAGATCTCATTACATGCATCATTTCTTTTTTAAATTTCTAAAATTTTTTGGCTTTTTGGAAGGGGGAGGGCAGGGCAAGTGACTTGCCCAAGGTCACATGGCTAGTAAGTGTTAAGTGTCTGAGGCTGGATTTGAACTCAGGTCCTCCTGACTACAGGGTCGGTGCTCTATTCACTGTGCC
Source organism: Petaurus breviceps papuanus (assembly GCF_028583685.1). Lineage (NCBI taxonomy): Eukaryota > Metazoa > Chordata > Mammalia > Diprotodontia > Petauridae > Petaurus > Petaurus breviceps. The sequence goes on along the minus strand of NW_027185655.1, from coordinate 7,186,618 downwards.
ATCCAGCCGCCCCACATGCATCATTTCTTGCGGTACATTAGTATTCCATTACATTTATGTACCTCAGTTCAGCCATTCCGTAATTGACAGGCATCTGCTTTGTCTCCAATTCTTTGCTATTACAAAAACTATGCTATAAATGATTTGAGGTATGTAGGGAGTTTTTATCGATGACCTCCTTGGGGTATAAGCCCAGTAATGAAGTCTCTTGGTCCCAGGGTATGGACATTTCCATCTGAATGGCCTTTGGTTGCCCTGAGAAGCTACTTGCTTGTCTGCTTTGACTCTGGCTTTGCTGGTGGTCCCTGTTCCTATTGCCTGGGGACTTTGCCTGATTTTTTTGTTCAGTTCCAGTGTAGGATAATTCACTTAGTATTATTTTCCACTGAGTTTTTTGATCATTATTCAGTCTGCTGTGAATGAACAGGTTTTTTGTTGGAGTAGGTATGTGGGAGAAGTATTATTCAGATATATTTTTAATTTCATGTTCACCAAATTTTTTTAAAATTACAAATTGCCAAGATAAAGTCAGCTTTGAATGAGTTTAAGTATTTTTTGTTTTCCTCTTTTGCTTTGTTTCATAGACGAAGGGAGAGTCTTTCTCAGGAGGATCTAAGAAATCAACTCCAAAATACGGTTCATGAACTTGAAACTGCCAAGCGCCTTCAGGAGGAGATGCTGAGGGAGAGTAGCAGTCAGACAGAGCAGCTCCGAAAGGTTATGCTCAGTCACGAAGGAGTTCTCCAGGAGATCCGGGCCATTCTGGTGGATTATGAAGAGAGCACAGGCAAGAGGATCTACGAGCATGAGACCATCTCTGCGCTCCACATCCGCAACTTGGGCACCGCCATCAGCAAGCTTCTGAGAGAGCTGGACACCGAGGTGTCTTATCTCAAAGGGAGGATTTTTCCAGTAAGTGGTGAGAACATGATTTTGTTTTTTAACCAGCTAGCTTTAGGTCCTTCTGTATGCAGTATATTAACATTCACTGAAATACTGTTACTGTGGGAGGGTTGGTTTGGGCACATATTCCTGATGGGGTGAGTGCCCATCTTGCTGTAGTCCCGATGGCTTCCTTCCAGGCTCGCCACCCTCCTGGGGGTCACTGCCTGGCCTTAGCTCTGAGGGGGGCAGGGAAGGTTGGGAAGCCAACAGGGCAGAGTTCTGGAATTCTGCTCCTTGGGTTTCGGATCATGGAAAACTTGAGTATCACCCAATCAAAGACCTGGGTGTGCAGAACTCTCACTAACTCATCCCAATCTTAAAAAAAATAACACCAAAAAACAGGTAGAAGATCAGCTTGAATCACTGAAAATTGAATCACAGAACAAAATAGAACTGCTTCTTCAGCAGCATCAAGATAGGTGAGTCTCCCCCTGTGTAGTTCAAGGCCCTGAGGCTACTGGGGGCTGGGGAGAGGCCTGAGCTCCAGACTGACCAGCAAATGCATGTTGTAGCTGTGTGACCCTGGGCAAGTCACTCCACATCTGTCTGCCCCAGTTTGCCCCAAAGTCTGTAAAATGGGGCTGATTATAGCACTTGCCTTCCAGGGTGGCTGTGAGGAACAAAAGACTTAACATTTGTAACACACTTTACTAACCTTAAAGTGCTGAATACATGGTAGTTACTTACCATCATCATTCCATTACTATCTCCATGTTTCTAGGAAAATTAGCAAGAAAACAAAGCAACCTCCCCCCCCCCCCAAAAAAAAAGAAAAAACCAAGCTGTTCAGACAGCCAGTAAGGGTTTATTAGGCACTTAATACGAGTTACTCACTTTGGGTGCAAAGACAGGAGTCCCTGCTTTCTTAGGACTGCTGTCAGATGTGTGTGTGTGTGTGTGTGTGTGTGTGTGTGTGTGTGACAGTAGCAAAGGAGGTAGCCTTTGAGCTGAGTTTGGAGGGGACTTCAGGATTCTGTGAGGAAGAGGAGAGGAGAGGACCTGCCAGGCATGGGAGACAGCCTGGGCAAAGGTTCAGAAAGAGGAGGTGAAGGGTTATGTATGCAGCATAATTAGCAGGCCATTGATAGAGTATGTAGTGTATAATTGCTCCAGAAATGTAGGCTGGTGCCACCTTGGGAAGGGCTTTAACTGCCAGAGAGAGGTTTGTGGCAGGGAGTGACATGGTCATAGTCATGCTGTTGCAATGCCACTCTGACCCCTCACAGAGCATGGGCTGGAGAGGGCAGGGCCTTGGCTGGGGACCCACCTAGAAGGAGAGCCAGTGAGTTTATGTTCCTAATAAGCCGAGTGGTGCCTTAGGGCCCAAAGGGAATGGGAGCTCCCAGTGTGAGCAGCGTGGGGTGGGGTCTTGAAGCCATAGCGGGCTGCTGACCCGTCAGGTAGTTTTTAGTGAGGATTCCTTTCATGAACGGTCCCTTCCAACTCTCCTGTTCTATGGCTCTATCATTTACAAATTACATTTGTTCCATTTTTGGAGCAGTTTATAATTTGTTGTTCTCTACATTGAGAGATTACATTAATATATGTAATATATTATATACATAATATATAATATAATATATATGATATAATAATAAACACATAATTAGAGATTACATCTCTAAATTGAAGTTCTCTACATCCCAGCTCTGATCATCTCCTTCTTTCTAGGATTGAGCAGTTAATGAATGAACATGAACTTGAAGTGACAGGTCTGAGTGAGAAGGCGAGCAGTGCCCGAAGCCAAGCCAACAGCATCCAAAGCCAGCTGGATATCATCCAGTAGGTGTCCGGGCTGCCTGGCCTCAGTGTGCCTGCTATTAGCCCCTTTCTGGTGATTTCCACTCATGTTGGCTGGCCCTTTCTGAAGGTGTAGCGGCAAGCACCCCAGCGTCCCCAGGGTTGCTGCCACCACAGGTTCTTAGATCTGCTTTGTTAAAGGAAAGCAACTCAAAATGGGTTAACAAGCTTACTTTAATCAGTCAAATATGTATCATTTACCTAGTTCAGGGGAAAAAGGTCAGTACCCCGAACTTCAGAATATACAGACAGAATTATCAAGATAGAAACAGATCAAGTAGACAGATTTCCAAATTGTCCAACCATTACATCCATACCCAATCAACATCTGGGCTTTTCAAAGCCGGGGGGCTCTCAACAACCAACGGCTTCCCAGAGTCTCCTATGATCAAATCACAGAACACTTCTCAAAGTGAGCTCCCAAAACAAAGACACATCACTTATATAGCCTTCTCCTGGCTCAGAGAATGTAACAACCTTATTGACCCACTGGCCAATCAAAAAGTATCTACTGAAAAACAAGCCTCCCACCCCAGGCTCCAGGTGCACTTTAGCCTAGGGGCAGGGAAGATCTTTAAATTTGTATTTCCATTACAGAAGGTTCCAACAATGTCATAACATATAAATTCTTATAGCTAGATATAATTGCATATATAATGTCTTTGTTTGGGTCAGATTATTATTAGCTAAGTTCTTGAACTTCTTTAAACTAAAAAGTATGAGAAAGATTTATATTCCAAGCTATAGAATAAAACCTAAGACATTTATTTGTTATTATAAATATTTAGAAATTATCCATAATTTGAACTAAAGTTTTTAGTAATCATCTTGGGACAAATTATGTCAGGCTGAGAGATCTAGCTTGTAATGGCCGTGGGCCCCTTGAGGTGTCATGTTTTTCTTAGGTGGTGCTTTGTTTTGTATTTTTCTAAACCTTTCTTAGAGAACAAGCAAGGAATCAAAATTCAATGTATATGCGTCAGCTCAGTGAACTGGAATCTACTGTTTCTCAGCTGCGCTCGGAGTTAAGAGAAGCCAAGAGGATGTATGAAGACAAGGTGAGTCTAGAGCTGGGCCTTGTATTTGTGGGAACTACTCCACGTGGATTCAGTCCTCTCTCTTATACATTAAGATTGTAATGCAACATTAAAAGCCCTTCAAAAATGGGACTGGAAGATACATTGTGTTCTATTTACACCACTTAGAAATCACAGATACCAAGTTTTTCATTGAACTTCCTGTGCAAGGTCATTCACCTCTTAGCATAAATGACTTTGTAGCATTACATTTTTGAAAGAGGCCTCTGACTTGGGCAGTAAATGGAACCTGGTGGCCTCTCCTGGCCTTCAGGTGAGGTGCCTGCTCCTGGTGTGTGCCCAGAAAAGCAAGTCAACCTTTAGTGTTACTTTTAATGCCTCTCAGCTCTCCTGTACCTCCCGATCCTGTATAATTATTGCGGTTCTTTTTTCTTTTTAACTTTTTTGGTAAAATAATAAGTTCCTGAGATTATTTTTTTAAGTGTCCTTGTCATCCCATAAATCCACCCTAAATAATCCACTTGTTGTACTGGAGGCCTTCCTCTGGTTTTCTAATCCTTTAGATCAAAATTATCCACCCTAATTCTGGTTTTCTAATCCTTTAGATCAAAATTTTCTATTAGTAAAAGATAATTAAAAGTAAAGTCAATAATAATTATTAAATAAGTAAAATATAATTAAAAGTAAAGATTAAACATACTACCAAAACCATTGCGTAATACATTCCAAAGCCAAGTATAAACCATTCAAAAGATTTTCATCTATTTTTTAAAAAAACATTCTTTATACAACATCTTCCATTCATGAGTATACTTGATTAAGAGTTGGCTTAATTAGAGGTCAGACTTCTGTCAAGCTCAGTCATTTGGAACTGCGCAGAAAACTTGGAAGTTATAGGACGTGGGGGGAGAGAAGAGAGAGGCAGGGAGAAGCTTGAGCCGCTGGACCAGGCCATGTATTTACTCACTAGGAGAACTCTCCGTCGGGCACTCAGCTTACTAATATTTTACACATAGTTCCAATAACTTTGGTGACTTGATTTCTTTGACCACAGCAAATTTAAAAGTGTTATAAAAGACTGACAACAGGGGTGGAGGTGGGGAGACTAATAAGTATCCTATTTTTAGCAGAGCTAATATACTTAATGGTGCCCCTGAATCATTCAGGAAGGCTAAATTAAAGTCAGTATACTATATTTAAGAAAGCAATGTGAAATTGTGTTTTAGAGAAATTCCATATAACAATTTAAGTGAAGAAATAGTTGAGGTCTTGAAGGAATAAGTGTTAATGATCTGGGAAGTTCACTTAGGTGGAGAGCCCATAAATGAGCACAATTGTTACATAGATCAAATTTACATTTTTCACAGTACATTTGCATAAATTAATAATTTGTCCTCATAAAAGCTCCATGGTATAAGTTGATAAAATTCCAAAGGATGGCCATTAATGACCTTCCTGTTATTCACATGCAGTGCTTTGTGACTTTGGACCTATAAAGTGTTAATTAGTAGCTATCTGAAGCCATTTCTAGAGTCTGGAGATATTCAGCAAGTCCCAAGACTTGACAGTGTTTACTTCTCACAACTTTTAGCTGTTCTTCCTTTCCTGGGTGTGTTTGGAAAAGCTACTTCTGTATTAAAAAGCATTACTGGTAATTACTTAATGATTGCACTTGTGGTTTTAACTCTCAAGTAGTGTTTTGAGCCATTTTCAAACACATAAAAAGCGCTGGGCCTTGTGGGAAACAGACCATTTATGTAGCATCCTACAATAAGTGTCTTTCTGATGGTCCAAACCCCTTAGAACAAAATGCTCGTTATTCAGGCAGCATTGATGGTGTGGCCAGATAGAAGGCCAGCACTCTATGTGGGGCCAGAACAGTGTCTGAGTAGACGTCTGCAGACATTCAGGTGTTTGGAACTGTATCGGCAAAATAAGTGAAGGAATGAGTGCGTGTTCCCCTCATCATCTGAGAGCTGGGCATCACGTGACACAGTGATGATCAAGCTCTCATTCTTCCTGGTTTGGATGTGGTTCTGATGATCACCAGTAACTCTGACTGAACATTAAATAGCAAACAGATTCCAGTTAACATTAGAAATCTAACTTAGGACAGGAACATGCTATGTTTTATCTTAATGAATCCTAATTTAGGTCACCAGTCTCATCATCTGATTGGCATCAAATTTATGTGAAGAGGGTAATAAACTCTGATCAGAGAGAATTTTTATTTAGATGAAAAATGCTTAAAATGTGCAAATGGGGAAGTCTGTTTGCAATTTAGCTTTGCACTCATAACTTTAGGTCCCTATTGGCATCAAGCAGTGACGTACTGGACCTGAGCAAAGAAGACCTGAGTTCAAATTCAGCCTCAGACTTTTCCTGTGTGACCTTGGGCAAATCACTTAGCTTCTGTGTGCCTCAGTTTTCTCAGCTGAAAAATGGGGATAATGATAGTACCCACTGTCCGGGGCTTTTGTGAAGATCAAGCGGGACATTTGTTAAGTTCTTGGCACAGTGCCTGGCACCTAGTAGGTACTTGGCAAATGCCCCTTCCAAGTCAGATATTCCCTCATCTATCACAGGCTTCCTTACTTTGTATTTGACATTATTGTGTCATAAAATTCATAAAGGTCCATAATGTGAAGTTTTGTTTCAGATTATTCATACTTTAATTTTCATGATTATTTTAATGAGTAGAGCTTAAGAATAACTGGAAATTTCTTTTTCAGTCTTTCTCAACCTTTGTGTCCTTTGTAGTTAGTAGTGATACAACTTATGAAAATATTCAGGCTTCATTTTCTTTTGCTCTGTTTCATGGAAAGTAGAGTGTGTGGGTCCAGAGCAATGGGGGAAAAGGAAGAAGAGAAGCCTCCTGTCTGTGCCAAAACACTTGTGTGGCCCTGTAGGAAGCTGGTGCCCACTTGGTGGGCGGCTGCTAGGACACGGGAGACCCTGGCCTGCTTAGGGCTCTTGGATCCCGCAGGCTGGGCCCCTGGGAAGAGAGGGGTGGCTCAGCTGGGAACATTTCTTTTGAAGTACAAACGGGATGTTTGTATTGGTCAGAAAGTTAATTGTATATGAGACAACATTTTCGATGTAGCTTTTCATTAATAGAACAATATCTTACTGTAATGCTTTTCCCATTCTTTTCTTTCTGTTTTAGGAGAACCTCCAGATCCCCTTTATGAATTTGGACCAGTAGAAGCTGTCACTATTGGCTCTGTAGTTTTGGCTTTACTCTTAACTTTCGCTTTTTAAAAACAAAAATAAATCATGGTCTTGATCCTTAGTTTATTTTTTCCTACTTGAAAAGAAAATTGGGACTGCATTTGGTACTCAGAAGTGAGGATTTAGTAGCACTGGCTAGAGCTGTGGCCAGTACAGGAAGACACTGTGCATGCTTCTGGGCACACTTGTGCTGCAGCATCCCTTCCTGCTACAGGCCTGTGTGTTTTTTATTCCCAGAAAAATAAGAAATAAAAAAGATGATTCAATTTGATATGATTGTCCATGTCCTTTTGAGATTACTGTAGAATTATGATGAGGACCCAGTGATCCAGACTAAAACACATGCATGTGCATGCCTGCATACACACATACAATGTATTTAGACACATATGCACACACACACACACACACACATCCCAAAAAGCCACCTAGATGGTGAAAGGGAAAACCAGTGCTGCTATCAAACAAACAAAGGGAAAACCAGTGCTGCTATCAAACAAACAAACAAACAAACCCTTTGAGAGGCCTTAGCTATCAACATCTATTCTGAACATTAAAAAGGCTTTTCTTTACAGTGTTTTGACAGCTGTCGATATCAGCTCAGCTGCTATTTCAGTGGTTTTCCCTTTCACTCTCCATTAATTACCTTTTTTTTATTAAGTCAGAAAAATTTTGTAATTACCACTCAAAAAAGTGAAAGGTAAAAGCAAAGCTATAGCAGTTGAGTCCAGTTTTGACAACTACCAAACAAGTGTTCCCACAGGGGTCTGGAGGAACTTCTCATCCCTCACTGTGCCTAGGCAGAAAGCTAAGATTAGACTGTGTCCTAATTGCACTACACCTGCCCAGTAGGCGTATGATGCCTTGGTTACTGTCATCTAAAATGTATTAAAATGATCAATAGGATAGCCCACCATAAGTGTGTAATACCACCAAATTCCAAAGCAAAAGTGGGCTGGTTCTTTCCCATAGTCAGATGGACACTTGGCTGAGGGCAATACCAAATTCTACCAGGTTAGTAACAGATAATGTTCATTTTATGAACTTTACTACCAGTAAATTAACAGGCATGGTTGGGAAGGACAGATAAAGGGAAAGAAACCTAGAAAAAAGCCAGCTTTACCTCTTCTTATTTGAACACACATCCCCCCCTCCAAACAAAACAAAACAAAAACCCCCAAACCAGAGAGGTCTGAACAGATGCCTTACTATTATTATTAACTCTCCAGCAAAACATGGAGCTTTGCTTAGCTAAATGCTCCTGCTTCCTTTCTAAAAATATGTCTGAAATCATTCACTGTATATAGGACTTTTCTTTCCCCAGGACTGCTAATAAGAATTGAGAGATTCCTATCTGCTGACAATATTAATCCATATTGATTTCCCAGGAAGCCATTGAGCCACAAAATTTGAATCACTGTATTTATGCCCCAAGACAAGGAGCTGATTTGAGAAATGATTCCTTTTTGGCTGCCCTGAGAGTTGTAGTAGCTATGTGGTAGAGTGAAAAGAGCTAGTGAACTTCAAGATGAGGATTCATATCTGGGTTCCAATCCTGGCTCCGACATTGACCAGCTTGTGGGACCCTGGGCAAGTCACTTGTCCTCTCTGAGTTCCGCTTTTTCATCTTTAAAATGCTTTCCATAATATTTGTGCTTCCTACTTCATATCGCAAGGTTTAGTGGAAATTGTTTTATAATTGTTTAAAGTACAGTATAGATGGGGGTACTTGTTATCTGTGTCATTCATCTCTTTAATCAATCAGTAAACATCTATCAAGCACTTATGTGCCAGGCAGTGCCCTAAGTGCAGGGGGTATAAAAAGAGGCAAAAGACAGTCCCTGCCCTCAAGGAGCTCCCGGTCTAATGGGGGAGATGACATGCAAACAAATTGGTAGGTACCACTCAAGTTATATACAGGATAGATGGGGGATAGTTAATGGAGAGAAGAGGCTGGGGAAGGCTTCCTTACAGGAGGTGAGATTTTAGTTAGGACTTCAAAGGAAGCCAGGCAGGTCAGAAAGGAAAGCAGCTGCACCTTTTCCAAGAGCCTTCTTTATGCGAAGATAAATGCACAGTAAAATGAATTTGTGGTTTCAACATTAGGCCCATGAATAATAGGTCTGACATACCCTTATAGCCTTAGAGTTATATAGTAATGAAGATAAAACTTATTGTATACGTCAACATCAGCTTTTCTGGGGACACAAGATTTTAAAATATTTACATGTTTATTTATTGTAAAGAATATTAGAAAAAACATTTATAGTTGGTTTTGTAAGACTGGCATCCTAGGTTTATGAAGAAAGTCACAGGAAAGTCACACATGCTTCTGTGTGACTTTGGGCAAATCAGTAACTGAACCTGGATTTCAGATAAGGCTTTGGATTCCAAAACTGTATTTCTGGTCTTATTTCCAATAATTCATGATAACCTAAAGATAATTCCTGAGGCTCCAGGCTTTTATAAAACTTCTTCATGTATGACATTTCCAAGGAAGCACCATGGGGTGCAGACTGGAGAAAATCCGGTCCATTTGTTCAACTAACAAAAAATTGCTTTCAAATCCTCTTTAAATTAGAAGGTAACATTCATGTAGCAATTGTCACTGTCAAGATTTAGATTCTCTATTAAAAATATGTAACAATGGGAGCTGAAAGGATGAATGCATTTTCAGGAATCTCTAATGCCAGCTTCCCAGTGATATAGTCAGGTTTTCCCAAGCCAATAATTTCTTTTCTCACCATTGTAGGGTTAGGTTATTTCCACAGGTCCAGGTAACTCAGCAGAATTTCCATTTATTATGTGCAAAAATAAATAAATTACCCCACAGGCCACTGTGCAAGCATCTGATTATCCTTTTGGAGTAATCTAATGCTGTACCCTTGGTCATTAGTGGAATTTTGTTTAATGCTTCTGTCCTAGTAATGTGTACTATGTAATGTGTATTTGTACATACTATTCACATGTGTACAACACACCTGTATATTCCATTCAGATAATTTAAATTCAATAATCTTTTTTTAAGTGCCCACAGTGTACAAAAGCTTGGTGCTTAGTGGAGATCCAAATAAGTCTTCTACCAGTTGGGGTGTGAAAACGTGGCCAGAGCACATGGCCAGGTCCACAGCACTCCCAGTGACAAATGTAATAGGGAAATAGTTAAAATAAACATACAATAAAAGAAAGAGAACATTATAATCTAAAGCTAAGCCAATATGCAGCCAAGATTATCCTTATATAGAAATGAGTGGCCCCCATTTCTACTGGAGTTTGACGCTGCAACTCTATGGTCTGCTGGTGTAGGTGGGGGGGGGGGGGGTGAAGGGAGTGGGAGGGTGAGCAGGTCAAGGGGACGGATCCGGAAGTCTTCATGTAGGAAGCAGCAGCTGAACTGAGCCTTGAAAAAAGAAGACAAGGATCCGGAAAGGCAGATGTAAGGAAGAAGTGCTTTTCAGGCACTGGGAATGACCTGTGCTTGCTGAAATGGATGTATGAGATGCATGGAGGGGTGACATGGGGTGGCCAGCAGTGCTGGAACAGAGGAGTCAGAGAAGGCTGGAGAGGCGACTTGGAACCGTATTGGGGTGGGCCTCAACTGTCAGGCCAAGGACTGTGCCTTCTCCTCTTCTCTTCAATGGGGAACGATTGAAGGCTTGGGGGCAGGTTGGCCCTTGCTACTTATGTTACCATGGAAAAGTCATGTTCTCCAGATTTGTAAAATTTGTGATTGTAGAATGAGGAGATTGGTCACTGCCAACTGTCTACCAATAGCTCCATTCCTGTAGTGAGTGGCAGTGAGTGTTGCCTTCTCATTCAACCTCTGGGCATATTTAGCTCCGCTGAAAGAACCTTCGGACTAGGACACTCTCCATTAGCACTTGTCAGTCAGGAATCAAGACAATGGCTGGATTGTTGAAGAGGAGGAGGAGCAGGTCACCCTAGTGGCCCTTTGGTGGCTACCCATTTTAATTACTCTCCACGCTAAGCCCCATTGTTTCTATACTGCTGAAGGACAAGTACTATTCGCACCCTCTAACTTTGCCACCCTGCCATGCGGCAAAGATTCAGCCACTGCCCAGTTACAGCTCTGATTCAACGTGCTAATGATCGAACTTCTGCTATTGTCAGAGAAGAACCATTAGCACGTTTTTTAATCACAGAGATTTTTTTTCTGAATATGTGCCACCTCGTAACTGTATTTAGGTACTTGGAAATAAAATATGGCTTCCTCAGTTAAATGCGACTTATTCCTTTGTTGTAAGTACTCCTGAAGTCATAACCACAGGTGTTGATTTAAACACATTTACTAATAGACATTATTATTATTATTGCTTTTTTTTTGGAGGGAGAAGGTAGGGCAATTGGGGTTAAGTGACTTACCCAAGGTCACAGCTAATTTTGTGTTAAGTGTCTGAGGCTGGATTTGAACTCAGGTCCTCCTGATTCCAGCACCGGTGCTCTATTCACTGTGCCACCTAGCCGCCCCTACTAATAGACATTATTGATTTTAACGAAGGCAGAACATCTTAGATAGGTGACTCAATCATTAGATATTGATAGAGATATGAGAAGACTGATCATTGATGATCTTGCTCATTTTTTCTAGCTGGGGATGTTAATTTGTATTTGCATCACATTGAGAGTCAATTTTGGGTTACTCCTTATCTGTTCATTCAGTTTGTGGATTATCCACATGCTTTATTTCTCTTCCTTTTGCCCTTTGACTTCCTGTCTTTTCTTTCCCCATTTTTAACATTGTTGTAAAGGCCAGAGAATGAATGGAAAGAAAACAAAATGAATTGATATTTGTCAGTCTAAACCCAAAGCCAAAACTTAGAGAAAAAAATAGACTCTGGCAAAAAGAAAGCTATGGATTTCATTTGTCCATGTTATCACAGTCTCCTAATACCACAGATAATTAAGATGTGACCATATAACAGTTGCCAAAATAATTCTATCGTAGTTAAACAGAATTAAAGTTGAAAGGGTCACCTACTCCAAGTTCCTTGTTAGAAAAAAAATCTTCATTGATATTCTTAGATCCAAGAGCACCAGAAAATTTCCCTTACTTTCAAACTATTTCACTGGGCAAGAAACAGCTAAACAAAGTTTTTTAATCATCATATGTTTGTTTCTAAGTTTTTTTTCTCTTCATGTAAATGAAAAATAAAGTTAATAACCATAAATGAGGTCAACCAAGTGAACGATGGTTTTGTATATTTTTGCTGTGGTTCATTCATTTTCACTTGTGTCTGACTTTGTAACACCATATGGGGTTTTATTGCAAGGATACTGGAGTGGTTGGCCATTTCCTTCTCCAGTTCATTTTACAGATGAGGAAAGTGAGGCAAATAGGGGTAAGTAACTTGCCCAGGGTCACACAGCTAGTTAAGTGTCTGAGGCCAGATTTGAACTTATGAAGATGAGTTTTGCAGACTTGAGACCTGGTATCCATTTTGCATATTTACTATATCAGGAAATTACAGGTTTCTGAAAATACAGGTTTCAAAAGCAAGCTTAATAATGAATCCCATTATCATAACATATATAGCTAAACACAGAAATGGAGAATTGATCACTGGGAACAAAGAACATCATTGCTTCCCTGATTCCAATACACTATATACAAAGGGAAATCACTGAAAAGTGTCTACTAATACTTGTGTAAACTGACAATCACAGAAAATAATACAAAAATCAGCATTAAGAAAGATCAAGGATGTGACCAAATCAATCAATAAGCTTATGTGGAAGCCTATTAACTAATTGGCGTAATAACTAGGAAAATGTGGACACTTAGATAGAATTTCTTATCACTAGAAGTACTAAATACAAGTATATCTAATAATAAACTAAATTGTTAATACCGTAGGTTAGATAATACAATTGCTTTTTCCTCCATTCTCTGGTACCCTGTTTTATCTTCATGTATTTCATATAGCACAAATTGAAAATTAGTTTATTTGGTTCTTATAATCTATAGGGTCATATGGGGGATCATCTCCAGTCATCGTGATCTGTATCTGGCCACTGGACCTAAATGGTACCAGAGGAAAAAGTGAGACTGGAGACTGCCTCACTTAAATCCAATTCACTTGCAAGTCATGACATCACCTTCCTGATGTCATGGTCTTCTTCGAGAAGGAAGGACAAGAGACGTATTATACACTAAGTCTTTGACACTTGCCAATTTAATGTTGTCTCACACAGTAAACATTTTTTAAAAATCTTATTCATTATAAAAATCTTTGATGTGAAAGAAAGGTCTATTGACACAAAGTCACTCAAATGATGGAAAGTTATATCCATAATGAGTGAAAAATAATCACAATATTTCAAGTTTGGACAGCTGGATATGAGTTACCATTGCATTTGGAAATGGAAGGAAAGGGTTTATGTTTATCTGGGCTCTCAACCTAGGTAATTTATCACCTGAATTTGATTAACAATGCACTCTTCCTCAAGCCACTCAGTGCTCTGTAGATCTGGCCTAAGCCTGTCTATATAGACTGAGACCATTGGGTGGATTTAAAAAAAACAGTGTAAGAAAAAAATAAGCCTTAAAAGGAGGCAGAGGGTAAAAAAAAAACATTACTTCTGGACAAATTCAAATAACTCTATAGATGGAGACAACATTATTTAATCTTTTACCATTTCCTGACTTGATATTAAACCAAATATAATATTCTGAAAGAAAATTACTTTTCTAAGCAAAATACTATTCAAGTCCATTTTAGGTTAACTGTATCAAATAAAAAAATATGCAAATGCGAGCCAGATAATGTTATACATTGACTCAAATTTGAGCCATACCTGACACTGTCAAGGTATTTTTAAACACTGGTCAGTTTCACTAAACAGAGGGGTAAATAAATCTACATATCAGAAAGCACATGCCATGTCTGAGTCTGGGCACTAGTGATACAAAGAGCCTCAGTCCCTTCAGGACTGGCGAAGAATTCCAGACTTCCCTGAGGGCCCACACTATGCCCTAGGAAGGCTGACTCTTTATTATTATAATTATTAATTTAATTTGCCAAGAGACATTTCCTGTAGACATCTTGAACAATAGGTTGACTCTCTGGAGTCTATACATTATTGACAGCTGATGGCTATGAAGGTCTATTTCTGGCCTTCTCTGGTGGTCATTGTGGCCAGTGTTGCAAATGCACAATTCTTTTCAGATCTGGTTGTGGCTTGGACTTTGGCCAGAGTATGGACTGTCATTTTTCATCTTGATCCCTACTATGCAGCTGTTAGGATTAGGAACTAGGTGTTCTCTCCTGGAACATCTAGTGCTGTAGGGAAAGCATTTATCATCTGAGTGGTGTGCCTACAGTTGTAAGTGTACGGCTAAACCCAAAGGAAAACTTTATAAAAAGTTTGATGAACACTTGGCTGTAGCTTTTTCATCTTACTCAAAGGACAAACTATTGATGACTTTGATTTTTTTTCTATGAGTCACTAAGGCTACAATACAACTATTTATTGAAACTATATATTGAAAATGCTACAAAAGCCAGAGAATGAAAAAAAAAAAGCAAAACTAAATGAATCTGATATTTGTCAGTCTGTCCAAAAAACCTCCCCCAAAACCCAAAACTTGGAGGAAAAAAATAGACTGGCAAAAAGAAAGTCATGGATTTCGTTTGTCCATGTTATCACAGTCACCTAATACCACAGATAATTAAGATGTGACTGTATAATAGTTGTCAAAATAATTCCATATAATTAAACAGAATTAAAATTGGAAGACACTTTAAGGGTCACTTAGTCCAATTTTCTTGTTGGAAAAAAATTTTTTTCATTGATATTCTTAGAAGCCAAGGGCATCAGAAATTTTAATTCTGATTTCTAATTAATGTAATTCTAATTCTCGTGTGTTTGCCTTTTAGATAGAAGATCTGGAGAAGCAGTTAGTCCTGGCCAACTCAGAGCTGACTGAGGCTCGAACTGAGAGAGATCAATTCAGTCAGGAATCTGGAAACCTGGATGACCAACTTCAGAAGCTGCTGGTAGGATTGTGTGCTTAAGACAGGAGCTACAGAAAAAAGATTTGAAGGATTTTTTTCCCCAAATGTCAGTGAAATTTCCCACAGACACACAGTGTTTCATGTGTTTTGCCCTTTGGTTGTTGACATGAAAACAGAGTTTTTGTAAGTAGTGATTCTGATTATAAGTAAATAAAATTTCAAATTGTACCTATCTGCCACCCTCACATTTTACAACTGGCATTGCTTGGGTTTAGGATTAGGAAAGAAAGTCTTTTCTTTTTTTTCAAAATTTTATTTTAGATTCAAATGCCAGAACACAAATGGGGAATAAAAAAGAAAATGAAAACATATCACAAACTTAAATATTGAAACAAATACAAAGTTAGAAAGAAAGTCTTTCAAATTGCTGAATGATATATTGGGACAAAAACTAGTGTTCAGTATAAATTCAGACTGTTCCAAACTACAAATAGGTCAGCTATGCACTGGACGGTGCTGAATGAAAATGTTGGCCTAAATCTGAAAGAACTTCCACTTCCTCCCACTAGGAACTTAGCCTCTGCCTACCTTTGGTAGGCTCCATGAAGGTAGCCATGAAGATGGCTCTTGGCGGCTCTAACAACATGCCTTGGGCAGAGGGTGTGATGGATGTGTAACTATGATACCCCCTCCCCCAGATTCAAAGGGGACATGGACGGGAGGTGTAGTGAAGCAGGAACCCATGGAAGGGAGTGGACTGACTGGTGGACCATCTGTGTTTGGAAACCTGCTGCAATCCCACGCAGACCCTCCCCTGGGGAGACAGCCCAGTGAGCTAATATCAACATGCCTTAAACTAGCGATCCTTTATTATGGTTCTAGGGGAGTATATGTGGAAAATGTCTATAGTTATTACCAAGTTAAACATGAACTTTGCTTTTTAGTACCTGGTAAGATACAAAATGGCCAGACCTCCCAAAGCCTCCAAAGCTTCCAAGAGTTCTCCTGTGGCTAAAAAGCATTACTTTTGTACTCAAATTAACATGACCTAAGAATATGATATTGTCACATCAGCCTTGCTGCTATATGTTAATATTGTCCCTTAAAAAAACTCTCCAACGTGCTAGTCATATTTTGGGGGCCTTTTTGAAATTTTTCAAGCTCTTTTTCAGATGGTTAGGAACAAATCAGGTACATCAAGTCAGAATGACAAATGAGTCGATGCAAATGGTTTTTTTGAGTCTCATAAAAAGTTTCTGTGAGGTAGCAGAGGCTCATTGGAGAAAAATAGAAGCGTGAATTTGTTGAATGTGGTTGTGAGCTAAAAGCAGACCTCCCTCCCTTCTTGTAGGCTGATTTACACAAAAGGGAAAAGGAGCTAAGTTTGGAGAAGGAGCAAAACAAGCGACTTTGGGACAGAGACACTGGCAACAGCATCACCATCGACCACCTGCGACGGGAGCTGGATGACAGGAACATGGAGGTGCAGCGTCTGGAAACGCTGGTGAAAACCATGAAGTCTGAGTGCCAAGGGCAGATGGAGCGCCAGGTGAGGCCTCCGGGCACGGCTGCCTGACCCTCCTTTGGGGGGTTCCTGGAAAAGAGGTGACAGCCTGACTCCTTTTGGGCTTAACTTTGGGGAGCTTACTGGCAAGACTTATCTAAATTACAGATTTATACGGATCATGCCTTTCTATATGAAAGCTCTGTATCCTCTGTAAAAAGAACTTGGGGCCTTTTAGTTTTGGCCCTGGGGGGCTGGATGACCACAGATCTTTCCCAGATGGATTCTTTTTTGGGGGAGGGTTGGGGTTGTGCCCTTTATTGCCAAAGTCCTGCCAACACTCACTACCCAACTTATTCTGAGCTCACACAATGGTCAGGGCCAGATCCTGCAACAGAGTCAGAGCCAGATAGAACCTTAGAGACATCTGTTCCAAGCCTGGTCCTATCAGGAATCCATTCTACAACAGTCAGACAAGAGGTGATTGAGCCTTTGCTTGGAGTCCTCAGGGAGGCAGCCCCCTTTTATTTTTATAAAGCTCTAAAAGTTAGGAAAATGCTCTGATGATTCTTAGTTCTGTTCTCCAGAGCAAAGCAAAACCAGTCAAATCCCTTTCTTCCTGAAAGCCTTTTTAAGTGCTTGAAGACAATATAATGTTCTTCCCTCCTCCCCAACCCCATGTCTTCTCTAAGCTAAATATCCCCAGTTCCTTCCATGAATCCTCCTGAGGCCAGGTGTTTCTCTCCCTGGACATTCTCTAGCTCTTCAGTGTGGCCCCCACAACTGAGTACAAGAGTCCAGAAATGGTCCTAACCAAGGCAGAGTGCAGCAGGGCTACAGAACTTTCCTGGTCCTGATGGCTATGGACAGCTTTCTTAATACAGTTGAAAAAAGAATTTAATGACTATATTTGTGCTATTGAACTTGCAGTCTAATGGAAAATCCCAGGTCTTTTCTCTCATGAACTCCCATCTAGCTGTAATCTCCCATATTTGCATCCGTGATGCTGATTTTTTGAATCAGAGGGTGGGGTTTCTCTCTATTAAATTCTGTTATTAGACTCACTCTAGCGTTCTAGCTTATTGCACTCTTTTGTGCCCTGACTTTATTTCCCACTGTATCAGCTGTCCTTCTTAAAAGTTTGTTATCCGCACAATTTGGTAAGCGTTCCATCTCTGCTTTTGTCCCAGTCATCGTTACACATATTAAACAGCCCAGATACCTGGGGCATGCCCCTGGAGGTCTCCTTCCAAGGTGACATGGATCTAATGAAAGCTGCTTTTGGGGTAGGACCATTCGATCTAACTGCCCTGCCCACATGGTCCATTTTCCCCACGAAAATAGCATGAGACCTGAGTGCAGTAGTTTGCTAAACTCCAGATAAATTATCTCCACCATTCCTCTGATCTCTGAGACTGGTAGCCCAATAACAAGAGGAAATGGGGTTGTAAGACCTGTTCTCGGTGGGAGGCCAGGGGGGCACTTTGTGATGGCTGCTTCTTTCTAGTTCACTCCACACTCCTTTAATAACACATTCTAGAATTTGGCCTGAAGTTCCAATTGGCCTCTACAACTTCCTCGGAGGGAAGGAACCTTCCACCCCGGAACAGCAGCACATTAGACCCTGATGATGTTATCACGCCCTCTGCAGCCTTCTTGTCAAACTGACTTGAAATTAGCCCCTGCCAGACTTCTCTTCTCTATCTGAGCTAAGCCCTAGAGCAGACTGAGTCTGATTGTTCCATACTTGAGTCCATTCATAGTTCACTTACATGGAGTCAGAGATCCCTACACTTGACCATGTTGCCTGCCTCTCCTCATCATGCTCCCAAATCCACGAAGCTCTCTTTTCTGTCAACCTTCAGATGGCAGCAATTCAGGGGAAGAATGAAAGCCTAGAGAAAGTGTCTTCCTTGACCGCTCAGTTGGAATCCACCAAAGAGATGCTCCGCAAAGTCGTGGAAGAACTGACCTCCAAGAAGATGACCCTGGAGAGTTCTGAGAGGACCGTGTCTGACCTAACACTGTCTCTGCAAGAGAAAGAGCGAGCCATTGAGGCCACCAATGTGGAGATCACCAAGCTGCGTTCTAGGGTTGACTTAAAGTTACAGGAGCTCCAGCACCTGAAAAACGAAGGGGACCACCTCCGGAACGTGCAGTCGGAGTGCGAGGCCCTCAAGCTGCAGATGGTGGAGAAGGACAAGGTGATCGAGATTCTGCGCCAGCAGATTGAGAACATGACTCAGCTGGTGGGCCAGCATGGCCGGACAGCTGGGGCCATGCAGGTGGAAAAAACTCAGCTCGAGAAAGAGATCAACGATCAGAAGCTAGAACTGCAGGAATTCAAGGTACGTGATTCTGTTCCATTAAAATGGTCTCCTGAGTCAACTTTTGAGCAGTGGAAGCATGAAAGCAAGACAGCTGGATTAGTGTGATGCACCAGTGTGGCTGACTGTGTAGACATGGGGCTCCATGAACTTAAGAAAAAAAATTGATAACTATATTTCAGGTTAAGTGATTTACTTGATAACTACGTAACTTACCTGTGTTTAAGAATGATTCTGAGACGTGGTCCTAGTTTTTCCCAGTCTGCCAAATGGTCCAGGAGCCTCTGCCTCCCAACTGTAGAGTACTTCTGGAAGTTCTCGGGCAGGGTGTGGTAGGATGATGTTTCTTAAAAATCAGATCTAATGATAGGATGGAACCACAGGAAGACAAGCTTAGGAGACAGCCTGCTGCCAGAGGGAAGTGTACGGGCAGAGATGGGGTGATGATAGCAGTGGGCATGGAAGGAAGCAGGCCCGCACAAGCATTCTGAGATAGGAAGACATGCATCTGAGAGCCAACCAGACACAAGCAGTGAGGGAAGGGGAAGGGACTGGAGACCAAAGAGGATTCTGAGCTCTTGAGCCCGGGTAACTGGGAAAAGGACAATTCCACCAACAGAAACTGGGAAAGTGGGATGGATGGCCCGTAAGGAATTAGTACAGTTCTGGGCATCCACAGTTATCCCTTCCACACCATTGGGGTTAGGGGTATGGCGCCCCCATGATCTGGGAAATTTGTGTAAAATCCGTAGGAGTAAGCCCTTCACCTTCATTTTCCTTTAGGAAATCGTATAAGGATCTTTTCTTGTATGATGCCAGTCTTCCGAAATGCTTTTTTTTTTTTTACAACAATTCTGCAGTTTTGAGTTCTATTTTTTTTTCTGTGTTGTCTGCCACCTCTGCAAGACTCCCCCCAAATCCCCACGTCATTTCTTACCAAAGTTAAGATCGGGAAAGTCTAGTTGTGGAAGGGATAGCTATCTATCCTTGGCCATAGGGAGAACTCCTCCGCCTCTCCAAAGAGAGGTCTAGCGTGCAGCTACCCACGAAGGGCCACGGCTTCCAAATTCATAGACCCGTCATCTGGGCGGCCAGGGAGCAAACTGAGGGGCGGGAAACCCGGCGTCAAGAGAGGGATTCGGGGCGAGGTCCTCTGACTCCAGATTCCCCGACTTTCTTCTGTGCTGCTGCTTTTCTTCAGAAGGAGCAGGAAGGGGTTCTGAGTTGATTCGTGTCGTTTGCAGCTGCTTGTTAAGGGTTTTTATCAAGGGCTTCCTGGTCTTTTCATTTTGTCCATTCGATTAACGCTTTAAGTAAGGTTAAATAAGGCAGTCAGGTGACTCGGTGCATAGAGCTGGCCCCGCAGTCACTCACTAGCTGAGTGACCCTGGGCGAGTCACTTAGTCCTGTTTGACTCAGTTTCCTCAACTGTAAAATGAGCTGGAGAAGGAAATGGCAAACCACTCCAGTGTCTTTACTGAGGAAACCCCAAATGGGGTCCTGAAGAGTCAGACGGAACTGAAACGACTCAGCAAGGTTATTCTGAACACGTGTATGCACAGCTATGCGCTTCTGAATCCTTTGTCTTGGCTCATGCAATTAGATTATAAAAGACAAGAAAGATTCAAAGATCCGGGACCTCGAAGCCCGGCTGAGTGACATGGAGCTTGAAAAGGTGAAGCTGGTGAATGCGGGATCCGAGCGGCTCCGTGCAGTGAAAGACATGAAGCAGGAGCGGGACCAGCTCCTGGCCGAGGTGAAGAGCAGTCGGAACGAGCTGTGCAGCCTTTCAGGTATGGCCCAGAGCCGGCCACTGGGCTGAGCCGCGATCCCGGCTTCTGGCGCTTGCCAGGGCCTGGGGCAGGGCCAGCGGGGAGGAGGGGCCCGGGGCAGGGCCGGCGGGGTAGACAATAGGGCCAGTGGTCATGCTACTGTACCGGGGGTCATTCCCAGGGACTTCTGATGCATAGCACCGTGCTTGTGACATGAGCCTGCTATGTTCTGGGTGCTTACCCGACTTGGACTCACCACGTTTTAACTTCATTCAGAGGCCTCAGCCGATAAAATTCAGCATGAGGAAAAAACTCATGCCCAGTGAGTCCTACCATTTCATTAACTGTTTATTAATAATGAGGCACTTGGTGCAGCCTCATTTTTTTGGAAAGTTCTTGGAAGGAAAGCCCTAGGATCCTTAGTTGGGAGGAGAAAAATAATGCACTCCATGATTAACATAGTATAGGCATCCCTTGTGTTTTTTTTTTTTTTTGTTTTTTACATTTTTCTTTTTGCTTTTGGGAGGGGGAAGGTAGGGCAATTGGGGTTAAGCGATTTGCCCAAGGTCACACGGCTAGCTTTTGTGTTAAGTGTCTGAGGCCGGATTTGAACTCAGGTCCTCCTGACTCCAGGGCCGGTGCTCTATTCACTGTGACATAGCCTCCCCTATTGTGTTTCTTAAAACATCTATGTGAACACAGTCACATTTAGGGGAACCTAGAGGGTCAAGCCAGCCTTTTCTGACGAGGCCTCTGTATCAAGCCAAGAAATCTTCTGTCAGCCACAAGTCTCTCTCCTTAATGACCCATAGTGTTTGATAAGCCCAGATTCTCATCTATTCACCCCCCTTCACTGTCTTTCACTTGTCCCCTCATTCGGCACCTCCTAGTGAGGCCTAGACTTCCCTTCTCATCACTGATGCAGTGATTTCTGCCGCTCAGTGTCTAACCAGGCAGGTTAATATTAGTTCATTAGGTACTTTTTTGTTTGTTTGTTTTGCCTTCTGGTGTTCCCTACCTTCCCAGAGGACCTCCAGAAATACATTGTGTCTGAGAGCAGGGAACGAATAGCTTCCTTGGATTTGCCCAAAGTGGTATAAACTTATGTACCAAGTTCAAGTTCAGTCAGCTTTAATAACCCGAGAATTGTTTGCAGTCTTTTGTTCCCAGCTAGCCATTAGTTACACAAGATAATGTCCCTTAATATGCTCATCTGCAAGCAAAGTCCATGGGACAAGTCTTCTTTCATTAGCTGGGATAAAGCTCCATTTGTGACAGGGGGACAGCGTAGGGCAACTTCAGCTAATTGGTATTATATTGTGCAGAGGACTACGAAGTTTTAAAAAGAAATTATCGGAATAAGAGTGAAGAGATGGAATGCACCACAAACAAGCTGAAAATGCAATTGAAGTCTGCACAGGCCGAGCTGGAGCAAACCAGAAATACTTTAAAGACAATGGAAGGATCCGATGGCCATGGTATGCTATAGACAACAGGTGCTGTTCTTTCTCTTCTTCTGTTCTTGATTCCACAGGTCTAGATTCACAAAGGGGACAGGGCTCGCCAGCCCCGCCATTGCCTCCAGGCACTCAGACACACAGGAATCAGTGAGGGGGCCCAGGGAAAATGCAGGGGTCTTTACAGGGCCGGGCTTCCACTCCTCCTGGGCAGGGAGCACCTTCCAAGAGTGGGGGCACCTTCCTTCTCATGGCATTATAGAAACAAAACCAATAAGCCTGCATAGGGGCCCCTGGGCCCAGAGTCGGGGGGCCCGAGTCTGAATATGGCAGTGCCCATTGCTATTGGGACCGTGGGCGTGTCTGAGCCTCAGCTGTCTCATCTGTACAGTGGGGAGACTAAGAGCACTTGCATTGTGTAACCTACCTCATGGAGGTGCTAAGGGGCACATGAGAAGAGATTTAGATGGTTTTGTAAACCTTGAGGTAATCATACAAATGTCAGCTGCTGCTATTGTTTTTCTGGCTGTGTTGGTCATTTCTGACTGAAGTCTCCAAATCCCAATTCTTTATATAGAAAAGAACTAGACACGAATAAAACAAGTTATAAAGAATGTATGGTACCTTTTGGATTACTCACATGTGGATTGTGCCTACTGTGAGCTCCGTACGAGTTTGGAGCTGGGCCACAAGCAGGAAAGCCCAAGTCCTGGGAGTAGAGCTGCTGGCCTAACCCATAAGTCAGGTCTTTATGTATTAAGTGCTAGGCACTGGGGATACAAGTACAAAGAAGGGAAATCCAGAGAAGCGAGCAGGATGGGGTGATGATGCACCCTGGGCATCTTCCCAGACCCACCTATTCCTCACCCCAATTCAGCCAAATCTGTCTAAGTTAATGGACTGGCCTGGAGAGTTAGCTTATGGTTATGTAACAGCATTATGACCTGTAAGTTTAAAAAGTGCATATGATGGCCAAATTACACCTGGCTAAATCAAGTATAAGTTCCCTATTTTTCACTAATTTCTGGTAATTGTATGAATTGAGAGGTCATTAACAAAATTCCCATTGAAAGCCACTTACCATCCGCATTACTATCTGTTAAACAGAACCACCCAGCTCATAGTGATCATGTTGAAGGCTTTGACCAGCTAAGTGAGGTATCCTACATTTATTGAATGCCTTTTTAAAATTATCAAGCGGGGGGGCTAGGTGGCACAGTGAATAGAGCACCAGCCCTGGAGTCAGGAGGACCTGAGTTCAAATCCGGCCTCAAAATCTGGCCACTTGCCACAAAAAACTAGCCGTGTGACCTTGGGCAAGTCACTTTACCCCAATTGCCCTCCAAAAAGCAAAAAAAAAATAAACCTAACAAAAACAAAAATCAAGCAAAAGGTATTTAAAGAACCATAGGCGAAGACCTTTCTTTTGTATTTAAAGGATCATATATTTTCCTTGTTTGTTTCTTAGCTCTCAGTTGGATTGTACCTAAGTTTTCTTCTAAGCAAAAAGTACTATTTTAAAGGCCATTTTTTTGATTAACATAATGGTTCAGGCTACTTATAATGATGCAAAACTAAGCTTTCTAAGTGATGTTTTCAATTAGGTTTTGGAAAGGTAATGCCCTTTCCACATCTTCAAGTCCTAGGGTATAAGAAGGTTCAGCCAGGCCCACTTATCATTTTACACAGTAATAGTCACACACCCAGGCTTACACTAGTGACTGATCTTTTTGTAACCAGGACAGTGAAAATCGAATGGTTTATAATGTCACTGGAACCTTAAGGCATATACTGGACATTGTCGTAGATTTCTTATATAGTAGTGTCACTTTGACCCAGGAAAATCATTTTGATGAACAGTTACAAGTTATCCCTTTTATCCAAGTTCCTTTATTTATACGTGCATGTCCATAGCTGTGAGTCTGATCATTGTTCTTCATCCAGTTCTATAAGACATAAAAAAGTTTAAATCATTGTACAGTTTACAAGATAGTTATGTTCCATTGGACCAAAGAAACTATTTTTTTTTTGCAAAAGCAAAGAATGGTTATTGGATTTCCCCTATCCATTGTCACTGGGAAACCATGCCTTCCTAGAGGCAGCTATGTGGTGCTGGACCTGGAGTCAGGAAGACATGAGTTCAAATCCAGCCTCAGACACTTACTAGCATACTGTGATTCTGGACAAATAATTTAACCTCTGCTTGCCTCAATTTCCTCATCTGTAAAATGTGAATAATAACAGCACTTACTGTCTAGGGTTGTTGCAAGGTTCCAATGAGCTAATATTGTAAAGTACTTAGCATAGTACTCTGCACGTAGTAGGGACTTAAGTGCTTGTTTCCCTCCTTTTTTCCTTCCTGCCCTCTCACTCCCCCATGGGGACCCATTGACTTTAGGCCCTCAGAAGTTGTAACCACGAGCACTTTACCTTGTCTCCTTCCTTTATAAGTTTAGCTTAGCTTTCGATTGAGCATGGCTTCAAAGAAAACATAGTTGCCTAACTAGAATGTTTATCAATAAGTAAGCAATTGGCTCTTCCTTTTTACAGCCATGAAAGTTGCAATGGGAATGCAGAAACAAATCACTGCCAAAAGAGGACAAATAGATGCCTTGCAGAGCAAAATTCAGTTTTTGGAGGAGGCCATGAGAAACGCATCTAAGGTGAGGCAAGACCTCTTGTGGAAATGGGCAGGCTCACCCTGAGAGCTGCTTCACGCTGGGAAAAATAAGTGCTTTTTCATATTCTAGAAGTGAGAACGTTATTCCAAGTTCTTCCTCACCTTAATTCAGAAAATAAAAGCACATTTTGTACTGACTGGGGATCTGTTTTATTAGGGACAGAAGCAGGAAGAGCTCACTTGCGGTGAGAGATTTGAATGGACAGCTAAGTATTGCTTCAGTTGTATCCCACAAATTTTGCTATGTCATCTCATTGTCTTTGATAAAATGATTGATGGTTTCTATGATTTGTTCTTTGACCTACCCATTCCTTAGGATTAGATGATCTCATTTACAATTAATTTTTATGTTTCCAAGGCAACTTTTATTCTGCTATGAGCTGAAAAGGGTGCATTTAATATTTCTGCTTTCCTGCATTTGTTGATGAGGTTTTTCTACCCCAATACATGGTCAGTTTTTGTGAAGGTGCCATGTGTAGCTGAGAAAAAAGTATATTCTGTTCAATTCTCATTCAGTTTTCTTCAGAAGCTTATATTTGACTTTTCTAAAATTCTATTATTCATCTCCTTAATTTCTTATTTTATTTTATGGTTAGATTTATCTGAGATAGATAAATTAAGGTCCCCTACTAGTATAGTTTTACTATTTCCTTCTGTAATTCATTTAATTTTGAAGTATGTTTTGCTTCTGACCATTGCTTCCCTTAATATTCCCATTTGGGAATGTAAAGAGCTTAACCTTATTAAGTTCATCATAATTTCTCACTTTGCTTGAGTCTTGTTTTAAATGTCAAATTTTCTATTCAGCTCTGGTGTTTCCATCAGAAATACTTGAAAGTCCACTGTTTCCTTAAAGGTCCATTTCTTTCTCTCCCTCTGCCCTCCCCCCCCACCTCCCCCCACCCAAGTATTATACTGGGTTTTGCTTGGTGGGTTATTCTTGGCTATAATCCTAGCTCCTTTGCCTTCCAAAATATCATCTTCCAAGCCTTCCATTCCTTTAATGTGGAAGCTGCTAAATCTTGTGTTTCATTTCGGGATTTCTTTCAGGAGGTGTTCAGTGGTATATTTCAATTTCTGTTTTGCCCTTCTGTCCTAAGGTATCAGGGCAGTTTTCCTTAATAGTTTCTTGAAAGATGTTGTCTAGTCTTTTTTGAATATGGCTTTCAGATAGTCTAATAATTCTTAAATGATCTCTTCTTGACCTGTTTTTCAGATTAGTTGTTTTTCCGATGAGATATTTCCCATTTTCTTCCATTTTTTCTATTCTTTTGACTTTTCGATTCTTGATGTATCCTGGGGTCATTAAGCTTCCACTTGGCCAATTCTAATTTTTAAGAAATTTTTTTTTTAGTAAACTTATGTTCCTAGGAAGATGAGGTATGTTGCTGTCTCATTTCATCAGAGTGTTAGAAACTGCTGACATGTTACAGTTAGTGCTTTTAGGAACTGAGCCTAACACAATTCAATTCAGCAATTTTTATTAAACATCCCCTTGGGAACTGAAAGACAAAGATGAAACCGTCCCTTCCCTCACAGAGCATGCATTTTACTAAAGATCCCTCCATGCACATCAATGAAGAAATACAAAGTGTATATAACTTACTGATGGCTTCTGACTACAAGATACTTTAAGGGGTAAGGAGATCAACAAAGGCCTAATCAATGAAAATATGCAGCAGGAGGGCACAAACATTTAAAGAGTACCTACTCTGTGCCAGGCACATTACAAGCTATTATCACAACCCTAGGAAGTAGGTGCTGTTATTGTCCCCATTTTCCAGTTGAAGAAACTGAGGCAAACAGAAGTTAAGTGACTTTCCCAGGGTCACACAAATATCAAGTGTATGAGGATGAATTTAAACTCAGGTCTTCTAGACTCCAGGCCTGTATCAGCAATGCCATATTCACAATGCCTATGGAGATTACAGATATGCTGATATAATTATCCATCACAAACTACATCATGCTTGCCATATGGGGGAATAAACTAGAAAATTTATTAAGATACCAAAAGACTGAGTCCCAAAACCATAAAGTGAAAGCCATCAGAGTAGTTATGACATTGGCACAGGTAGATAAAGTAGAAAGAACCCACATTTTCAAGCCTTTAAAACAGAACAGGCTACCTCAAGCAAAGGTCCTCCTCTCCCCACTCACAGCAACCACCCAGCGTCCGGGAAGCGAGCTCCCAGCAGCTCCGGCCCCTGGCAGTCCTCAGCAGGAGTCCTTAGCAGAAAGGGCTCAAAAAGGGCTTTGCACTGCCGCTGCCTCTGCTGCTGCCGCCGCCATCGCCACCACCGCCAGCCACCGCAGGAACTCTAGTTTGGCTTCCGCTTCCTCTTGCTCCGCCCCTTCCTGCTACATCAGCAAGTCCAATGGGGCATGGAAGATCTTTAAATCCCATAACCCTTACAAGGCCCAGCTCTCCATTCACTGTGCCATCAGGTCAATCAATCAATTACCAAGCATTTTGTCCCAGGGTAGGGATGGAAAGGGAGGGGGTACAAAATAGAAATGAAGGGCATTACACTCTGATGGGGAGGCAGCAAGACCTCTAGGCTCAAATAGAACCCTCCGCGTTTAGCTCTTCGGCCTGTCATAAACTGGCCCACACTGTTTCTCCAGCTGTCTCCTCCTGTTTGACCCCATCTTTCACACGGTACGGTCTAGGCCCTGACTTTGCCTCCCCCATTTCCCATCTCCCTGCCATTGTTACAGTTCTCTCTCTCTCTGGAATAAGATCCCTCCTTCCCGTGGCCTCCTGCATTCGCTCTCTTCCTTTAAGGGGGCAGCTGAGGCCCGCCCCCCATCCCCCCAGTTGCCAGTGCCTGCCTCTCCCTCCCGGACTCCCCTTCTTCCTGATCCCCCCACCTGCCAGTGCCTCCCAGGCTTCCTGGCATGTAACTCCTTTGGATTTACTTGTAATTATTCCCTGTGCGGTTCTGTATGGCCTTGTCACCTCCATTGCCACAGGGCCTGGCACACCGAAGGAACTTAAGGAATGCTTATTGACTGACTAATTGGCTGCCTGCTTCCGGGCCTGACCTCCAGCGGTGGTAGCTGGGTGAGCCTCTCTTCTCCAAGGGGCAGTGCTGAGGAGGAATGGGAAAGAGCACCAAAGGCATGGAAGGGAAATGGCAGGTAGGGGGGCCGGTGTGGCTGGAGCACAAGTTCTGAGATCAGCGAGGCCAGATGTGCCAAGTAGAGGAGTCTGAGTTTTACCCTAGAGGAATGGGAGCCACTGAAGCTTCTTAGACAGCAAGGGAAGTGTTCAGAGCAGAGCATTAGGACGGCCCTGTGCCAGCGGTGAGGAGGACGGAGTGGAGGGCCGACAGGGCTGGGGGCAGGGACCAGCTCCTGACCCAGGTGGAGGACCATGAGGGCGGAGAATGGGATGGATGCGGAAGATGATGGACTTGGGAATAAGCACACAAAAACTCCCAGTGACTGCTGGGTAACTCTTTGCTATGACAAAAACTAATGTCCTTTAGACTCGCAGCCTTCTGACGTGCCATGAGGCGGGAGAGAAGTTAAAAAACAAACCAACAGCGTGAGAGTGTTTGCCCCAAGTACACGGGGCCCGCGAGCGAAAGATACAAGGGGGTAAGAAAGGAGGCTCAACGAAAATAAGCTGGTAAAATCCTGTCAGCGATCACCTCGAAGTGTTTGCTTTACCGGACACCATCATTTTCTTGTGTTACCTTAAACTGAAGCTCTAAATGTCTGTAAAATGTGATAAATAATAGTGAGTTTTACGGAGCAGAAAATGTAACTTTACCCAATTGCATAAAACTTAATTGCAAAAAATATTTACTAATAGTTAGTTGGGAGGAGATTTCTTGGAAAGTGAAGGTGCCCTAGAGTGAAAAATAGGCTGGTGGCCGGGGTGGTGGTGGATTCTTCTTTACTGGAGGGTGTCCAGGCTATCAGGGACATCGAGGGCAGGAGCAAGTCAGGTCAGGGGCCCTAAGGTCACTTTCCCGGGTCTGAGATTCTGAGCTGACCTTAGGCTCGTCCTGCCTCCTGCCTGAGCTGCACCTTCAAGAAGAGTGCCTGCAGGGGGCTACAGGAAGGAGGGATCCTATTCCAGGGAGGGAGGGAGCTGGTGCAAAGCCAGGGGCTACAGAAGTGGTGCCACTGAGAGCACACGGCACAACGGTTGGCTCTATTCTCTGGTTCCTTGACACATTGATTTTATTTTTCAGTTCCTCTTCTTTTTTGCTCATCCCCGATCCTTTTCTTTTTTCCACATCTGTGCCTTGGTCTTGCCTGTGGAACCCACTTTGCTCGACACCATTGAGAGTCCTTCCGGGAACTTTTAACAAGGTTGCTGACATTGCCTGTCCCAGACAAGGGAGAGGAGCCACAAGAGTGAGCAGGCACTCTGGTCAGAAAAGAGGGAAGGGGGCTATGCGTTGACTCCCAGCCCCATGTAAGGCTGGTCTGCCCTACCTAATCCGAAAAGGAAAAACACTTGAAGAGATGGCGGCAGAGAGGGTGTCTCTGCTCTTTTAATTTTCATAGTCCTCTCTCCCTCCTCTGTCCACTGAAATGTGATGAATATGGTATCGACCCACTTGGTGGCCGATGTTGAAGTCTGAATGACTTGGAGGAAAGAAAACTAGATTGAAGTCAGAATATCTGGGGACTCTGCCGCAATATTCTGGTCCTGTTACTTTAGGCAAACCATTCAATTGCTTTGGGCTCAGTTTTGCATATGCAAAATAGGACCATAGGATTTGAGGCTGGGGGTGGGGTGAGGACGGACCTTCTCTTCCAACATCCTCATTTTACAGAAGAGAGGTTATGGGGAGAGGGGAGACTCCAACTGGACCAAGGTAACACTGGTAATTAAGTAGGAGTTTAACTCAGGTCATTGGACTCTCTAATTAGGGTCCCTTTCAATTTTAAAATCTAATGTGCTCAGCATTTTGTGTGTCTCTGCATTTTGTAATAAATTTGGGTGTTGTGATTATGGTGCAAATTAGGGTAATGATATGTCTTCAGTTTTGTACAGTCTTGAAAAATGGCAACTGGCAAAAGATGTCAAGTGGACATTTTTTTTTTTTTGCTTTTTTTGGAGGGGGAAGTTAGGGCAACTGGGGTTAAGTGACTTGCCCAAGGTCACATGGCTAGTTTTTTTTTTGTGTGTGTTAAGTGTCTGAGATCATATTTGAGCTCAGTTCCTCCTGACTCTAGGGCCGGTGTTCTATTCACTGCGCCACCTAGCCGCCCCAGCAGGACATGTTTTTTGTAGTAATAATTGGCTTTCAGTAAAATTTTGTATGATGGATGTCTTTCTGAGAAGATTAGTTCTTTTTAATGTAAACACATAATTACGGTAATACCTCTTTAGTGGAAATTCATCAAATATATTTACTAATCTAGGAGAAACAATCTTAGGGCTAGCTAGCAGAAAGGGAGCTAAGAATGAATCCATAGTAACATGGTCTCCTTCCTGTCAGTCTCACTAATAAATAAATAATTGAATAGTACAAAAATAACAATATTAAAGTTAGGTTTCATTGAATCAATAGTTTATGTTTCTTTCATCTAGCAATAGCAGTCAGATTATCCCAGAGATGCTTTCTTCTCTATAATCATAGGAGAAGCGTTTCTTAAAAGAGGAGAAAAATAAACTAAGTCAAGAATTGAACGTTGTTGTAACGGAAAAAACCAAAATGTCAGGGGAACTGGAGAGCCTGAGATCCCAAGAGCGTCGCTTGAAAGAAAAAGTTGCTAACATGGAAATGGCTCTTGATAAGGTAATTGTTATTTGAACTCATCATTTAACTTAAAATTTTTTTTATTCTGAACACAAACACCCCCAGAATGAACATTTCCATATGCATACAGGACACAAAAAGATCATCAATGAAATCATTCTCCATTTCTTAATGCTTGTTTTAAAAAAAAATATTAAGTTCAACACGCTCTTTTCAAAACTGTTGAATGGTTTGTATTTCCTTCCAAACTTCCTTCTTAGAACTTCTGTGTATTTTTAAAAGTATTTCAATGGTCTTCTTTTTGCTAACTCCCTCTTTCCCTTAAAACCCCACCCCAATTAAAAAATTTTAAAACCTTGTAATGAGTATAGTTAAGCAAAATGAATTCATATTGTGACCACATCAAAAACATGTCTGCATCTTGTATACATCGCTGGGCTATCAGAAAGTGAGTAACATGTTTTATCATGTTTCATAGGTCTCCTGGAGATGTGGTTGTTATGATAGTGTAAATTGTTCTCCTGGTTCTATTTATTGCACTCTGCATTGGTTCATACTTCCCAGGATTTTCTGAAATTATCCCTTTTATCGTTTTTCATGGTGTAATAAATATTCCATTACATTTATATGCCACACTTTGTTCAGCTATTATCCAATTGATGGAGACCCCATAGTTTCTAACACTTTTCTTCCCCTCCTCTTCCCCCCCAGGATCAGGAAGGTTTTTTTGTTTGTTTAATATTTCCTTCCCCATAAACTCCATTTCCTATCCTCCTCAATTTGCCTGTGGAGTTTGATGTATTTCTACTCCTCTCTCTCTCTCTCTCTCTCTCTCTCTCTCTCTCTCTCTCTCTCTTTCTCTCTCTCTCTTCCTCTCTCTCTCTCTCTGCTCTCAATTGTCCTTTGTCCATTTCAGTAAGATTCATATGATGCCCATTTCCTCCATCTCTTCCTCCATATTTGTGAAGTCTTCTCACTCACCCCAATTGTGCAAAATGTCAAGTTCTGCCTTCTTTTATATACTAATGTATTTCTTTTACCTTCTATTGCTTTTATCCTTTTGGAACCCTCAGAATTAAAACAATCCATTCTCAGGTTTTGTGTTTTTTCTTATTTAACTCCTTCACTAACCTATGAAGACATGAAGATTCTATAAAAGGACACTTGTTTCTTCACCCCTGTTAGAATGGTAACCCTTCATCATCATAGAGCCCTTTCCAGTTAATTATACATATTTGCTTTTCTTGATGTCTCTGGACTCTTGTATTTACATGTCAAAATTTCTGCTCAGTCAGAACAGAGTTTTTCATCTGAAATAGTTGAAATTCCTCTATTCCATTAAAGGCTCATTTTCTCCCCTCCCCTTTCTAGTATTATATAATAGCTCAGTTTTTGCAAGGCAAGTTATTCTTAGTTTAAGCTTATATTTTTGCCTTTTAGACTATTGTACTCCTAGTTCCCCTTGCATTTAAAGTGGAAGCTGCCAGGTCTTGTGTGATAGGCTGTTAAGTACTTGAACTGATTATTTCTGGGTGCTTGCAACATTTTGTATTTGATGTAGGAACTCTGGATTTGAACTATGGCATTCCTGGGGCTTTCCTTTGTTGGGGTTTGGGTTTCTTTCAGAAAGTGATGGATAGATTTTTTTTATATCTTCACTTTTCCCTTTAATTCTAATGAATCTGGGTGATTTTCATTCAAGATTTATTTAACTATAATGTGGAGGCTTTTAAAAAATATCATGGTTTTCATAGTTTTCAGTGATTCTTAAATTATCCCTCCTTAATCTGTTTTCTGGGTCAGTTTGTTTTTTAATATCTTCTGTTTTACTTTTTTTTGTTATTTTTTTCTCCCTGCAGTTTGTTCTCATATTTCTTCAGAGTATTGTGCCCAGGCTAGACTTTGCCCTCTTCTCCACTTATGGGTGGAATAGTTGGCCCTTCTTGGTCTTGTCCTGGCTCTTTTGGCTTCCTGTGCTGACCTTCACCTCCTTTGGTTAGGACACTTTGTTCTTTGAGTTTCAGTTCCTGGGTACTTCATGACTCTGTATAGTGTCTCAGGAAATAGTGTGCAGGGCTTTGGATCCCTGGACAGGTCCTACCCTGCCTGTAGTGGCTCCTACTGCTCCAGATGGCTTGGTGGATTCCAGCATCTTCACAGTGCAATCCTGACCCCGGGGGTTTTCTCCCTAGGTGGGGGGAGGGCTCTGCTCTTAGTCCCTCGGGACACAGATCCTTAGGCTACCTATGTGTTTGGCTCTTCTCTGGTCACAAGGGGAGGTTACTAGTTTGTTTGCCTGGGTTCATGCTGGCTTATCTTATAGTTTCTCACTGAATTTCTTGATCATTATTTATCCTGGTATAATCTATAAAGTAACAAAATTATGAGCCTTTCCAAAATTAGTTCAGGCGACTAAGGGCATATGCTACTCATTATATTAATAATAATGGCATACTAGAATAGGCATATGACTAAGTGGAACCTTAGTAACCTGAATTAAGTTGCCTAAATTAACCTAGATAACTTGTATAAACATCTGTTATTGGAGAATATTTAGCACCGGATTAAAGAGATTCCATGAAGTAAGACTAACACAATAAAGGAAGTAATGCCCCGAGAGCTAGGTCCCTTTGAGGGGTAGCTGTAACCAAAGAGACACACTGTCTTATTAGTAACATTGAGTGTCACTCGGCCATTTAAAGTGGAAGAACAGCATTGGCTCCTTGTACCTACAAGGACCCAAGATGCCTTGATGTGCCCCATGCTATTCCGCCCAAATCTATGCAGTTCTAATTATGCGTTACTATTCCCTCTAATGAGAGTGACTCCCTTTATGTGTTTCCCTGGTCATTCTTCATCCTTCACCTTGTGTATTTCTGTTATTGTTCTCTTTGTGACCCCATTTGGGGTTTTCTTGGCAGAGATACTGGAATGGTTTGCCATTTCCTTCTCCAGTTCATTTTACAGGTAAGGAAATGGAGACAAACAGGGTTAAGTGACTTGCTTAGGGTCACACAGGTAGTAAGTGTTTGAGGTCAGAGTTGAACTCTGGCCTTCTGATTCCAGGCCCAGTGCTCTATCCACTGCACCATCTAGTTGCTGATGTGTATTTTAGTCTAACTCTAATTCCCATGTCTTAATGATATATTATTAATTATTAATAATGAGAGACTTTGAAAAATTAATTGGCTTACTGTCCAGGTTAAGTCTAATACCTGTGTGGTTATTTGACTGTAGGCATCGTTGCAGTTTGCAGAATGTCAAGACATTATCCGGTGTCAGGAACAAGAATCAGTCCGTTTGAAACTGCAGCATACATTGGAGGTAAAGGTAAGGTCTTTCTTCTAATTAACAGCTTAACTTAATAATATACATTTTTTCTCATTCATTTTTATACCTTCATATGCTGGAGATTTTTTTTCACTTAGGAATTTTTTTTTATCATTAGAACATTATACCTTTTCCAAAACAAGTACAACTTATAGAAATTGCACATCTGTAACATATCAAGTATTAAAATTTACTATATTTTGTTTTGCTGAAATCTGTCTTCTCTTTTAAAAACAATCTCCTGTTACAAAAAAAAAAGTCACAAACCTTAATGGATGTGTTAACAAAATCTCAAAGTAAACAATATTTTAAATAGAAAAAATACTCATTTTTAAATAGTTTGATAAACACATTTCAGTGCTTTATGTACATACACACTGTTTTTTAAAATAAGAAACCTTTACAGACATTGCAAGTTATATTAAGTATAGTTAAAAGTAAGATCTAGCTGCCTTTTAGACTGTAACATCAGTATTATGGGAATAATGGCAGGAACCAGAAAATACTGGCCAGCAGTTAACAATTACCTGCTTTGAGAAAAAACCAACAAAATGCAAAGTTTTCTTGAACAGATTTTCTTTCTTTCTTTTTTTTTTTTTTTTAAAGCAATCGGGATTAAGTAACTTGCTCAAGATTACACAGCCAGGTGTTTCTGGGTGGGTGCTGAGTGTCTGAGCCCGGATTTGATCTCCAGGTCATCCCGACACTGGAGCCGGTGCTCTTACTCGCTGAGCCACCTGGCCGCCCCCAAGCAATCGGGGTTAAGTAACTTGCTCAAGATTACATGGCCAGGTGTTTCTGGGTGGGTGCTGAGTATCTGTGCCCAGATTTGATCCAGGTCATCCCGACACTGGAGCTGGTGCTCTTGCTTGCTGAGCCACCTGGCCGCCCCCAAGCAATCGGGGTTAAGTAACTTGCTCAGGGTTCCACGGCCAGGTGTTTCTGGGTGGATGCTGAGTGTCTGAGGCTGGATTCGATCCCAGGTCCTCCCGACACTGGGGCCGGTGCTCTTACTCACTGAGCCACCTGGCTGCCCCTTGAACAGATTTTCAATACTATTGTTGGTCCTCTGGTAGCAGAAGTAATTCCTTAGGCCAATTGTGTTTTTTAAGATGTCATTTTCCTTCAATATTTTTTTGCGTTTGTTTTACCAGGATGTTAATTTGTTTTTCATAATTTTCTGGTATCACTCTCATTTCTTTTTTCCATTTTTTCCTCTAGCATTCTTATCTCTTTCTTTAACTCTTCCAGGAATTTTGTTGAGATTGGGTCCAATTAGCATTTTTCTTTGAGGCTTTGGCTGTAGTTAGTTTCACATTGCCATTTTCTTCTTAGTTTGTATCTTGGTCTTCCTTGCCACTGTAGTAGCTTTTGACGGTTGAGGTTTTTTTTTTTAAGTTGTTTGATCATTTTTTTTCCAGCCTAAGCTTATTTCTTGACTTTGAACTTTATGTTAAAGTAGGGCTCTGTTCACCAGGGGGTGGAAGGGCATTGTCCCAAGCTTTAGGCTTTGCTATTCTGCTGTTTTCAGAGCTAGTTCTGGGGGTGTCTGCAAGTTTTTGTTGCTTCCAACTTGGTGCGATGTGGGGAGTGGTGTGGTCACTGCTCTGCTGGTCTGCACTCTGGTTTTTACTCAGGAAGGGCCCTTGCTACCTTGCAGCCACAAGTCCTCATGCTACTCTTGACTCTGGGACTGTGACCAGGTCTTCTGTTCTTCTATAGCTGCCTTACTAGGGCTCCTTTCCACCTTGGAACTGCAACTGGGGCCCCTGCTCCCTTGTGACCAACCACAAGTGTTCCTTTCCACCTGGAACTGTGACCCCAAACTACATATGGGAAATAGAGTTGCCTGTCAGTGCCAGTTGCACCGAATGCCAGCAGAAGGTTGCCTGTAATCTCTGCTTCAAAATCCAATTTGAGGTATTGTTTTTAAAGTTGTTTGGAGAGGAATATTTGGATAGTTCAGTCGGATTGCTGCTTCTAATTTGCCATCTCGGCATGTTTGCCCATGTATATTTTAGTCTAACTCTAATTCCCATGCCTTTTTTTTTTTTTTGCTTTTTGGAGAATATAAATTTTCAAAGCAAGTTACTTTTATACAAATAAGAGGCTTGTCAATACCACTTCTAGGGCTGTATCCCAAAGAGATCAGAGAAGTGAGAAGAGGCCCCATATGTACAAAAATATTTACAGCAGCTCTTTTTGTGGAGGCAAAGAATTGGAAATCAAGGGGATGCCCATCAGTTGGGGAATGACTGAACAAGTTATGGTATATGAATATGATGGAATACTACAGTGCTATAGGAAATGAGGAGCAGATGGACTTTATGATAACCTGGAGAGACTTAGATAAACTGATGCTGAGTGAGAAGAGCAGAACCAGGAGAAATCTGTGCACAGTTACAGACACATTGTGTCTGCGATGACTAACTTTGATAGACTGGGCTCCTCTCAGCAATACAAGGTTATGAGACAACTCCAAAAGACTCATGGTAGAAAGGGATATGCACACCCAGAGAAAGAACTACAGAGTCTGAATGCAGATTGAAGCAAACTCCTTGCTCTCTCTCTTGTGTATTTTGTTTTGTTTTGTTCCTTCTTTCTCGCTGTTCACTCCATTGATTATAATCCTTCTTTGCAACTTGACTAATGTTTAATGTGAAGGTATTTGTAGAACCTGTATTTGATTGCATGCCACCATGGGGGGGAGGGGTGGAAGAGAGGGAGGGAGAAGAAATTTGGAACTCAAGAGATTGTAGAATTGAATGTTGTTAACTAAAAGTAAATAAATTTATTTTAAAAATCTACCATAATTGGGCTTAACATGTCAATTTTAGGGGTTTTGTTTTTGTGATATTAAAAACGTTTGTATTCAGTGTTCAGTATTCAAATAGTACTTGATATTTTGTAGCATAAAATTACATTTGGTTTTCATAATTCTTTGTGTTCTAAAGGCCAGAAATTATTTGGAATATTTTGCCCATTTATATCCATATCTACATCTACATTAATATAGGAACTTCAGGGTCCAGGTCACACCCCAAGTTCTTCAGTGAAACAGCGCCTAATTCCACCAGTGCCTACTTCCCGACCCCACTCTAATAACTTACCATCTTCCCAGTCTGCCATCAGCTATGTATCTCATGTAAGTACCATTTCTAACCCTTGTGGCAAATGAGGGAATGCATATATGCAGCTTTAGCTCAAGACATTTTCCATAAAAGAAAAAAGAACATGTATACACATACATGGGAATTGTTCATTTTAATTGCTAGGTTGTAGAGCTGGATATTTTTCCAAAAAAATTAGTGAAAATAAATTATGTAGTACACGGTGTCTTGGAAGTGCTTCCATTCTGTCTGTCAAGATTAGCCCTTTTTTTACTTCTCTCCTCTTGCTGTTGTCCATCTCTCCGATGACATCATTTATCCCCTTTCTCCTGGCAATGCAGTGAAAGCTTCCGATGCCCATCCTGCTCCTGGGTATTGCCCTTTCGGCAACTCACAGTGTCATCTTCCGAGGCCATGAGTTCTGTGGCTTGAAGTCATGAGGCATCACCGGGAGAATTCTGTTGTTAAAAAGATGGGGGTTGTTTCTGGAAGAAGTTTTGGAGACTTTGCCAGAAGCAGTCATGCCCACTCTTCTCCTTTTCCGTTCTAGTCCCCATTCATTGCCTACCCACAGCAGATGAGACAGTGTTTATCCAAGGTAGATGTGGCTTGTGGAACTGAGTGCCCCATCTGTCTAGACTTCTTGTGTTTGATTTTTTCTTTTCTGTGTACACAGTGGGGCTGAATTCTTTTAAGCAATCATGAATCTCCCATAGGAGGCTCTGCAATGATCCAGGGTCAGTCTGTCCATAAGAATTTATTAAGCATTTACTACACATGTACCAGGTACTCGTTAAAGCTCTAAGGATAAGAAGAAAGACAGAAACATGGCCCCTACCTCAAGGAGCTCACAGTCCAGAGGGGAACACACAACCATGAAGACACAAGACACATGTAGTGTAAATGGAAGGTGATCTCAGAAAGGAGGGCCTCGAGGGGCCTGGAGGGCCTCGGGCATGGGCAGATACACGCCACAGCAAAAAGTGAGCATGGAACAATGTAGGATAGAATTCATCTAAAAAGGACTGGCAAGATAGTGCCTAGAGTTTTGTAAAGCTAAGCAAAATGACCTTAGCCCAAAAAGCAAAGAAAACTGCATCGGTACGTCCACCAAGCAGATGCCCCAACCTGGAGCTGCAGTGCAGGGAGAAGGCTATGGAGATAGCCAAGGGGTGCCAGGAGGGAAGGTGTCAGAAAGGAGCTGCTGTGAGAGCCCAGGGTCTCAGCTGTCTACGTACAGTGTACAAAGTGGCAGTAACAAGTAAGGAGGCAAGCAGCCTCCCTGGTGAGGCAATGGCGATGGGCTCCACAACACCAGGGCCACTCTGGAAGTGCCACCTTTTTTTTTAAGAATTAAGATGGGGATGATTAAAAGGGCAGAGGATGGAGTAGCATTGTATACTTTTTCCTTTGAGGCTTTATTTATATAAATTCTTTTCTTTATTTTTTTCTTTTTTTTCCATTTTTCAAATGCTTTATTAACTTCTGATTTGCATCATTCATTTCCGCCAGATTTTGAGTTACAAATTTTCTCCCTGTTTTTCCCCTACCCACCGCCCCAAAATAGCAGTCCCACAGGACATCCCCTCCTCCAATCTTTTCTCTCCCATATTTTCTCCCATACCCCTTTCGACTTTTCCAGGGGATCTCTATGCCCCAGTGCCTGTATATCTTATTTCCCAATTACATGTAAAATAGTATTAAAAACAGTGTGTGTGTGTGTGTATATACATATATATATATATTTAAACATTTGATTTTAAAATTTTGAATTAAACATTCATTCCCTTCCTCCCTTGTCACCCACCCTTAATGGGAAGATAAGCAGTTCAGTGTAGGTTGTACATGTGTAGTTA
Organism: Petaurus breviceps papuanus; assembly: GCF_028583685.1. Classification (NCBI taxonomy): domain Eukaryota; kingdom Metazoa; phylum Chordata; class Mammalia; order Diprotodontia; family Petauridae; genus Petaurus; species Petaurus breviceps. The sequence goes on along the minus strand of NW_027185655.1, from coordinate 7,147,864 downwards.
ATGCAAAACAATAACATAATAGATTTTTGTAAAAGACTGACTATATTTCCCTCCCTCCTATCCCACTTCCCACTTGTTCTATTCTCTACTTTGATCCTGTCCCTTTTCAAAAGTGGATGCTTCCAACTTCCCTCCCCCCCAGCCTACCCTCCCTTCCATCATTCCCCTTTTCATCCCCTTCCCCTCTATTCTCCTGTAGGGTGAGATACTTTATTTAGTGTGTATTTCATTCCCTCCCCAAGCCAAATTCAATGAGAATAAGGTTGACCCATTCCCTTTTGCCTTCCTATTCTTCCCCTCCATTGTAACCATTTTCCCTTGTCTCTTCTATATGAGATAGTTTACCCCATTCTGTCTCTCCCCATGTCCTCTCATTATACTCCTCTCTCACCTCTTAATTTCACCTTTTAAGTATCATCCCTTCTTATTAACTTGGTCCTGTGCCTTCTATCTATGTATACCTGTAAACATATATACACACGTTCACATATATATTCATATGCTCATATACCCTCATATATATATATATATATTTCTATTCCCTTCAACTATTTTCATACTGAGAAAAGTTTCATCAGTTACAATTATTGTTTTTCCATGTAAGAATGTTAATAGTAATGATTTCTTTTCCCTGTTTACCTTCTCATGCTTCTCTTGCTTCTTGTATCTGAATGTCAAATTTTCTATTGAACTCTGGTTTTTTCATCAAGAATGCTTGAAAGTTCTCTATTCCACTGAATGACCATATTTTACACTGAAACATGATACTCAGTTTTTCTGGGTAGGTGATTCTTGGTTTTAATCCCAGCTCCTTTGCCCTCTGGAATATCATATTCCAAGCCCTTTGATCCCTCAGTGTAGAAGCTGCCAGATCTTGGGTTATCCTGATTGTGTTTCCACAATATTCAAATTGTTTCTTCCTGGCTGCTTGTAATATTCTCTCCTTAATCTTGGAATTCCAGAACCTGGCTATAATATTCCTAGGAGTTTTCTTTTTGGGATCTTTTTCAGGAGGAGATCGGTGGATTCTTTCAATCTCTATTTTGCCCTCTGCTTCTAAAACATCAGGGCAGTTTTCTTTGAGAACTTCCTGGAGGATGATTTCTAGGTTCTTACTTTGATCATGGCTTTCAGGTAGTCCAATAATCTTTAATTTATCTCTCCTGGATCTATTTTCCAGGTCAGTGGTTTTTCCCATGAGATATTTCACATTGCCTTCTATTCTTTCATTTGTTTGGATCTGTTTAACAACGTCTTGATTTCTCATAAAGTCATTAGCTTCCATTTGCTCCAATCTAATTCTGAAGCAATGATTCTCCTCAGTGAGCTTTTGAGATTCTTTTTCCATCTGGCAAATTCGGCTTTTTAAGGCATTCTTCTTCTCATTGCCTTTTTGAGACTCTTGCCAATTGAGTTAGTCTATTTTTTAAGGTGTTATTTTCCTCAGTCAGGCTGTTGACTCTCATTTTGTAATTTTCCTGCATTGTTCTCCTTTCTTTTCCCAATTTTTCTTCCACTTCTCTTATCTGCTTCTTAAGGTCCTCTATGGCCTGTAACCAGCTTGTATTTTCTTTTGAAGCTTTTGGTGTAGGAATTCTGACTTCACTGTCTTCCTCCTGTTCCATGCTTTGCTCATTTTTGTCCCCAAAATAGGAGTCTAATGTTGGAATCTACTGTCTGCTTTGTTTCCTTTTCCTGGTCATGTCGCCCCCCAGTCACTTGACCCCTGGGCTTTTTGCCACAGTAGGACTCTGCCACCAGACAGGGATGGTTTTGTCCCAAAAACTGGGGTTTTCTCAGCTGCCAGAGGTATTAGATGGGTGCCCTCTCTGAGGTCTCCACATGCTCTGGCAAGCCGAACACACACCCCAGGACCTCCACCCTAGACTGCAATCCAGATCCAAGAAGGTTAAAGCAAGAGTGATTACCCCTCAGACTGGTGCTTGGTCCCCCTACACTCTGCAGGCTAGGAACTGAAGCTGCCACATGGCGCGGGCTGGCTGTGCCAGTGTCTCAGTGGCTTCTCGCCCTGGGGGGCAAAATCCCATGCACTCCCAAAGTCAGGACTGGGTCCCAAAGTCCAGACTGCACTGACCTCTCACTTTGTCCTTCACATCTATGTGTTGGTAAATCTGGAAACGGCCACAGTTACTGCTGATATGGAGTCCCTCTGGCCTGCGGCTGGTCAGGCCCGCCCTGGGACTAAAGCCTTGGTGTGGGGCTGGGCTCGGCTCCCAGAGGGCTGAGCTGGCCGATTCCTGCCAGCCTGCCGGGCTGTCCTCAGCGGGAGGTTAGCTTCTCTGTGTCATTTTGTGGGTTCTGCAGCTCCAAAGTTTGTTCAGAGTCCCCTTTTACATGGATTGGGGAGGGTGGAAGCCGGAGCCTCTTGGAGGTCATTCTTCTACTCTGCCATCTTGACTCTGCCCCCCCATATATATTCTTATTTAGTATTTTATCCTTTCCCAATTACATGTAAAAACAATTTTTAACATTCAGTTGTAAACCTTTGAGTTCTAAATTCTTTTCTTCCCTTCTGCCTCCCTCATTGAGAAGTTTGATATACGTTATATACATGTAGTCATGTTAGTGTTGTATTTTAATAAAATGCACTTGTGTGAGGAAATCCAGGGTGGCATTGTGGAGAGAGCCTGTGGGTCAAGTTCAGTAGATGGGTATCATCACATTGGAAGGAAACGGATGAGGCACTGGGGAAGCAGACCCTCCTCGAGTTTGTGCTGGGGCGGGGGGAGGGAAGGGGCAGATGAGATAAAAGATGGAAAGGCCTTTGCAGGGGAAATGCCACTGGGTCATTCCGGCCCCCAGTCTGATGGTAATGCCCTTCCCTGAGCCTTCTACTGCCCAGGTCAAACAATATGGTAAGGGTTTACTTAACAACCAGGCTGGGGAAAAATGTAGCTGCACACATACTTTTATGCTTCTTATCTACCTTACTACCATTTTCTTAAGTCTAGACAACCATCCAGCCCTGATCTGTAGGATGCTGATTTCTGAGGCATTGATGCTCCTGCTGAAAATGCCCCTCTCCCTCTCCCAGGGGCTAGTGCTGGCTCTAGCACAGAGCCTCTAGGCCTGCCGGGTTAGGGACAGAGGTTCCAGTTGCTTAGACATTTGCTAGCTGAAAGCAGAGAAGCTAATAATTTCTTGACTTGCCTTCCATGATTCACAGAAGGGCTGACCTTGGCAAACCAAAGTTTTGTCAGAGAATTGTGAAAGGAAGTGAGAGGGATAGGGTGGGGTTTGGAGATGAAGGAAAGGGTTGAAGAGGGAGCTCATGGGGAACACCCTCCATTTCCTCAGTAAAGAAAGAAGTAAACTCCTCAGTGAGATGGGGGAGGGGATTGTGGGAGGCTTCAGGAAAGTGGGGGATGAGGGAAGAATAAAAGGGTGGCTTTGCTGCAGAGAGGCCAGCTGAAGCTGGATAACATGAATTTGAGGGCATGGTCATAGGACATACTAACACTTTGTTTTGCAGACTATGAGGCTGAGGATTGTTCAGGGGGATGGCAGGACGGAGGGGCAGAGGATTTGGAAGTAGAAGCCAGTGTAGAATTGGATCATTGGTTACCCATAGGGTGAAGATTAGAAAGGGAATAAATGAAGTCAGAAAACATCCTGAGAGGTGGAGAGATTACAGGAGCAGCAGGGGCAAAGGACGTCTTTAGGAGAGGTGAGGCATAAGGTGAAAGGGTAGAAGGCTGTAGACAAGCAGAAGGAAGTCTGAGGTTTTGAATGCCCAGAGCTGAGTTACAGGGTGGAGTGGAAGGGCAGGAAATTGGGGAACTGAGATGTCCAGCAGCCTGCGAACCTGCGTGTGAAGTAGCTTGTTTTCCCAAATAGGTTAAAATATTCCCGTTATTAAATTATTTACGCTGTACTTTTGCTAAACCCTTTTAGCCTGGCTAAAAAAAAAAGTAAATTCCATAAGCAAAACCAGGAAGGCAATACAGTGAATGAATACAGCAATGTCCCCCAAAGAAGACCAAAGCCCCGAGCCCTCGACATTTCTGAGAACAAGATAGAGAGGTGCAGAACCAAGGGCAGGGCTATTTTCCAGAGCTTCTGGCAGTGTTGCTTGGTTTTCCTCTTTCAAATAAAGAGAAAGGCACAGTTTGCTGGGGCAGGGATATGCTAGGGAATGAAGGTAATGGAAAAACAAGAGGAGATGTCAACGTTTTTAGAAGAGTAACTTACAAAGCCTGCTTAAGTAGTTATGAGTTCCAAGCGAGTAGAGTTCAAATGCATGTGTTTTTAGCTTATTTTTTTAGAAACTTTAAATAAGTCACGTAGCTTTGAAATATTGGTTACTAGTCAATTTTACAAAATTTTATCACTGAAGTGAAATGGTAGAGTGCAAATGTATATTTATCATGCCAAAAATGGACTGGAATCTGTAAAACTTTTTGTATTCTTGAAGAATATAGGGCTGATTTTGAAAAAGAGCTTCTTTTCATCACCTACGAAATGAGGGGCCAGACTAAACCCCTGAGGTTTCTACAAACGCTAAAATTCTTTATTTCTTTTTATTTTCTTTAAAGCAATTGTGGTTAAGTAACTTGCCCAAGGTTAGTTACATGGCCAGTTTTTTTGGGTGTTAAGTCTCTGAGGCCGGAATCGATCTGGGTCTTCCCCGGCACTCTTATTCACTGCTCCACCTAAACACTCCTAAAATTCATTATTTCTGATAAAAGTAATGATCAGCCTCTATTCCAAATGCTTTCCTGCTTTAGAAGATGTTGAATATATTCAGACCAACCCAATCAGACCAACCCAATTTGTGGGTGGGGATGCGCCAGTCTGGAAAGTACAGTGTTAACTGGTACATTTGGTACAATTGTCCCCATTCAGGTGCCTGTCAAAGTTTCTATCCTGAAGGAAGATCCCACCAGGGACTTGAAACAACTGCTTCATGAGCTGAGGAATGTCATCAATGAAGAGCCCTCGGTGTCTCTGCCTAAGAATGATGGGGACATTGGGAGACCAGCTCCCGGAGGATCCATTCACATGGGAGTGTAAGACCAACGTGCTTCCCCCTGCCAAAAGCCAGGCCTGTGTTTGAGTGGTTGGCTGGTCTGATTGTTGGTGGGCTGCCCTGGGAAGAGCTAGGACTGGGAATGATGTCTGGGAAGAGCAGGGAAGGAGCAGGTATAAGAAACCTCTTTTTAAAAAAAAACATGGTCAAAAGGCAGCATAGGCTTAGATTGGGATGGGGAACCTCGGCTCCAGACCACACGTGGTCCTCTAGGTCCTTGGGTGTGGCCTTTTGACTGAGTCCAAGTTTTAGAGAACAAATCCCTTTATTAAGGGATTTTGTTCTGTGAAGTTTGGATTCAGTTAAAGGGCCTCATTTGAGGCCATTGAAATGATTCATTTCAAGAGAGCACTTTACAAAGTTGTTTTTAAAAATGTCGACCCTGTGAATTAGGTAGTGCAAATAATAACTGTTTGACAGATGAGGGAAACTGAGGCTTAATGAGCAGAGCCAGGACTGTGCTCACTCTACTGTTCTCAAAGAATTTTATAATCTTCTTGTGTATGTACTATAATCTAATTTGTATTGTAATTATCTATTGGGGGGGCAGTGTGTAGTTATGTATACATATGTCTTATAGCCCTGCTTTGTCTTATTTATTTTGGCATCTTTCCCAGTGTATAGCCCAAAGAATTGCACACAGCAGGAATCTTAATATTTGCTTGATTAATGAATGTTTATCCCCTTTTGACAATTGAGATGGTTGGTCGAGGTTTAACAACCAGCTCTCCAAATACAAACACCACACTTTTAAATTTAATCTACACGATTGTTATTTTCTTGATTACTTTTTAAAGTCTAGACAGTTAGAAAATCAGTCAAATCCTGATTCGTGAGTGTTTGCAGATTTCTGAGGTGTAAAAGGCTCATGCTGAAAATTTAGCAGTGCCTAGGGAGAACAGGTCCCAGCCTACCCTTGACATACCTCACTCGGAGCTAATTAGTTGTAAAGAAGGATTATAACCAATGGATTGCCAAGGACTGAGGAGACATGGCTGTTTTGCTGGTACTTTGTCTGTTTTCATGTTGTTTAGCCTTGCATTGCTGAGAGGAGCCCAGTGTGATGGTAATGGAATGTATCCCCCTGTATTGGCTTGGTTTTCAAATTGATTGTGTTAAGACCCATGAAGTCTGCTATTCCCCATTTTTTATAACACAATAGTATTCCATTACATGCATATACCACAACTTGTTCAGCCATTCCCTAACTGATGGGCATCCCCTTGATTTGCAATTCTTTGCCACCACAAAAGCTGCCACAAATATTTTTGTACATATGGGTCGTTTTCCCACTTGTATGATCTCTTTGGGATACATCCCCAGAAGTGGTATTGCTGGGTTAAATGGTATGCACATTAAAAAAAAAATTAATTGGTTTATTTACTTTTAGTTTAAAATATTCAGTTCCACAGTCCCTTGAGTTTCAAATTTTCTCCTCCTCCCTCTCTTCCCCTCCCCCTCTCCCACAGGGGCATGCACTCAAATGTAGGATCTACAAATACCTTCACATTAATCTTTAGTCAGGTTGTAAAGAACGATTATAACCAATGGAATAATCAGTGGGAAAGAGGAAACAAAACAAGAAAAAGACACAGCAAGTCATTTGTTTCGATCTACATTCAGACTCTGTAGCTCTTTCTCTGGATGTGGATGTCTCTTTTGATCATGAGTCTTTTGGAGTTTCCTATAACCTTACATTGCTGAGAGAAGCCCAGTCTATCAAAGCTGGTTGTCACACATACATTGTGTCTGTGATCGTGTACAGATTTCTCCTGGTTCTGCTGTTCTTGGTCAGCATCAGTTTATAAGTCTCTCTGAACAGGTTACCCATAAAGAGGGTTAGGGTTGCTCTGGAGACCCCAAAATACCAATATGCTGGGTCCTGCTGAATGAATTCGACTCAAGTCTTCTCTCAGCCAAAGAAAAGTAAAGTTTATTAAAAGTTTGCTTGCATTAGACACAGAGAAGGTTTGTGCTAGGTCATTCTATGGCACTCTCACCATTCTATGGTGCTCTTACCATTCTATGGGGCTCTTACCATTCTATGGGGCTCTCACAAACATGGAAACAAGATGGGGTCTTATATACAGAAGGTTGTGGGAGGAATCTAGGGGTGTTCTAGAGGAGGAGTTTGTTGAGGGTTTTCAGGAGGAGTTAATGAGGTCAATGAGTGATTAAAGGTAGGAGGCCACCTGGAGACTACAGACAATGGTGGGCTAGGCCAGTTCAAGGGTGGATTGATAGTTTGATAGTCTCAAGGGTGGGAAGTCTAGTGACAGACTTGCCTCATGCAAATGCCTCATCAAAAGAGACAATTTAATCAGAGTTCAAGGGGGGTTCCCAGAGCCTGTACCTCAAGGACTCAAAGAGAGCTAGAGAGGACTCCCAGAGCCCATACTTCATCATCTCCAGGTTATTATGAAGTCTATCTGCTCCTCATTTCTTATAGCACAGTGGTATACCATTATATTCACATACCACAACTTGTTCAGCCATTCCCCAATCGATGGGTATCCCCTTAATTTCCAATTCTTTGGTATGCACATTTTTATAGCCTTTTGCACATAGTTCCAAACTGCTCTCCAGAATGGTTGGATCAGTTCACAACTCCACCAACAATGCATTAGTGTTTCAATTTTCCTACATCTTCTCCAGTATTTATCATTTTCCCATTTTGTCATGTTAGGCAATCTGATAGGTGTAATGTGGTACCTCAGAGTTTTGATTTGCATTTCTCTAATCAATAGTGATTTAGAGCATTTTTTCATATGATTATAGATGTCTTTTATTTCTTCCTCTGAAAACTGCCTGTTCTTATCCTTTGATAATTTATCAATTAGGAATGACTTGTATTCTTATATATTTGACTCAGTTCTCTGAATATTTTTAAAATGAGACCTTTATCAGAGACACTGGTTATAAAAATTCTTTCCCAATTTTCTACTTCCCTTCTAATCTTGGTTACATCAGCTTTATTTGTACAAAAACTTTTCAATTTAATGTAATCAAAATTATTCATTTTGCATTTCATAATGCTCTCTAGCTTTTGTTTGGTCATAAATTCTTTCCTTCTCCATAAATTTGACAGGTAAACTGTTATTCCTTGTTTCCTCAGATTGCTTAAAGTATCAGCCTTAATATCTAGATCGTGAACCCACTTAGACTTTATTTTGGTATACAGTGTTAGATATTGGTCTATGCCCAGTTTCTGCTCTACAATTTTCCAGTTTTTTTCAGCAGTTTTTGTCAAATAGTGAGTTATTATCCCACAAGTTGGAGTCTATGGGTTTATCAAACTGTAGATTACTATAGACATTGACTGCTGTGTCATTTTTTGGGTAGATTGATTGGTATGGCACTAAATAAGTTCAGGCAGCTAGTTTAGAAGAGCTGGGTGTTTATCATGCCTTTTAACTGTGTATCCATTCACTAATAACTACCCTGGCTACTTTCCTCAGGTTTGTACCATTCTAGCTTTTAATCTACACATGACAAAATTGATCTCAGCACTCCTTAAAGCAATGTAGTAAGCATGGACATAACAAGCAGCTTGGAGAATGTGGAAAAGATTTAGGCACTGCTAGGAAGGAGCTTGCTATTAATTCCCTGTAATTCCCCCGACCACTACTCACCTCAAAGCTTTTGGGCATCTATGAAGAGAAAGTTTATCTGGGGGTAAAGAGGCTCTCTTTGCAAACTTTGCCTTGGAAACTCACTTAGTAGCCTATAGGAAGGTTAAATTCATCTGAGAAATCTGGGGATCAGGAAGCAATACTGAACACTTCTGCTCCCTTTCTTGTCATTAAGTGCAGGGTATGTTTATCCATACAGAGATGATGCAGTCAGAGACCCAATTACTGAATCTAAACTGAGGACAGAGATGTTCAACAGGTAAGAAGCATCAGAGTTTCTGAATGTAGTTTATAAGCCAAGAGTTTGGGAAACATTAACCCAACAGCTTGGGTAATGTTTAGCGACCCCCCCCCCCCATATTTTGGTTTTGTTTTCATTTTTTAACACTTTAATTTATTATTTATTTTTAATATCTGTTCCTTTTAAATTTTGAGTTTTAAATTCTCACCTTACATCCTGAGAAGTCAGGCTGTATGATATAAATTATACATGTGAAATCGTGAAAAACAAAATTCTGTATTAAAAAAAAGGCAAGAAAATAGAGTGAGAAAATTATCCTTCAATTTGCAGTCAGAATTCATCAGTTCTCTCTCTTTTTCATCATGATCCTTTGGGATTGTCTGGGATCATTGTATTGATCAGAGCTGAGTCTTTTCACAGCTGATCATCATTCCATCATTGTTGTTACTTTGGACAAGGATCTGGTTCTTCTCACTTCACTTTGCATCAGTCCATGTAGTTTTTGCCATGTTTTGGGAGTAATGGTTTTGAATGAATAATTTATAAGATATCATCTAACAAATTTGGTTCATTCAAGGAAAAGTTGTTGATAAAATGGAAAGGAGGCAATTTTTCCTGAAATATATAAGAATGGTTATTTGCTAGAAAAGTAGTTGTTTGATTTTAAGTTTTCCTGATTACCTTATTTTGAGCAAGTAACTGGGTTAGGTACTGGGATAGAAAATTAAATAAGGCACATTCAGAGGAGTAGATTTTGTGTCAGAAAACCGGAGCCCAAGGCCCAGCTATGGTAGTACCTCTGTGACTGTGGCCTAGTCTTTGGACTTCAGTTTTCTCATCTGTAAAAATAGATATAATATCACCTGCTCTGTGGACCTAATACAAGCTTTTGGGTTGATAGGAGGAAAGAACCTTACAAATTATCAAGCACTACATGCATGTGAATTATTATTATCATACCACCTGATAGAGGAGATAAGACAAGTTATACTGATCACTAAAATGTACCTTAGAAAGTGATCATTTAAGATATCCAAGCATTGGGAAGAGCATCAGAAGGAGGAAGACTGTGTGGAGTAAGTGAATGACAAATATCATTTCCAAAGGTCTAGATGTGAAGAGTATCCATTCTAGACATGAACAAAGGGCAGAAAAAAGATCAGGGAATGGGGAGCGGTCCAATCTGGCTAGAACAAATAGTATCTGGAGGGGTGCAGGCATATTGGGTAGAGTGAGACAAGGTTGGTGAAGCAGGTCAGACACACATTGTGCGGACCTTCAAGTGTCAGACTAAGGAGTTTGTCCACAGTAGATCCCGAGGCCCAATATGGCAGGGACAGTGTCTCACGTTACCTTTATCTCTCACCCACATGAGTACAGTGCTAGTCCCTTAATGGATGAACTGAATTCAATAGAAGAGGAAGCCACTGAAATATTTTGGGTTTTGGAGGAATTCCATAGGAAGTCGTCTGCTTTAGCAAGGTTATTCCTATAGCACTGTGAACTTTGAGCAAGTCATTTCACCTCTTCCCTTTGCCTTAGTTTCTTCACCTATAAAATAAAAGGATCAGGATCGATTATTTCTGACGTTCCTTTTAGTTCTAAATACTTTGATCCTGGTATCTTTGGCAGCAAGAAGAAGCTGCAGTTAGAGAGTTAGGAGTAAGGAAGCCGTTTCAATTGTCTGAGCAAAAGGTAATGAGCTTGAATTAAAATTATAGCAGCAGGAATGAAAAGTGAGGAATATATGGAAGGAAAACAAACCTGGAGAGAGAAATTGATGAGATTTGACAACTGATGACCTTCTTTTGACAAGCCCAAGGAAGTGAAATTATTTAAAAGGGTGGGGTGGTCAGTCCCAGATAAATATGCCACAGTACACTTGGCTTCTTAAACCAAACTTTGCAAGTTCAAGATGGGGAAGTTATGGTTAGACAGGGGGAGGCATCCATGTAGTGTTGATGATTGAAACTATAGAGAATGGGAGCCCCTGAGAATAGCATATAGAAAGAAAAAGAAAAAGGGCAGAAGAGAGAACCTCAGAAACACCCACATTTAAGGGAATGGGAAGAGGAAAATGAGACAAAAGAAGCAGTAAGAGAGGTAGGAAGAGAAATGGTGTTATAGAAACCAGGAAAGGAAAGATTATCATCAAGGAGTGAGGAGGTGGTCAAAGGTGCTGTTAACTCCAGAATCAGTTAGTAAACATTTATGAAGTACCTACTATGTGACAGGAACTGTGATAAGTGCTAGAGATACGGAGAAAAACAAAAGCCAGCCAGCCCATCCTCAAGCAGCTCACAGTCTAATTGGAGAGACAACAAAAAGCTAGGTACCAACAAGAGGCATACAGGATCAATATGATGGTCAGAGGTGAGAAGGTACTAGAATTAAGGGAGAACTGAGGAAGGCTTCCTGCAGTCAAGTCAAGGAGGATGAAGACTGAACAGAGATCATTGATTTTGGTGGCAGGGATATCACCAGTGCTCTGGAGAGAGCAGATCCAGAAGATGGGTTTATTTGTGCTTAGAAGGTGAACTAAACCTGAGCATCCCCAAAACAAGGCTGAGATAATGAGGCCATTAAAGACACTTCTCCGAATCAGAATCTTATAATTGGAAAGGATTTTGTTCAACTCATACATGGCCAGAAATTTCCTCTATTACACTCAAACTTGTGGTCATTCAACCTTCGTTTGAAAATCACTGAAGAATCACTTGCCTCCTAAGAGAGTCCAGTCCAATCCACTTTTGGATAGAGCTGGGTTCTGATTAGTGCAAATCTCATGAAGAGGTGGAACTAAATTATTCAAATTCACACTGCATGTTCCCATTGAACTGGAACCAATGACCATACTCTAAATAATTTTAACTGTAAATAGTATGAATTTGAATACATGCAACTACTTTGTGAGATTCACTATTCCCATTAATCAGAACCTAGTTTTTCTTATTAGGAAGTTTTCCCTTATGTGAATCCCAAGTCATCTTCATGTTTTATCAATAGCTAAAGGCAATAATGAGGTACAAATGTCATCAAGAAACTAGAAATCTATTCCAGATCAGTATTCTACAAGTTTACAGTAAGGGATTTTGGTTAAAGAGAGAAAAGATTGAATACAGATCTAATGGGATGTTAAGTGGGTGTGAGTCTTTCCTTCCCCTCCCCCTGCCCCGACCAGTCATCCCAGTGATAATGTTTCATTGTTCTCCACTCAACCTTATTTGAATGAATTGTCTCACCAACCTTGGTGGAAATGCTGTTTTATTCCTTGTCTCTTTTCATCTCTTCCTGGCCTCTCTACTAACAGAAGCAGTTCAGGCAGAGAAGGTGCTGAAAACAATAGGTCAAGTGAAACTTACAGCAGGTAAGAAGGGCTTGGATTTAGCATTTCCTTGAATTTCAAAATGCTTTATCTTGTTAAAATGTCCTTGCGTCTTGGAGTGCCCCTCTGGGTGCTAAGCTCAGTCACTACTCTCCAGGCTGACAGACTAGGTTTCAAGTTGGGCCCCCACTGGTGTGCTTATCATTCATACTAGTCAGCCAGGCTTCCATCAACTTTTAGAAAGTTGTATTTATTGAGAAGATATGAGTAAACAGTTGGCACAAAACATCCCTGTTTGCATAGAGCGCTGGGCTGAAGTCAGGAAGAGTCAGCTTGAGTTCAGATCTAGCCTCAGACACTTCCCAGCTGTGTGACCCTGGGCAAGTCACTTCACCCTGTTTGCCTCAGTTTCCTTGTCGTGTCCCAAATCAGCAATCGAGACCCAAGTAACAATTTAAAAGTGGACTTTATTAGTGCTCAACTGCCAGGGGTAAGAACCCCAATCAAGCAATCAGTGATCAGGGGTGAGACACTGGGTTTTAAAGGCAGAAACCACAGATCTATGAGGTCAGTATTTGCATAATCAGGAAGTTACAGAAGCCAAAATCAGCCATTGGTTAATCACTAGCTCTGGGCCATATATGGAAGGGAGCAGGGTTTACATGGAACTTCCACTTTGTTGGTAGGCTAGTCCTGGCGGTTTGCTTACTTCCATGAAGGAGAGGAAACAAGATGGCTAGTTAGGACAGAATGGTGGAAGAGGGAAAGGATCAGGGAAACCAGAATGGGGCCAAGTACAACTTTCCCCACTTTTTATGGACAGAGTGTCAAACCCTTGACACAAGGAGGGGACAGATGGGACCACACCTTTGTATTGGTTGTCCAGTCAAATTTTGAGAGGCTGGTATTGGGGGTCCTAATGATAAGGAGCTTTACAGAGTTGATTCAGGACCAGATGAACCTTTAAAAATAGGTCCGGACTCTTGGGAAAGCTGTCTGCATCTGATGTTGTCTTTTTCAGATCCCTTGGATCAAAGGAGGGGTAATCTTTAGATGACTAGAGTTCATATGTATAAGCTGGCATAGCCAGCCAGACCTGACAAAGTTCTCAGAAATATTATTTGACACCAAGGGTACATATAAAGGTCCAGTTTTCCAGCCGTGCAAGACTAGGTCCATATATGAAATTGAAAAGCTTCTGTACAAGCAAAGCCAATGTAACCAAGATTAAGAGGGAGGTGGGAAATTGGGAAAGAATCTTTACAACCTATGTTTCTGACAAAGGACTCATTTCTAAAATATACAGAGAATTGAGTCAAATTTATAAGAATACAAGTCATTCCCCAATTGATAAATGGTCAAAGGATATGAACAGGCAATTTTCAGAGAAAGAAATTAAAGATATCTATAAGCATATGAAGAATTGCTCTAAATCACTATTGATTAGAGAAATGCAAATCAAAACAACTCTGAGGTACCACATCTCACCAGTCAGATTGGCTAAGATGACAAAACAGGAAAATGACAAATGCTGGAGAGGATGTGGCCAAATTGGAACACTAATGCATTGTTGGTGGAGTTGTGAACTGATCCAGCCTTTCTGGAGAGCAATCTGGAATTATGCACAAAGGGCTGTAAATAATTTCATATCCTTTGACCCAATACCTCTCCTAGGGTTATATCCCAAAGAGATCATAGAAGTGGGAGGAAGACCCATATGTACAAAAATGTTTATAGCAGCTCTTTATGTGGTGGCAAAGAATTGGAAATTAAGGGGGTGCCCATCGATTGGGGAATGGCTGAACAAGTTGTGGTATATGCATAATATAGAATTATAGAATAATATAGAAAACAGAATACTATTGTGCTATAAGAAACAAGGAGCAGATGGACTACATATTTACCTGGAGAGGCTTATACGAACTGATACTGAGTGAGAAGAGTAGAACCAGGAGAAATTTGCACACAATTACAGACACAACATATGTGTGATGACCAACTTTGATAGACTGGACTCTTCTCAGCAATGCAGTGATATAAGTCAATCCCAAAAGACTCATGATGGAGAGAAATGTGTGCATCCAGAGAAAGAACTAGAAAGAACTGAGTTTATATCCAGATTATATCCAGATGGAAGCAAAATACCTGATCTTTTTCCTTTTCTTGTTTGGTTTTATGTCCTCTTTACCATTTTTCATTCCATCTGATACAATCCATCTTTATAACCTGACTAATGTATAATGTGAAAGTATTTACAGATCCTATACTTGACTATATGCTGCTATGGTGGGGGAGGGGAGGGAGGGAGACAAAATGTGAAAATCAAGGAATTGTGGAATTGAATCTTGTAAACTAAAAGTAAACAAACAAATTAATTTAAAAAAAAAATTTTAAAAAGACTAGGTCCAAACAGTATAAACAAATAGTTCAGTTTTCTTAGCCACACAGGGCCAAGCTCATGCAATACCATAAGGTTTTCTCACAATTTTACAAAATTATATGATTACATCAAGTTAGGTACAGATTAAATTTCTTAGATGACTTGCAATATACTAGCTTTTAGAAAGGTGATTGAAAACTTACACACAAACCATACAAATTAACAGAATCATTATTACCAATGTCAATTAACATCTAATTCCTTGTATCCTAGTGACCTATTTCATTTAAACAATACTTTTGAATCCCAGATGCCTCATGTAGTTATACAATTCAGAAAGGGAGTTCTGCTTCTCCAGTTCAGATCTAGGGGTTACCAGATAATTCTGACTTATTATAAATTAGTACAATCACTTAAGATTAGTTCCACATTTTGAAACTTCAGAGAATTTTCAGTTTATTTATTCTTTGTTATTTCCATCTTTCCTAAATTCTGTACCTGGTATAGGAATCTTTTAAAATGTAAATATCTATTAAAAATGATTTCATTTTTGAATGCAGATTGAAACAAATTACCTGCTCTCTTTTCTTGTTTTGTTTTGTTTCCTCTTTCCCATTGTTCATTGCATCCATTACAATCCTTCTTTATAACCTGACTAATGTCTAATGTGGAAGTATTTTCAGATACTATACTTGATTGTATGCCACCATGGGGGGAGGGGAGGAGAAGAGGGAGGGGAAGAAAATTTGAAACTCAGGGGATTGTGGAACGGAATCTGGTAAACTAAAAGTAAACAAGCAAATTAATAAAGACAAAAAAATTTAAAAAATGATTTCATCTGCCCTTTTTAAAACTATCAGACAGATGCTTTAATAAAGTAACATTATTTTCACCCTTGTCACTATCTTATGCAGTCCTTGTGGTAAAATCCAAACCTTTGATCTTATTTCCAAACATGCTCAAAGCTTAAATTCACATAATAGACAATTTTTGGAAGCCAATCTTATACATCTGTATATAGTTCTAGAGGAATCATCTAAGTCTGATCCTGTTGCTCTCCTCAAACTTCACTATCCTGGTCTATTAGGCATCTATTTCATTACATTTTGCCTTATTGCTTATCTCCTTCTTTGAAGGATGTTATCTCTATATTTATTTATTCATTTATTTGGCCCTCAATATTACTTCTCAATGAATTTGCTATAGAAGAAAAAGAGGGACAATGTAATAAACCTTGCCAGAGGGAAAACTTCCTTAGCCTTGTTTGATTCCAGGCATGAGTCATCTCTGGTAGTCATTCAGATAGCCACTAGATGCTGAAAGCAGGGCTTACATATAAATAGGTGGGAGGTTTCCTATTTGGAAAGAAAATACACAATTGGGAAATAAAGTCAGAGAGATCCCACCTAGGCAGTATCCAAAGTTGTCTCCAAACTTTTCCCAAGCACAGACATCCACCCTGAGCAGTTTTCAGCCTGCAGCCCCTACCATCCCTTTATTGGACTTTATGACAATGATTCCTGTAATCAAGGCTTAGAATAATAGTAAAATTTACAATCCCCCCAAATTATTAAATAGCAAATAAATATGGACTAGTGTCCTTCAGATAGGGCCATCTATCTGATTTGATTTGATTTTAATTTGATTTAGCTACTAATTATAAAATCAATCTACAAATCTTTCTGCCTTTTATATTTCTAATCAAACCTTTATTAGCTTTCCAAATTTCTCAAACCCATTATCCAGATTATTCAGCCTTCCTTTACAGTTTTCACCACAAAACAAGATATCTCATAAGTTATTAGTATTTTTACTAACATAGCTGTTCTACATCGGAATCCTAGTTTCCTTGCAAGTTTGTTTATTCTTCCCTTATTATACTCAGTCTGGAAGAGTGAGATACTTCAGGAATATAAAATTTTCACTTATATGTTCAAATACCAATGTTAACTTTTGCTTAGGCCATGCAATAACCACACATTAAGATTAAAACAGCAAGATCTCTTCTGCTTTACAACTTATTATAACAATAACTCATTTTGAAATTTACTGAACCTTCAAAAATATAACACACAAGACCTTTCAAAATAGCTCTTCTAAAAGTATTTCCTTTCCAAAAAAGAAAGAAACAGTTTGAGTTTATCCTTGTATTAGGAGGAATAATTACTAAACCTTTATTAAAGAAAAATTAATTGCCTAGATACTTGCAGAATTCCTGGATATCACAGAATTTAGTCTTAAGCAGTTTATATAACTTTCTGCCCATGTTCTGATTTTAGATGAAGAATATTAGATTTCCCAGTAAGCTAACACAAAGGAGTTCATATCTTTTACTGACTACTTGCTCTGATCACAGAAATTTGCAATAGAAAACTTAACATTAAATCAGCTAGACGTGTTTTTCAAATTGTTATACACAGACTAAAACTTGCTTCAGTGCCACACAGCCAATTAACTTATCACCATAAATCATTTACATTCTGGAAACCTTCAGATTAACACCATTACATCCTTATATATATTTTTTTTTCTTTTTAGGGTTTTTCATTTGCTCAATAAGAGTTCTACAAAACACCTTTCCAATTCACTTTGCACAGAGAATCATTCATTTCATCATTAATAATGTGGAAATTTTAACTTTAAGTCACTATATATTTCCATAATAGCCAAATAGTTAAAGGAACAATCAGCTATCATAGTAAATATCAGCAGTATTATTACTACTTGTTTGTAACCCAAATATAACAGCTTTATCAGATTTTATAGCATAAAGAAATCAAATTCACACGCAACACAATCCAGATTAAAAAATTGCTGTAACCTTCTCTGTGATTACAGGTAAAGGTGTAAATACCTGGTTTTCTAAATAGCAGACATACACATTATAAGACAGGGTTAACAGAATTGATAAAGTAACAAAACTGGTTTTACACAATTTTTCTCCATCTTTTTAGTTTCAAAAAAATTCAGATTAAAAATTGCTTTATCTAACACCATTTCTGATTCAACAATGGTCACTCAATTTTTACAGTATAAGAGAATCTTACAATTTAGAGATACCATAATAATACAATGACATTATGACATTAATTGCATTTCTAAGTCATCGCATACAAAAATTATTGATAGAAAATTGGGCTTACCAAGTGCAGAGGCTTTTCTCCTCTTCCCACAGTTGCAGACCCTATTTGTGGACCTGGGGGTTTGAAAGAAGAGAGGGTCACCTGCATGCTTAGAGGTGTGGGCTGCAGGGACCCAGGGCTGTTGCCAGTGGGGCCCTCAATATAGCTGTTCTGCCTCCTTCCCCCTTTTTTCTTCAAGTGGGGGGAGTGTAACTCAAATTCCCTAATATACCTCACCACTTCCTTTCCTTAATCTGAGCTGGTGTGAGAGGTTTTAACAGAATCTGTTCAAATGTTTTTAGCTGTTCTAACTTTTACTCCCATAAATTTCACTTATGTGTCCACTCCTTAGAAACTTATTTGAAAGTGAGAGCTTTGAATCTGCCAGTCCAGTGAGTGGGACCCTGGTGTCCGCTGTGTACTGGGGAGCTCAAAGCTTTACCTCTTAGGCATCTCTTTCACAGAGCAAGCAAACGGCCATCAGGGGTGAGACATTGGGTTTTAAAGGCAGAAACCACAGATCTATGAGGTCAGTATTTGTATAATCAGGAAGTTACAGAAGCCCAAATCAGTCATTGGCTAATCACTAGCTCAGGACCATTTTTGGAAGGGAGCAGGGTTTACATGGAACTTCCACTTTGGCAGGTTTATTTGGTGGGTGCGGGCTTATTTGGTGGGCTAAGCCTGGCTCTTTCCTTTCTTCCATGAAGGAGAGGAAACAAGATGGTAGGACAGAATGGTGGGAGGGGGAAGGGATCAGGGGAGCCAGAATGGGGCCAAGTATAACATCCTCATCTGTAAATGATCTGGAGAAGGAAATGGCAAACCTCTCCAGTATCTCTGCCAAGAAAACCCCAAACAGGGTCATGAAGAGTCAGCCACTGAAACAGCTGGAAAAAAACAAACAGAACATGCCCCCAAAGGTCTGGTTACACTCTTCCACAGACACAGCCCGCACCTGGAGATAAAAGGGGGCTTAGCATCCAGCTCTGATGGCGGTGCAGAGACCTTGTCTGGTCACAGCTTCTGGCTGTTAGAAGTCCTTCCTCAAGTCAAGGGCAGTCCTTTTGGGTTCCTTGGAGCTGCTTTTGTGTCTGTGTCTGCCATGCTGGTCCTTGGTAAGTCCTTGGGATGGGCACTCTCTTGTCTGCTCCTGGGCCAGTCTCTCTAATAGGAAAATTAAGGAGAAGAGAGAAAGCCTCTTCTGGTCTCTCTTTCTTCCTCCTCCTCCTCCCTCCCCTGGGGTTACCTCTCAGGGGCCTAGCCAGGATCCTCTGAATTGGTTTTTTTCCTCTTCCTCATCTCCATTCTTCGGCTTGTCTGAAGGACCATTGACATTTCTTCCCCTCTTTAAAGCCCTGGGGCATAGATTGCTTCTTTGGCTCCCAAACCAGCAGTTCCTTTCCTGACTCAATGAGAGAGGAGCTCACACTTGATAAAGGATCACTAAGGATTGACAATCTCTTTTACACATTTGAAAAGCCCATTATGACTATAGATTGACTGATTCCCATGCTTCCCATCCTGTAAGGGTGAATGAGGTGAGAGGAGGAGGGTGGAGTCAGACTGAAGTCCCCCCTCGTGATGTTCGGTGGCTCTGGGAGATGGGGGGGGGGTACATTTAAAGCTTTTATAAGGCGACAGAAAAATGTGTTTGGTTGGCATGGTTGCGCTCCAGTGACCCCACTTTGTTAGCTCAGGGCCCTTCGCTCTCAGTACACATTTGGGGAAGGGAAGGAAGGCAGGCAGATCTTTCACAAATCTCTCTTCCAGAATGATGCACACCCTCAGCCAGGAGGGAAGGGCTACCCCTGCATGAGCTGCTCATTCACTTTTCTGGATCCTCGATCTCATTAGTGTAGATTGGGGCATTTGTGCAGCCGCCTGCTGTGAGATTCCTGTCTGTATCCTCCCCCAGACCCTCTGTAAGGATCCTCTCTGTCCCAGAGTCCTCTCCATGTTTTCCCAGTGCTGAGCTATCAGGGCAGCTCTCTCTTTAAATGAATGGCCAGCCTCCTTTTGCAGTCAAGACTTTTCACACTGAGTAGCAAAGAAGGCAATTACTAATTCCAGTGTAAGTAGATTATTTATTTATTTAGTGGCCAGGATCATTCTGATGGCAACACTACCCTTACTTTGGCTGTAGAGACTGTCCCTTATCATTCTGTCTTGTTATTCTATCTCAAGGCAATGTAGGTCATTGTAGACTACTAGACTAGTTAATGTGTAAGGCCAGAAATGAAGGAGTTTAATCCTAAGGAGCCATCCAAATTTAGATTAAAAGTAGCATCATTTTTAATAAATTTGAGAAACTGATAATAAAATTAATCTGGAAAAATAAGTAGGAAAAATGTCAATGACACACAGAACACATCAGACTTTCAAACATACCACAAAGTATCCATTTGAGGGTTTTAAATACATATAGTATTGAACTTAAAGCAATGGGATATAATAGCAATTCTAGAAATATATTCAGACTAGTAACAAAAATGAACATATAACTAACCATTTTTTTCCTTTTGGGGGGGGAAGGCAAGGCAATTGGGGTTAAGTAACTTGCCCAAGGTCACACAAGTGACACATGCAAGTATGTCAAGTGTTTGAATTCAGATTTGAACTCAGGTCCCCCTGACTCCAGGGCCAGTGCTCTATTCACTGCGCCACCTAGTTGCCCCAACTAGTCAAAATTAATACAACAATGTACATGAACATCACTATTTTAGAAATGCTATAGGGAAACTTGGCCATAAGAATGAAGAAGAATTAATTTGGATTCATAACTTATTGTATTAGGTATTGCAAGGAATTTCAGGTGAGTAGAATAATTAAACATAAAGGAAATACATACAACTATGTATGCAGTCATGTACATATAGCCACAGACTTTAAGTATACATATTTGATTTGGTCAGTGTATTATCAATTCCTCCATCATAGGTTCCCAAAGTGGGTGATACTTCCCTCTGGGGGGCTCTGGAACAATCCAAGGAGTTGGTATTTTTTTTAAATGATGCATATTAAAAAAAAGAACACCACACCATTAAAGGGTTAAAGAAAGTAGATTTACAGGGGGGCAATGAGTATTTTTTTTAAAGGGGGCAGTAGACCAAATAACTTTGGGAACCTGTGATAGCCAGATTACAATTCCTCTGTGCCTTAGTCGAAGATTTTCAGGAGTTGCTCTGTCTGAAAAATTCATTCCATTGCCTCCAACCAGGTGATGACCCTTTCTAAAGTTAGTGAGGCTGGTCTGTAAGTGATCAACATAGAGTTTATCAAAGGACCCAGATTTATTCACAAATGCACTCAACATGAGAAACATAGAATCACAGACCCTTTGGGCATACTCATCACAACTTTATAATATCTACATGTATGAATGGATGAATCACACATATGCCAGATTCTTTCTTCATCACAAGCCTGTACAAATATCACCCCCATTTGCAGATGAGGAAAGGCATCTGAGAGACACTGAGTGACTTATCCCTGGTGACATGGGTAGGAAGTGGGATTAGAAGCCTGATCATCTGACATAAACCCAGTGCCCATTCCACTTGCATATTAGCAAAGATTGGAAGAGAATTTGGAGTGTGTGTGTATATGTGTGTGTGTATGCTAGATAAGCCTTTGAAAGAAACTGCTATTAATTTGTAGACATTAAGGGCAATTCAGCATTGAACTGGGTTAATATTATTAGGAATTATCTGGAACATCTATTATTTTGCAATGAATTTGCAGTAAGTGCTTGCAGTGGTGAATCTAGCTTTTAAAACCTGTTGACAGGTTTTATTTTATATATTAGTTTAATTCATGTTCAAAGGCTCAAAAATAAAAGCCTTGTGAAATACTAAGTGGATTTAAAGGATTTTATGATTTATTTCTTTGTATTATCTAAGTCTCTTAGTTAATGGTCATAGATCTTTGGGGATTCCATTTGATTTTTTTTTACCTTTCGTCTTAATAATTTTTTAAGTTATATCTCCTAACTTAAGTCATTAATATTTTATCTCATAAAAACATAGAAAAATAACTATATTAAAAGAGCTCTTTCTCCCCAAGAGTACATGTTGTCTAGGTTTCACTGTATTATTTTTGACCTTTCATAAAAATGCTATGGGAACTGAGTGCCAGAACAAGGTCTCAGTGAAGAACATCCCAGGCAGGCAGCATCTGCTAGAACGCTGCAGCTTTCTGCTGTGGAATGTTCTGCTGCCGCCCATCCCTTTCGCCTTGGATTAGCTCCCATTAATCTTAATGTTGTATGTAAATATCAGTCATCTTTATTGTCATTCTTCTTTTGCTTCCAGAGATCCTGCCACTTTACATGCTGGAGACCTGGAGGACCCATCTAATGCCTTTGGTTTTCCATCCAGTGGTAAGTTTTCAATGGATATTGATAGAATGTGCAAAGGATCTGAGAAAATGTATTTTTTTATTTTAAAGTTTAGCCCACTAATAAAAAAACCTGTGTGCATTATCATAACATAATTCCATGAATTCTATAACCTTGGTATGTTACTTGCTCATGAAAGTATTTTACAAATTCTACTTGTCCAGATGTTCTGCATGCCATTTGACCCAATGACTTTTTTGGACATACTCCTTTGAGACTTGCATTTTGTTTCATATTGTTTTACTGAAGACAATAGAAAAATGTGTTCTTTGGATGAAAAATAAACAGACAAAAAGCAATGTTAGGTTAGGACCATTTGTACATTGGGCCATTTGGGGGATACATGGACCTCAGAAGTCCCTCCACCGACACTTATCCCTGCTCCTTAGTTACTTCAGACCAAGCCACAGTCCAAGGACTGTGCTGCACACACTGCTAGCCAGGCATTTTCCAGAGCAGGGACATACACGTTATGTGTGCAGACTATAGTCTAGGACCTTCTATGCTGTAGAGGGGAGGGGGACAAGGCCCCATCCAGTCTCCTTCACCTCCTGCTCGAGGAGCCAGTCAATTAAAACCAGCACTGAGTTCTTCATCAGTCAGAGACTCTAGCAGAAAGAAGAAGAGATTTTGTTTTCTTCCTTGTTCATTTTTATGTGGCCCATGAGTATTTGGAGGTCCCTTGGTACAGAATTCCCTCATAAGGCCATCTGAAGTCAAATTTGGGCAGAACTTATTAAAATTTGTTTTCATTCAAGATACATATTTTTCTCTAGTTAATTTCTTAATAATCAGTAATTGTTGTAATGATGAAATATTTTCTCTTATTTAGCATCTCTTCTATAGATACCTATTCAATTCAGTTCACAGTAGACATTACTTCAAATCATTTAAAATTTTCAGTTTGAGATGGGATCAACATTCAAAAGCATTTTTTCAAAGTTGCTCATCTGTGTGTGCCCCTCCTAGAACTTACACCGAAGTCCTTATTCCGAAGTCCTTACACCTCTCCACAAAACGGAAAATCAATGGCTATCAAGCGGCCAAGCTGAGAGCTGCTAACGCAATCCAACAAATTCAGCAGACGTTTAATTCTTGGGAGCACTGTAATAGGTGCTGGGGAACATTCCAGATTAATTCAGGCACACTTCCAGAGTCGTGAAGCAGTGACAAGTAAAAGATGCTTGGAAAGAAACAATTGAAAGCAATAGGTTGACTTACAGTCAGGGAAAAAATGTGTTTTCTTCATTTTTATTAAACCAGATAGGGATAGGGCAAAGGATTGGACCTGTGATTCCATTGGTATAGGGCAGGGGTGGGGAACATAGAGTGAGAAACCTAGGTGAGAAAAGTCCCTCTGCCAATGCAGATTTTAAAGAGTTGCCTACAATGCTGAGATTAAGAGCCAGGCCCAGGGTCCCACAGCCAGGATGTATCTGTCAGAAGCGTGACTTGAATCCAGGCCTTCCAGGTTCTGAGGCCAGCCCTCTGTCCACTACATGATGCAGCCTCTCTTAATGATGGAATCCTGGAGTCAGAAGGGTTGTTAAGCATCAGGCAGGCCCCACTACCTGAACTCCATCCAAAATGCTCCGAAATGGGTAGATAGCCAGCTTGTGCTTGCAGCAGTATGGACCTGAGGGCCAAACAATGATTTCTGTAATGGATGGAAAGAGAGAGTAAGAGGAAGAATGAGAGATAGAGACAGAGACAGACAGAGAAACAGAGACAGGGACAGACAGACAGAAACAGAGACAGACACAGACAGACACAGAGAGACAGAGACAGACAGGAAGACAAAGACAGACAGACAAATAGAGACAGACAGACAGAGACAGAGATACACAGAGAGATAGAGACACACACCAAGAGAGATAGACAGAGACAGACAGATTCAATTATAAAACTGACATGCCCGTTATACAGTATCATTTAGTTAAGATAGTTACGTGCCATCTAGTCTGCCCAAATTCTGTATCCAACGCTTTTATATAGATAGTGTTGCATTCTCTGCAAGTGGGTTTTCAGAAGTTTTTTGACATATGGAAGTAAGCATAAACTAGCACTAGATGACTTACAAGACGTTTGATGCAAAAAGTGAAACTTCTGAATCCCCCAGAGATCCCACCTCATGCCAGTGTAACAAAAAGGCAAGAATCCTAATGCTTGGCACAAGAAGGGAGGGACAAGAAGCACAGATGCATTGTTGGTGGAACTATGAATTGGTAGAACCATTTTGGAAAGAAACTTAGAATTACGCAATAAAGTGGCTAAAATATCCCATGCTTTGACCTAGAGATCCCCATTAGGTGAGCGCTCCAAGGAAGTCAGTGACTAAAAGAAAGTTGCCATATATACCAAAATATTTACAGCAGCACTTTTTTTGTGGGAGCAGAGACCCAGAGACTAAGTAGCCATTCTCCTGTGATTGAGCAATGGCTGAATAGAATGACTAGATTGGAAGGAGCGATGAACAGGACAAATTCAGTGAAGCTTGGGAAGATTTACATAAACTGTTAGAAAGTGAAATAAGCAGAGCCAAGAAGACAATAGATACAATGTCTGCAACATCAAATGGAAAGTGCCACCATCACCCAATGTTTTCATCAACAAAAGAAAGAAAAAAAAGACCAGATGAATGTAGGCAACTAGAAAAAAAGAAACTAGAAAAGCAACAAACAACACAATTAAATACAAAACATAATAGTCTGAAAATCAAAACAGAAATAACATTGAAAACAAGCAAACTCAGAAAATAGACTAATTTATTTGTTGGCTAATTTAATTTAAAAAAGACCAAATTACTTAAATTTAGAAAGGAACATTTACAGTAGATGAAGAGGAAATGAAAGAAATTGTTAGAAATTATTTTGCCCAACCATGTGCCAACAAAATTGGTTATGTAAATGAAAGGGATTATTATTTACGAAAAAATAAAATACCCAGATTAGTAGAACAAAATGGAAAATTCACATAGCTCAGTTATCAAAAGAAAAAAAAAGTTGAACAAGTCATTAAAATTCCTAAGGGCAAAGACCCCAGGCCCAGATAGATTTGCAAGTGAATTCTACCAAATGTTCAAATAACAATTAACTCCAATTTCTTTGGAAAAAATAGAGATACAGAGGATCCTGCCAAGCTCATTTTGTGAGACAGTTATGGTTCTTTTACACAAGTCAAGGAGAGATGAAGCAGAGAAAGAAGACCACAAGTGGAAAAATATCAAAGTATTAGCAAAGGGGCTGCATCAGTATTTTTTTTTATTTTTTTTTGTTCTTCATATACTGAAATATTCACATTGGGTGATGATGGGTGTGCCTAGTTCATAATAAAAATAAAAATACATGCTCACATTCAGAAAAGGTTTGGAAGCTTTGTGCTACAGACTGCACAGGCAGATCACCATGGGTGTGATAAGGAAGTCCTGTCATTTCAGCAGGCTGTGAGATGGCCCAGGTGTCATCAGACGCATCAGGCACGCAGCACAGTGGGGGCTGCAGCTCTGGTCACTTGGTAGTTTCTGTCGTGTCTGACTCTTCATGACCCCATGGCAAAGGTACTGGCGTGGTTCAGCATATCCTTCTCCAGCTCATATCACAGACAGGAGACTGAGGCAAGCCAGATTAAATGACTTGCCCAGGTGCACACAATGGTCATGCAGTGTCTGAGGTCAGATTTGAACTGAAGAAGTTGAATCTTCCCGACTCCAGACCCAGCACTCCATCTTTTGTGTCATGTAGCTGTCCTTTTCACTTAGTGTTTTTGAATCAAAAGTGATATTGTCATTCTTTCACTCTGAACTTGAAATTCTGTTGTGAAGAAATAATCTCATACACTAATAAGTTCCATATTAATGAATAACAATTAGGGCTGTGTGTTATACAGGCCATGTAGAGGCCTTGGCTACAAAGATTGCAAGTATCATTTCCAATAGGGACAACTAGGTGGCACAGGGATAGAATGCTGGACTTGGAATCAGGAAGACTCATCTTCCTGAGTCCAAATTCAACCTCAGATAATTCCTAGCTGCATGACCCTGGGTAAGTCACTTAACCTTGTTTACTTCCGTTTCCTCATCTGTAAAATGAGCTGGAGAAGAAAATGGCAAACCACTGCAGTATCTCTACCAAGAAAACCCCAAATGAGGTCACAGAGAGTTGAACGTGACTGAAATAATTCCATGGCTGTAACTGAGCTGGTCTTTTCCCAATCTACCGAGAACACACCAGAAAAGAGCAGAAACAGGGATGCTTGTGTGTGCCATTGTCCTGATATTCCGGGGCTGCTGTTAGCGAATGAATCTGAGGAATGGAATGGGAACAAAAGGAAAGGCCATGAGAGGGGGAGTAAATGGTGTCTAGAGAATGACAAAGACTTGCTTTCAGAGTCCGTGTGGTGTCTCATTGGGCTCATGGGGCCTGTTTTGCTTGTGTTGTAGTAAGTCCTTCGATTACAGCGGGTGGGAGCTGCTATGCCACTCCCCCTAAAAAGTTCTCCCAGGAGCCCAAGAGCACGGAGCGGCCTCTGGCACACACCCTCTTGGCCAGCTCCGCTGAAGACTCTTTGCCTTCCAAGACAGACTACAGAGGTGCCAAACACGCACATGCATCTGATGTCAAAGGTATGGCTGCCCGGTGCGCTTGAGAGACCTCATTCAGTTCTTTCTATCACTGTACATTTCTTAAGAGTTTCCCATAGAGATTTCATATGGCTTTAGCTTTATGAAGCAAAATGACCCATTTAAAACAAACTCTAACTGATACTCTATGAGAGCCCTTTTTGTTTTTGTTTCCTTTCTTTCTTTTGAAAGCAGAATAGCCTGTGACTTACATATATTAATCAGATGATTTGGTATTTTCCCCATGAGTCAGTAGTTTATATTTTTCTTTTATGTTTAAATATTGTTCCCATCCTTATGAATTCAGTGTCCTTCAGCCCCCAGTTCTTGCAAGTACGGTTACTGTTGTACAGATACTTTGTAAATCTTGGCACATTGTGTTGACTTGACTTATCATATAACTTTGTCAAGAGTTCTCATTCTTTAATTACCAGTTCATTTGTTATATCTAAAAGTAAAAGAATGCCCAAATCAAGATCCAGCCACTGTTTCTTCACCAGTCTGAATGTTTTTTCTGATTCTTCTTTCTTTGCCTTTACTCATCTTTTTTATTTCTACTTTATTTATTTTTGGAGGGGAGGAGTCAGGGCAATTAGGGTTAAGTGACTTGCCCAAGGTCACACAGCTAGTAAGTCTGTCAAGTGTCTGAGGCTAGATTTGAACTCAGGTTATCTCTGTGGCTGGTTCTCTATTCATTGCACCACCTAGCTGCCCCATCTTTTTTATTTCTGTGAAGATAATTCTCAGATCTAATTATGTAGCCCTAACATCTCGTTCGACTTCCAAGTCCCTCATCTGCAGTTGCCTATGGGACATTGTGAATTGGATGTCCTATAGGCATCTTTGATTCAGCGTGTGTAAAGCTGAACACATTATCTACCCCCCTGCCAACGCTTCCTTCTTCCTAACTTCCCTGTTGAGGACATCCCCACCACTTTGAGTCACCCAGATGACACCCTCAATTGCCCACTCTCTCTCACCTCCTTCCATGTTGAATTACAGGCATAACTCCGAGACACTGTGGCTTGGGTTCCAGACCACCACAACAAAGCAAATATTTTAGTCACACAACACAAAAGTGTTAACAATGCCTGCCTTAAATTGTACCAAGCCAACCCCAAAGGAGGCTTTCAGCTCACTCGGGTTTCATCATCAAAACCTTTAGTTGCAGTGAGGGGTCTCTTAGTAAATATCGAATGTTCCCCTCACCAGTGCTGTCCATAACTGAAAAATAGCGAATTGGATTTTTTACAAACAATAAGACCCATTTCTTTGGTTTTATTTGTATTCCTTTGTAATTGAAAGATTCATTTGTTTGTTTGTTTCTTCTTAAGACTGAGGCTCCTATTCTCACCCAGACTGGAAGGTCAGTGGCTGCTCACAGCCTGGTCCTGATAAGCACAGAGGCTTTATCCTGCTCCTTTCCAACCTTGCTGGCTTTGATGCTCCAGGCAGCCTGGCAGTGTCCCCCTGCTGCTGGCTCATACTAAGGCGGGGGTAGGCCTAGCCTCCTGCAGCACAGAACTTTAGAGCTCAAAAACCCAACAGCTCCAGCCTTCTCAGGAGCTGGGGGCCCAGCAGGTTCACGTACTTTAGAGATGCCTGGCCTTTACTGAGTACTTTCCAAGACAAACAGTTGGCTAGGAATGGATTTTTTGTAATCATTTCTAATTTTATGCTTAAATTTTATTGTTGTTAGTTTCTCAGAGTCAACCAGTAGAAACAACTGGAAAAACATGTAGGAAGCTACAGAACAGACTGGAAAGTTTACAAAATCTGGTAGAAGATTTACAAATGAAGAACCAAGGTATTGAATGAGGTTCGGGGGTGGGGGAGGGACCCTCCAGGCTCTTAGGAAAATTGGCCTGTTTCTCTCCAAAATGCCCTTCTAATGGGTACTCATGAGTGACATTGGTGAGCATAGGAAGGATGTGAGAACAGAACTAAGACTCAAGTCCTAAGTCAGCCTTGGAGGCTCCTGCCCCTAATTACAACGTAGGAAAGTAAGTCGTGTTTTCTTAATACAGTAAGAAATTGGGAGAGAAAAATAAAATTATTAGAGAAATCTTCTAAAGTCTTTCCAAGACAAAAATTATCCTACTGACCAGTAGGACCAATACTCTGAGTAAGCTGTCTTTTGTGATCTCTTCTCTGCTCTCCATTAGGTGTAAGCACAGAAGCAATTGGAGATTGTTTCATTCTCGGTCTTTGTAACCCCAGCACCTAGCACAGGGACAGACACAGCAAGGGCTGGCTGACTGATGGATTGATTTGAGCATCACAGTACACAATTTGGCCAATTCAATTCAATTCAACCTTTCTTAATGGCACACAGTAGATATTGATGCCAGGCACTATGCCAGCATCTGGAGATCTGAAGACAGTCCCTGCCTTCCAGGGCTGACATTCTATTGAGAAATATGGCAGGTATCCAAAGAAAAGCTGAAAAAGAGCTGACATTGAGGACTTGTTCAAACATAGCCTGATGTAAGATTGAAAGGCCTTTACAAAGGTGAATTACTATTGTTTTCTCTTTTGGTTTTGATGGTCTCTGATTTCAAAACTATGATCATGTCATGGGATCATAGATGTAGAGAACTCGGAATCTGTGTGTCTCAATGTCCTCCTTTTACAGGGGAGGAAACTGAGGCCAAGGGAAGTTATATCACATCCATAGTAAGCACCAGAGATGCCATAATATGAAAACAGCTCAGAGGCCCCTAGTCCAGCAACAGAAGGGGAACTGGAAAGAGCAGAGGGGCAAAAATCAAGGGAGGAGGGGCAGCCAACATGGGGAGATGCATTAGAGAGATTAAGATGAGGTCTGAGAAAAAGTCTGTCAAATTAAACAGTTAGGAACCTTGATTACCTGTAGGGAGTAATTTTAGTGGGTGATAAAGTTGGAAGTCAGAATTGATTAAGTTCAAAATATATTTGTATTAAGTCAGTTGACTTTTTAAACTAGGGTAGAGTGAATGGTGTTTTGTACCAGAGCACTGAAATTTAGAGGGCCCTCACAGAATTTGGACTGCTACTGGCATAGAAATAACTGAATTTTGCACCTAGTTAGCAGGAATCATTAGCTTGTCTATGATGGCTTCCCTCTGCCCCTCAGCACCCCCAGAGGAGCTCCTCTGGAACCTGGTCTCACCTGGAGTCGCTATGACCTATCTGGAGGCAGCATTCCCAGCAGTGCAAGCCCCAGGTGTCTTGCCCCCTCACTCCCTCACCCCCAACGAATTGCCTTAAAACAATGATTTAAGGGCATGACCTGTTCGGTTTGCTGCGTGCTTCAAAACTGCTAGTTATGGCTCTGCTTTTAAACAGCATTCCAATAGCCTGACACCCCCTTTGCTTCTGCTCAGCCCAGGCTCATTTGTGGTTTATTACCTTTTTCAGCAATGTCTTCAATGATCAGGAATCAAGAAAAAAGGATACAAAAAGTGAAAGACCAAGAGAAGATGCTATTGAAGTGAACCATCCCTTGCTTCATTTTTACATATGGACTATGCCTAATTAGCTGTCATGTTAAACATACCTATTATTCTGTGGAAGGTTTTTTCTGTGAAAGTTTAATAAAAGAGTCAGAGTCAGAGTCAATAAACATTTATTAAGTGCTTGCTTGGTGCTGGGCACCCTGCTGAGCTCTGTGCACACAAAGAAAGGCATAGTCCTGCCCTCAGGAGCTCACAGTCTTGGGGGGAGGGGTGGAGACAGAAGATAGAAAGAAGCTGAAAAGTGGTCGGGGCATGATGACGTTCTGCAGCTGGTGGGAAATTATCTGAGGAGGTGGGATTTTCCAACTTGCTGTCATCTTATAGAATGAGTTTCTGGAGATGATGAAGTGAAGAAATGTATCTGGGTGGGAAATGGTGAGAAGAATTCCTCGGGTGATCCTTAAAATGGAAAAGGACTGGGAAGGAGCTGTCCAATGTCCTTAACCCACCCTTTCCAATCAGAAGGAGGAGGGGATCCTGAGGGGGTGTGAATTTCTCAGTGGATGTCATCTTTAAGAATAAAGATTGAGGAGATGATGAAGTCTAGGAAAGTAGCTGGGTGGGGAATGATGAGAATTCTGTGGGTGCCATCTTGAAATGATGGAAGATCAGGGAGGAGCTCCCAGATATCCACCTTAGTTTTATTATCACTGTTTGAAATGAAACAGGCCTGTGATGAATGAGTTCCCAAAGGCAGGAAAAACCAAAACCAAAACCCAAGACCAGATGGATCTACAAATAAATTCTACCAAACATTAACGAGCAATTCCAGTGCTACATAAATTGTTGGAAAAAAGTAGATAAAGAAGGAGTCCTACCAAATTCTTTCTATGACACAAGCAGGGAGAGTCAAAACAGAGAAAACTATAGATGAATTTCCCTAATGAATATGGGTGCAAAAATTTAAATACTAGCAAGGAGATTACAGCAATGTATCACAAAGCTCATATACCATGAATAGACTGTATTTATACCAGGAATGCAGGGCTGGTCCAATATTAAGAAAATTGTAAGTGTTAATTGGCTATATCAATAACAAAAACAAAAATCATGTGATTTCAATTTTGTTGTGGCTCAGTCATTTCAAAAGTGTCCAACTCTCTGTGACCCCACTTAGAATTTTCTTGTCAAAAATACTGGGAAGATTTGCCCTTTCCTTCTCCAGCTCATTTTATAGATGAAGAAACTGAGGCAAACAGAGCTAACTGACTTGCCCAGGGTCACACCGCTAGCAAGTGTCTGAGGCCAGATTTGAACTCAGGAAGATGAGTCTTCCTGACCTCAGGCCTGGCACTCTATCCACTGTACCATCTGGCTTCTCTTCATGGTTTCAATAGATGCAGAAAAAACTTTTTTGACAAAATACAAAATTGATTTCTATTTTTAAAAAAAATCCTAGGAAGCACTGGAATTGTTCTTTTTTTGGTCTTTACTAATTTGTTTACTTTTAGTTTACAAGATTCAGTTCTACAATCCCTTGAGTTTCAAATTTTCTCCTCTCCCCCCCCCCCCCCATGGCAGCATGCAATCAAGTATAGGATCTGCAAATACAGAATTGTTCTTTAAATGTTTGGTAGAATTACCTTGTAAATTTATCTGGTCCTGGTTCCCCTCTCCACCCCCTCTTAGTTCATTTATCACATGATTTTAATTTCAAATACAGATTATAAATGAAGGAGCACAGGAATAGCTTTTTTTTCCTTAAAATGATAGTAATACCTATCTGAAACCAAGAGCAAGCATGATCTGTAATGGGGATAACCTAGAAACCTTTCCAGTAAAATTAAGAGTGAAGCAAGGATGTTCATTAGATTAGGTACACAACATATAGAAATAAGAAAGACAATAATTTAGTATTTGATGCCCCTAAAACTTCCAGCTATTGGGGTTAAAAACTCACTATTGGACAGAAACTCTTGGGAAAACTGGGAAGAAGTCTGACAAAAACTAGGTATAGATTAACCTCTCACACTGTATATTCCAATATAAACTCAAAATGGTTACATGGTTTAGAAATAAAAGGTGATTTAAGCAAATGAGTGGCACATGAAAGAAATTATCTGTCAGATCTATGGGTGGAAGAAGAATTTGCAACCAAAAGAGAGAGAGAGAGAGAGAGAGAGAGAGAGAGAGAGAGAGAGAGAGAGAGAGAGAGACAAACTCACAGGAGGTCGAAGAAATAATTTTGATTAAAGAAAAAGGTTTTGGACAAAACCCTAAGTAGCCAAAATTAGGAGAAAAGCAGGAAACTTGAAAAAAAAACTTTTCAGCAAACTTTTCCAATAAAGAACCTATTTCTAAAAGATATAGAGAACTGAATCAAATCTGCAAGAATAAAAGTCATTCCCCAATTGATAAATGATTGAAGGATATGAATAGGAAGAAATTAAAATTATCAATAACCATGTAAAATGCTTGAAATTAAGAATAGAACAATGACAATTAAAACAATACTGAGGTACCACCTTGTACCCATCAGATTGGCTGAGATGACAAAAAAGAAAAATGATAAATGCTGGAGGGGATATGGGAAAATAGGCACACTAATACACTACTGGTAGAGCTATGAAATTCTCCTACTATTCTGAAAAGCAAGTTGGGACTATGCCCAAACACTGTGGAACTGTACATACCTACATGGCTGATGCAGACATTTGTTTTGCATATCTCTATTTATAATGGTGGGCTTTTTTTATGGCCTGGGGAGGGGTGAGAAAGGAAGAGCATTTGGAACTGAAAATAAAATAGAACAAAAATTTTTTAAAAGAAGTACGCCTAGTAGTGTATAGTGAAACTGTAATAAAATCCTAAATAATGTTAGGTTTCAAATGCATCTGTGTTTTATTATTATTCTGTATCAATGTTATGAGCTACTTATGTTGTAATATGTACATGTGAGTATATCTCTTATTATCCTTGAGAACATGGCCATTTAATTTACCAAACTTTAGAAAATTTTTTTTGGGTGGGAAAACTGCATTTAGATGGAAAATTTTAAACAATGTCCATGTGTTAGGAAAAGATTGGTCTACCAAACAGAAGAACCATCTCCAGAATACTGATATCAATTCATTTTTTGACACTAGTCTCATTGTTTACTATGTAATTATCAACAAGGAAAAGTTTGAACTCCTAACCAAAAGTCACAGAAAGAATTCTCTTATTGTAATAGCAAATTAAATAACTCCTCAGACCTTTGTATGAGAGAAAATGATTACATATTTGAGTGAGATTTACAACAATGCAGCAAGAAATAAGAACTTCTGAGCTTGCCCCTGAACAAGAGTAAATTAATCCTCAATAATCCTAAACTTCAACTACTTTTAATACCTCGAAAGGTTTGCATCTGTAGTAATTAGCCTAATTAGATTTTTAAAAATCTAATTTACATTATATTATATGATGAAACAATTACATGTTGAAACAATTTTTTAGTATTTCTTTAAAAACAATTTTGAGTTTCAAATTCTTTCACTCCCTCTGTCCCTCCTTCCTCTGCTCCCTCCTTAAGACAGTAAGCAATTAGACATAGGCTATATATGTGCAACCATGTAAAAAATTTCAATATTAGTCATTTTGTACAAGAAGACAAATAAAAGAAAAAATGAAAGAAAGTGAAAAATAGCATGCTTTAGTCTATATTCAAGGAACATAAATTCTTCCTGTGGAGTCGGATAGTATGTTCCATCATTAGTCCTCTGGGATTGTTTTTGGATCATTGTATTGCTGAGAATAGCTAAATCATTAATAATTCATTGAACAATATTGCTGCTACTGTGTACAATGTTCTCCTGGTTCTGCTCACGTCACTTTGCATCAATTCAAGCAAATCTTTCCAGGTTTTTCTGAAAACATCCTTGTCATTTCTTATAGCAAAATAATATTCCATTATAATCATATGGCACAGCTTGTTGAATCATTCCCCGATTGATGAGCATTTCTTTGATTTCTAATTCTTAGCCACCACAAAAAGAGCTGCTGTAAATATTTTTGTACAAATAGGTCCTTTTCCCTTTTTTTGGATGTCTTTGTAATATAGACCTAGCAGTTGTATTGCTAGATCAAAGGGTGTGCAAAGCCCTTTGGTCATATAGTTCCAAATAACTCTCCAGAATTGTTGAATCAGTTCACAGTTGAATCAATGCACAACAATGCATTGTTGTCCCAATTTTCTCACATGCCCTCCAACATTTATCATTTCCCTTTTTTGTCATATTAGCCAGTCTGATAGGTATGAGATGGTATCTCAGAGTTGCTTTAATTTGCATTTCTCTAATCAATAGTGATTGAGTCCATTTTTTCATATGATTATAGATAGCTTTGATTTCTTTGTCTGAAAACATTCATAAACTTTGACCATTTATCAGTTGGGAAATGACTTATAAATTCGACTCAGTTCTCAGTATGTTTGAAAAGAGTTAATAACAGGTATTGTAAGTGGAATTTTTCTTTCTCTGTCTTGAGGCTGGACTTTGTTGGTAACATATAGAAATGCTCCTAATTAGATTTCAAGGAGGGAGGCATTTTGCATGTAACCATGTAACATAAAACAAGTGAGATAGAAACCAAATATTTCATTTATGTAAAATGAATACTATGTCATTTAAGATGATAAATTGAATCACCAGAAAAAAAAAAGAAGAGACTAAAAAGAAGCTTGTTATATTTTTGTTCTGCACTTTGTTGGACTTTGTGATTAGTGTTAAGAGAGCAGGGCCTAAGAGTGTTGTTATTCTCTATAGATTTTTTTTTTACACATTAGGTAAGGGGACTTTCTCTAAATGAGTCAAATTGATATTTCAGAAGAAAGGGGCTGCTTCCTATTATAACCAAGTTCTTAACCTTTTTGGTCAAGAACCCAATTAGCAATCTAGTGAAGCCTACAGACTCCTTTTCAAAATGTTTTTAAATGCATAAAAATAACATAAAAACAAAGATTATAAAGGAAATCAATTATGTTGAAATAAAGTTATCAAAATAATAATTTAAAAAAGTTCACAAACACCAAGTTAAGAACCGTTGAGCTACACAGTCTGCAATAGAGCATGGCCTCTAGGTTTTAGTGATCTTCTAAGAATAGGTTTTTATGGAGGAGAGTAATCTGGGTGTAACTACAGGAATGAGGAACAGAGTTCATCAGCTCCATTTGCCTCTTCTAATTTTACTAAAGGGAAACTCCAGTATAATCTTCATGGCCAGAGATAGCTGCCAGCAGGTGGCATTGTTAGAGTTAAAAGAAATTGTCTTACCCCTGCCCAAATAGAAAGGGCAGGCTCAGGGGAACAGTCACTGAAGCAAAGTGATTCAAAAATAAAATTGGACACAAGAACTTTTGTTAACTAGATGGGTAAAATTGTGAGTCTGACTCACAAAAGAGTAGAAATAGGCTTTGATTATCTCACAAAAGCCTCTCTTGCAGAAAAGAGGTCATGCAAGATCACAGATTAGAAGGAACCTTAAAGGCACTCTAATGCAAACCTCTCATTTTAAAGATGAATAAGTTTAGGTTCAGGGATGTTAGGTCACAGTAAACATCACATATGGGATTGTAATCCAGGTCATATGACTCCAGAGCCAACACACTTTCCACTGAACCACACTGCCTGCCTAAATTTCATTAAGAACTCATAGATAACATCAAAACAAATGTAGCCTAGCAGTTGGCGTTAGCAGCTCATAGATTAGTAGAGAAAACAGTTCACAGCTCAGCAGAGAAAGCAACTCAACAGTGGACATCACCAGTTCTATGGGCAAATGGCAAGCATCAGTTTCAGAGACAGAGAAGCATTCCTGTTAGGAGTGTCGTGCATGTGATGTGGAGTGGCAAGGAGTCCTGCCTTAGGAGTGTGAATTGCCCAACCTGTGTGTTCCCTTCTACACATGCTTCCTGGCTACAAATGTTCCCTATGTGTGTTTCTTTTCCTACATATATTCCCTGAATTCATATGTTCTCTAAGCATGTTGTCTCTCTCACAAGTATTTCCTGGGTCTGTGTGCTCCCTCTCCCACAAGTGGCCCAAGACTCTAAAGGAAAGTTTACCCATTTGAGTACAAAGACA
This sequence comes from Petaurus breviceps papuanus, assembly GCF_028583685.1. NCBI lineage: Eukaryota > Metazoa > Chordata > Mammalia > Diprotodontia > Petauridae > Petaurus > Petaurus breviceps. The sequence goes on along the minus strand of NW_027185655.1, from coordinate 7,111,541 downwards.
TCTATATTATTATTATTTATTTGATTGCATTTTAATCAAATGTCTTTTGTTTTGAATTCTTTTGCTTGCCTTATAAAAGAGAAACATCAGTAGGGGTTCATGAAGTGATGATCCAAATGTACCTTGAATCCGAGGGTAGCTTTCAGGGTCCCACGTTTGAGAGGGGCATCATCTACATTGTAATTTTATCCACTATTTGTACATTTTTTCTGGATTCTGTGGTATAATAGGGATCTGAGGTAGATTTTTCTTTTTTTATATATTTTTCCCAGGATATTATTAGGCAGCAAAATTTGTTGTGATTTTTACAGGCTAAACAAGATGATTTTTAAAATAACTGTTCCACTGTTATATGTCATGGAAGCCTTGTTGTTTATTTTTAAAGTTATGTGAAATTATTTCTGGTATTGAATTTTTTTAAAGTTAGTATTATATATTAGAAAGCTGGTGTTCAGTGGTAGGAATTGACCCATATTAGGGACTATTGGTTTTGAAGGTTCCCGGTGAGGATGATACTGTGCAGGACATACATCATACTATGGATATGTTAGGGAGATCTGAAGTACAGAATATATTATATCTCTAGGAAGGCAAAGAAAGCGTAAATGATCTGATACAGTGACATATTCCAGCATTCTCTAAATGATGATTATTGGTGGGGTTGATTAGAAACTCTTAAGTCCCCTTTTTGATTGTTTATGAACAGATGCAAAACAAAGTGAGTATCACCAGGAGAACAATTTATACAGTAACAATATTGTAAAGACAAACAATTTTCAAAAACTCAAGAACTCTGATCAGTATAAGGACCAACCATGACTTCAGAGTTCTCATGATAAAACATTCTGTGTACATCCAGATAGAGGGGTAAAGAACTCAGCATCAGGTCATTTTGAGACTGAGATATTTTATTTTGGACCCAGTCAGTGTAGGAATCTGTTTCATTTTATTAAGCACATTTATTACAAGGGTTTTGTTTTTCTTTCTTTTTCAATTGGAGGGGTTGGGAAGGAGAAGAGATGGATTTTCATTCATTGAAAAGTGAAATTAAACTTAAAAAAATTAAGTCCCTTATTCCATTTAACAGAGGATGGTTAGGGAGTTTAACCGTCATGATGGGAGGAGGATGGACTGTACTTGAGGTAAGGGGTCTTCTGGCTGAACTACCGTGTTTCTCCGATAATAAGACACTGTCTTATTAATTTTTTTGGAAAGAAAAACACCAGAGGGCTTATTTTCAGGGGAGGGCTTATGTTGTCCTGCCTCAGCTCTCCTCCACGGTGCTGCTCTCAATGGCGCCAGCAAGCAAATCACTGGGGAAGAACAGGATGACGCTCTCACTGCTGCAGCTCTGATTGGATGCAGCTCGGAGCGTGGCGTGCGTTTCACGGTAGGGGAGAGAGGGGGGGACGGTGCATACAGAGGGTACCGTAATGTAGTGTGTAGCGCAGGGGATCACCTTCACTACAGTAGCAATCTCAATAGGGCTTATTTTCGGGGGAGGGCTTATTTTAGAGGAATCTTACACAGTAAGGGGAGGGCTTATTTTCGGGATAGGTCTTATTATCGGGGAAACACGGTAGCACCATGGCCAGCAATCAATGCCATGGGGCCCGTGCCACACTCAGGAGTCAGTGATCCTCAGGCAGGATGATCCATTTCCTGACTTGGCACTGGCTTTCCTCACTTCTGCTTCCTTCAATCCTTTTCTTCCTTCAAGTACCGTCTTTTATGTGTAGCTTTTATTGATCCCCCAAAATGCTGAAACCCTCCTCCAACTGCCTTTTATTTATATTCATTCCAGTATTTATATCCCTAGCCCTTAGCACAGTGTCTGGCGCATAGTAGGCACTTAATATATGTCTCCTTTCTCCCTCCCATACCTTCATTCCTCCCTTCCTCTTTTGCTTCCTTCTTCTCTTCCTACTTTCCTTCTGTCTTCCCTCCTTTTTTCCTTCCCTCCTCCCTCCCTTTAGTCTCCCTCCATCCCATGGAATGGGATGTTACTGTGCTATAAGAAATGACAAATATGATTCAGAGAAGCATAGACTTACATGAACTGGGATGTAAACAGAGCCAGAAAAGCAAACTACAAATTCTACAGCAATGCCAATGGAAAGAACAATCCCCAGAAAATAAATGAAAATGAGGACTCAAAACCACAAAGAGGTTGGTCCTGAAGAAGAGATGTAAGAAGAAATCTCCCTTCACTCTTTTGCAGAAGTCGGCGGTACAAAGTGTGGAGCGCTACATGCAATGGCAATTTTTTTCCTGCTATATTAGACCTGTTTTGCTGCAATTTTGACCTTCCAAGGCAGGCCTGTCCACCCCAGTATTCCATTTATCTATCTATCTATCTATCTATCTATCTATCTATCTATCTATCTATCTATCTATCTATCTATTCATTTACTTATTTATTCATTCATTTATTTTTTGCTTTTTGGAGGGCAATTGGGGTTAAGTGACTTGCCCAAGGTCACACGGCTAGTTTTTGTGTTAAGTGTCTGAGGTAAAATTTGAACTCAGGTCCTCCTGACTCCAGAGTGGGTGCTCTATTCACTGTGCCACCTAGCTGCTCCAAGTGTTCCCTTTATAAGAAGGGGGTGAGCTTGAGACTAGAATTCTTTCCTGTTTGATTTTAAATCCTGCATTCCTGATAGTGTTTTGCACATAATCAATTCTTAGTAAGTATTTGCTGCTGTGACTACTAAGTTTATTTTTAGTCCAAAAGTGCTGAGTCAGGTTTTGTTGAAGTGCTCCTACTGTTTCCTAATCCTTCCCCCGACACTCTGACGCTGCCCCGACCAAATGGCAGCTGCAGGGTTTTTGGTGACAGCTGTAGCCCTGCATCAGACCAATAGCTGCGTGGCTTTCTGGCAGCTGTGGTTTCTCAGCCTGGAAAGAGGCTGAACCATCATAAGATCTGGGCTGGGGGAGGCCATTCCAAGGGTCTGGCAAGTTTTAAACAAATCTCTTTGTGCTGGAGTAAGGGGCCAGCAGCAACGATGTTGAACGTTTTTGAATGAGAACTCATTTTTGAAAATACAGCTAGAAAGATAATCTTGATCTTTCCCAAGGAAATCCAAAGCATTGGTGAATCATCCATCTCCTTTCTCCTTTTTCCATCTGAAGGGGAAGAGGTTTTAAAGCCTCAGTTCCTCTTTCCTAAACCTCCCTTACTGTTTCACTTACCTCTGGCTTTCTCTGGATGAAAGATTGATCTGAATCATTGTCTTAAATCACATAAAGAGATCGAAAACTGAGAAAGCCTTTGGTTGTTTAAATCCACACAATATTTGTATAAGTTGGGGGATCCCATCTGTGGTAAAAATTGTCACTAAATACTTTAACTAGGGGATGAGCTAATAATATTTTATTAATCTCAATTAACAAGCTCCTGAAAATAGCAGTGGGAAAGGATATATGAAACTATAGGCCATTCACCTGGGCTAAAAAAAACCTGGGAGTTTATCTTCTGTCCCCAGAAGCTTTGAACAAAGATGGCTGGGGTAATTTCCATTTCTCCCAGTCTTCAAAGAGGAAGAAAGGGAAAAAAGAAGCCAGTTAGAGTTAGGGGGAAGGCAACCCCCGAAAGCCAGCATCCATGGGCAGAGAGAGGGAGAGACCATTTGGGAAATTTTCTTCCTTCTCCTTACTGAAAAGAGGGAGAAAGTCCTCCTCAGGCAAACTGCCCTCCAAGGCTGTAGTGGCAAGCACCCCAGCGTCCCCAGGGTCGCTGCCACCACAGGTTCTTGGATCTGCTTTGATAAAGGAAAGCAACTCAAAATGGGTTAACAAGCTTACTTTAATCAGCCAAATACGTATCGTTTATCTAGTTCAGGGGGAAAAGGTCAGCACCCCCAACTTCAGAATATACAGACAGAATTATCAAGACAGAAACAGATCAAGTAGACAGATTTCAAACTGTCCAACCATTACATCCATACCCAATCAACATCTGGGTTTCAACATCTGGGTTTTTGAAAGCCGAGGGGGGGCTCTGAACAATGGCTTCCCAGAGTTTCATCTGATCAAATCACAGAACACTTCTCAAAGTGAGCCCCAAAACAAAGCCTCACATCAGGGCTTACATAGCCTTCTCCTGGTTCAGAGAATGTAACAACCTTATTGACTCACTGGCCAATCAAAAAGTATCCACTGAAAAACAAGCCTCCCACCCTAGGCTCCAGGTGCACTTTAGCCTAGGGGCAGGGAAGATCTTACAAATTTACATTCCCATTACAATGGCATAGAGTGGCTATGAAGCAGTGTGATATAAAAATGGCATCTCAGTGATGTGTTAGCTTGAAAATCATTAAATGAATTGGCCTGTGTCAAAAATGCATTATTTTAACTATGGAACACCAAGCTGAGATTGTCCAAATCCAGCATTCATTTTACATTCAGAAATATATGCTCTCCAGTCTCTATAAAACAATTTCCCCATCTCTGTTGTGGGAGCCATCATCGTCCCACCACCCAGGCTTCCAGCGGCAACATCATCCTCACTTGCATTCGCTCCATTCAGCCAATCTGCTCTTTTCATTACATCTTTCCTATTCATTCCATCCTCTCCACTCATGCAGATGCTGTCCTGGTGCAGGTCCTTAATTTTGCTCACCTGGACTATGGCAACAGCCAGTTTCCCTCTCTCAAGCTTCCTTCCCTCCCCCCACTCCCATCCGTCCTCCACTCAGTGATTTTCCTGATAAGCAAATCATGTCACCATTTGACTCCATAAACTCCAATGGCTCCCTAGTATCTCTAGGATTAAATATAAAATCCTCTGGCATTTAAAAGCCTGATACCTTCCTACCTCTTTAGCCTCCTTGTACTTATTTCCCTTCACCTACTCTGAGATCCAGTGACACTGACCTCCTTTCTGTTCTGCAGATATGCTAGTCCATCTCCAGACTCCATGCTTTTTTTTTTGAGGGGGAGAAGCAATCAGGATTAAATAACTTGCCCAGGGTCACACAGCCAGTAAGCTTCTGAGGCTGGATTTGAACTCAGGTATCCCTACTCCAGGGCCTGTGCTCTCTCTACTCTATCCACTCCATGCATTTTTACTGGCTGCCATCCATGCCTGAAATGCTCTCCCTCCTGGCACCCCTGGCCAGATCCACCTTGACTCAAATCCCCCCTTCAGCAAGAGACCTTTTTGGCTCCTTCTGCCTCTCCCCAAACTTTCTGTCTGATTTTCATTTTCATGTGATCTCTCTCTCTCTGTCTCTCTCTCTCTGTCTCTCTGTCTCTCTCTGTCTCTCTCTCTCTCTCTGTCTCTGTCTCTCTCTCTGTCTCTCTGTCTCTCTGTCTCTCTGTCTCTCTCTCTCTCTGTCTCTCTCTCTCTCTCTCTCTCTCTCTCTCTCTCTCTCTCTGTCTCTCTATCTCTCTGTCTCTCTGTCTCTCTCTCTCTGTGTCTGTCTGTCTGTCTAGTGTCTATGTGTCTAGTATGTACGCAGTTACCTGCATTTTGTGTTCCCCTTATGGGCTGAGACACTGTCTTTGCCTTTCTTTGTATTCCCAGTTAGCATGGTACTTTGTACCATAGGAATAAATGCCTGTTGACTCCCTGACTGACCAGTGGAGACAAAAATCGCTCAAAATCTCATTTTGATGCAGTTTTCTCATTCAAAATAGAATCTTTCCATCATAAGCAGAAATGTTGAGCTACCTGTTTGGTACCATGAGACACCATAATAAGGTTCTTTTTACACAGTCCAGGCAAGACCTTCCCCAGTTGACCCAATGTGTTTCTTTTTTTTTTTTTTTTAAAGCAATCGGGGTTAAGTAACTTGCTCAAGGTTACACGGCCAGTTATTTCTGGGTGTGGTGCTGAGTATCTGAGCCCAGATTTGATCCATGTCATCCCGACACTGGAGCCGGTGCTCTTACTTGCTGAGCCACCTGGCCGCCCCTAAGCAATTGGGGTTAAGTAACTTGCTCAAGGTTACACGGCCAGGTGTTTCTGGGTGGGTGCTAAGTGTCTGAGCCCGGGATTCGATCTCCAGGTCTTCTCAACACTGGAGCCGGTGCTCTTACTCGCTGTGCTACCTGGCCACCCCTACCCAATGCGTTTCTGAGATGCACTGAATCTGAGCTGGTAGAGTCAGGATGATCTGACTCAATTTCTGGCTTCAACCTTTGCTCCAATTCATTGAAAGCCCCTAATGAAGTGTTGGATGGGAATCTTGGTTCTAGAAGCAAGAAGCCACCAGTCCTAGTCTTGTCAATGGCTCCCTAGCAAGGAAAGCCCTGGGAAGTAGGGGAACCCTTTCAGAACACATGCCAGGAGATGACAAAGACAGCCTAGTCAGTCCCATCTTGGGATTCATTGTTATTGTCATTTCCTTCAATTTCAAGGACATGGAAGATTAAAAAAAAGAATTGGGCTATGATTTATCAAAGGAAAAAATGCTTAACATTAATGCTGGCTATGGGAATTAAAGTTATGGAGCAGCCAATATAGTGCCTAGAAATCCCAGAAGAATCATAGAATTTTAGTGTTAGGATGGACCTTGGAGATCTAGATTTTCCCAAGCTTGCTAGGCTTCACAAGGGCAGAGACAGCTGTAAAATAAAGAAATAATAACATGTAAAGAAATAACAAAAACAACCTAGACCTGGGTGATGTTTTCTCGGTTGATATTAGTCAGTCAAAAAGCATTTATTATGTACATATTTAGTACCTGCACAGTGCAAAAGCAGAACCAAAGAAAAACAAACAAGAATTCCTGCCCTTAAAGAGTTTATAGTTTAATGGGAAGACAACAGAAAGGGAAGCAGAGAAGACCTGGAGGGGTGGGGGAACAGAGACAGAGAGACAGAGATGGAGAGCAAGAGGGAGACAGAGACACAGAAAAGAGACAGAGACAGAGAGAGACACAGAAAAGAGACAGCAACAGAGAAAGACACAGAGAGAAAGGGACAGAGAGAGAGAGAGAGAGAGAGAGAGAGAGAGAGAGAGAGAGAGAGAGAGAGAGAGAGAGAGAGAGAGAGAGAGAGAGAGAGACAGAGACAGAGAGAGAGAGAGAGAGAGACAGAGAGAGAGAGAGAGAGAGAGACAGAGGGAGAGAGAGAGGAAGAAAGTACCCAATCTGATGAAGGCAAGCAGTCAGATGGGAAATGATGGGTTGACTGCCGTGGGGCCCCTCCTAATGGTAACGATGCAAGAGAAGGTCTATGATGTCCTCTTTTCACCCTCTCCAATAAGAGGGAGGGAGGGGCCCTAGAGACAAGGGGTTACTGGGCAAGTTTGAGGTTTAGAGTTGGTGCAATTTGGGTTGAATAAGATCTTAAGCTTTACTGTTAACATTTATTACATTAATTTATCACCAGGGCCACTGAGTGGAAAGACCCTGGGATCCCTCTCCTAACCCCCATTAGCACTGGGAGGTGTGGCCCAGAGAGCTTAGCCATATCTCCCCTCAGAACTTTTGAGGAGTAATGCCTAGAGGCATTGAGTGGGATCTTTCTAAGGTAACTGATTGATTTCCACTAGTCAGTCAAACTTAATCAGCTTTCTAAAATGGGTATTTGTTGAGATGATATAAGTAAAAACAATTGATAAAAACATCCCTCCCCCCCCCAAAAAAAAAAAAATCTGACGCCTTTCCCACGAGTATATACAGATCCAAGAAGAAAGTAAGTTGAATTTTAGAGAGAACCTGAGGTAATAAGGGTAACTCAGATTCTGGGGGCTGGATGTTCCTCTAAAGTATGATGAAATTTTTCTTCTGGGCTCCTGAGACTGAATATGTGAGTTAGAGTGAGGATGATTGTGGGGCAGCTACAGAGAAAAAGGGAATGGGATCCAAGGAGAAGGGTCTTCTGGAGAAGGGCATCCTTATCTGGGACTGGGGAAATAATAACAATGGATTCTAAAATGCAGAGAAGAGCCTCCATTTCCCTGTGAAGTGTAAGACCTGGTCCTCAATGGTAGGAAAAGGAGGAGAGGGGACAGAGTGGGTAGCCCCTTTCTGCTCTCTTCTATGTTGAAGTCTCTTCCTTTCAAGGCTCTTCTCCAGCGCTGCTTCCTTTATGATCCCTTTCTTTCTTTTTTGCCTTTTTTTTTGGAAAGGGGAGTGTAGGGCAATTGGGGTTAAGTGACTTGCCCAAGGTCACATGGCTAGTCTTTGTATTAAGTATCTGAAGCTGGATTTGAACTCAGGTCCTCCTCACTCCAGGGCCAGCGCTCTATTCACTGCACCACCTAGCCTCCCCTATGATCCTTTTCTTAACCCTGAAAGTTAAAGAAGGAGGTTGAGGGGGAGGGGTTCTCACCTTAAATATCTCCAGGCGCTTTGCCTGGTTACCTCTTTTGCATTTAATCACCAGATTCTCTCTTAAATCAAAGTAGTTTGGGCACAAGTTTTTTCTCAGCTTTCTCCTTGAGGACAGGTCCAATGTCACAGGTGCCTCTTGCATATAGGAAGATCTTAAATATTTGTTGGATTGAGTGAATCTTTTTTTTTTTTTTTGCTTTTTGAAGAGAGGAGGCAGGGCAATTGGGGTTAAGTGACTTGCCCAAGGTCACACGGCTAGTAAGTGTTAAGTGTCTGAGGCCACATTTGAACTCAGGTCCTCCTGACTCCAGGGCCAGTGCTCTATTCACTGCACCACCTAGCCACCCCCTGAGTGAATCTTTTAAGGCTGGGGTGATATCTTTTAAAAAGTTATCAGTGTCCCTAAAAATTACCTTTTCTCTCAATGTAGAATGAGGAGAGGCAATTTAGAATAAAGAAAAGGGCAGAAGATTGCACAACACTCTGACTCCAAAATCAAAATTGTAGAAAGCCCCAGCCAAGGCTTAGTCCCATTTCTATTACCTAACTAGCTGTGTGACCTTGGGTAAATCACTTTACTTTTCATCCCCTTCCTCATCTATTCCACAAGGATGACCATTAGTCTTACTTACTATCACAAGGTTCATGTGGGCATCCAAAGAGATAATATATACAAATTAACTGGACTATGCTATCAAAATGTAAATGAACACTTCCCATGAACACTTTTAAGCTGGTTGCCTTCTTGTGAAATGATAAATAACCTTGAGGAAGTCCAATTCTCCAAACCTTGTTTTCAGCTCAGTTATTTTGGAAGTGAGCCAGCTTCTTTCCCTCTAATAAACTATGTTTATTTCTATTTAAAGGAGGGGATATTTGGAAGTATTTTTAAAAATATCTATTTTTGTTTTAAGTTGCCAAAGCAAATATAGATTGCATTTCCCTCCTAGCAGAAGGATAAGAAAATCCTAAAATTCTAACCCTCTGTCCCTGTTCCTGTTCCCTCCCCCATATTCCCTACCACATAAGGCTGTTCATATGATCTTAACTCTGATTTTTCCTTCCTGCCCCACCATAGAAATCTCCTCCAAACACCTCTAGTTTTATCAGACACTATAGGTATTTTCTCTCCAAAGTTATCCACATACTGAGATTGAGACAAAGTTATTTGGACAATGGTCAAAGATATGAAAATAGCAAGCTTTATTGTATACTTAGTTCCAACAACTCCAAAAATGCTTTTCCCTCATTTTCCAGGATAGCAGTATTGTCCTAGGTCCCCCACAACCAATATCATACTGTGATTATAGACCCCAGTACTGCCCAACAGAACTGTGGGTATAGACATATGTGTTACATACATGTTGGACAGATGATGGAGAAAGATGGAAATAAAAGACGTTGAGTGTTCCAGGCTGGAAACGTCTTCTTTCCAGATCGGGGCACCCAGAGACTTTAGGAGCCTCACTTGAACACATATGGCATCCTAGCAGCTCCTGATTCTCTAGCAAGGGCTATTAGGGAACCTACTCCCACCCACATTCCCATCTTTCTGCTGGCCTCATCCCCAGAGAGAGTTTACCATGGTCTTGTCAGTCATTGAGAGAACTAAGCTAAAAATACACATTCTTCTCCCTCAAAGAACACACCAATCAACAAAAGCGATGCTCAAAATGTTGGCCTAAGCCTATGGAAGCTATCTGAAAATAATACCTCATGTCTTTGCTAGTGACATTTAGAGGAGCAGATCATTTCACTTCATTGATCAATCAGTCACTTTATTAATCCATCAATCAATCATTCAACTGGCATTTGTACCAGACACTAGAAGTACCAAGAGAGGCAACATGGTTATTCCTTGACTCTGAAAAAGAGTCCGAAGGATGTCATCATTATTCACTAAGCAGGCAGGGAGTCAGGTGACCTTTAAAGGAAGTGCTGGTACTTCACAAATCTGAGCCTTGCTTCCCACTATGACCACTAGAAAGATCCTTTTAACTAGCTCCTTGTGCCAAGGCAACTGAGCAGTGAAGTGGAAATGGACCCAGCACAAGGACATCAATGGATGGGAGTGGGGGGAGGGAAAGGAGGAGGCACACTCAGAAGCAGCATCTTCACATAAATGCAGTCAATAACTCTTAATCAACTCCATAGGCTAAAAGAGCTACTGATGAGAACCCTGGAGTTCTTGTTCTTGTGGAATAAGTCTATAGTAATAATAATAAAAAAGCACAATAGTCCTAAAAGTTATTCTGATGCTTCCCCAAGCCAGTCAGTGACAGCCCCACCATTTATGAACTACTGCATCTTCATGCCCAGTTTCTAGGAGTCGATTACTGCATTCTTCCCAACGGACAATGCTCCCATTCTCCACTATCACAAATTTCCACTTCAGTGCTGTATCCATTGGCAAGGGGACAGATGTGGACCAGAACCAATCCTTGCCACACTGGAGTGGGATGTAACTGTGCCAGCTGCCAAGGGTCTCATGGTCACCAGTTACTGCCACCATGGTGGTGTCAGACATGGTGACATAATGAACCTGAAACTGGACGTTGACTTGCTGAGACAATGGGCACACTGCTGCCACTCTCTTGGTTCTCAAATGAATCTCTTGACCTTTGGCATCCTTGAGGGAGTCTCTTCCATAGTCTAGTTTCTGGAGTTCAAGGGCAGATACACCAGCATGAGAAGGCTCAGAGCTTTTGCCCTTATCAGCATCTTGCCGTACTGAGTGCCCAGGCACAATTTCCCAGTCCTCATGATCAACCAAATCTGGACCTGCAACCTGTCGAGTTTTCACATTCTCTTCATGTTTTTCCACCAACAAATTGTCAGAACGGACCTTCCCCGAAGGGCGCACGACTGACTGAGAGGACGTCTCCTGTGCTTTTAGAGGATCTGCTGGTTGAGAAAGTTCTGGGCTTTTACTACTGAAGACTTCTGAGTAGTTCATAGAGTTAGGAAGCCCTGGGAGAGTCGGAGATTCTATCCCTAGCAACTCTGAGGAATAGGGCTTCTCTCCTGGTCTCAGACAGTCCAAGTCTTGGGTAGAAATATTCTGTGGTTTCCATGTTGGATTCTCAAAGTCACTGCTCTTAGACTCCGACACCAAACGTCCATTTCTTTCCTGATGATTCTCTGAGAGATAAAGAATATTAGAACATTGCAAGCATTAGATGATTCATTTGGGAAAGAAGAAAAAAAAAAGAAGAAAAATGGATGACCAACAATTGTCTGAAAGTTCTTAAGTTTGCCTCAGATAAATAAAACCACCAATAAACCTCAGAGGGATAAATGCTATCTTGAAGAAAAAAAAAGGAGGGGCTTAATTATCAAAGATTCAGTTGAGCCTTTCTGCAAAATTAGAAATCCCATAAGAGTCAAATATTAATAGTACGGCATGATGTAGTTGGAGACTTCAGAATCAGGGCTACTTGGCAGCTGTATGACATTGAGGGAGGCCCTTAACTTCCCTAGGTCTCAGTTTAATCATCTAATTTGGTTCAGTGGAAAAAATGCTAGATTTGGAGTCAAATTGACCTGGGTTTAAATCGACTTGTTTCAGCAATCTGTGAGACCTTGGCTATGTTATTTCCCTTCTCTGGGTAGAAAAAAAAGCATGAAAGTCCTATTAACGCCTGTTTGCTTCTTATCCACCACCTCAATATTCCTAAAAGTTCTTCATATTTTTCTTTTTGCTTTTTGGAGGGCAGTTGGGGTTAAGTGACTTGCCCAAGGTCACAGCTAGTTTTTGTGTTAAGTGTCTGAGGCCCGATTTGAACTCAGGTCCTCCTGATTCCAGGGCCAGTGCTCTATTCACTGTGCCACCTAGCCACCCCCAGTGGATAGAGTGCCAGATCTGGAGTCAGAAAGAGTCCTCATGAGTTCAAATCTGGGTTCAGACACTTACTAGATGTGTGACCCTGGGGAAGTCACTTAATCCTGTTTGCCTCATTTTCCTCATCTATAAAATGAGCTGGAGAAGGAAATGACAAGCCACTTCAGCATTTTTGCCAAGAAAACCCCCAATGGGGTCACAAAGAGTCAGACATGACTAAAAACAACTGAACAGCAACAAAAACAAAAAAAAAAATGTTGACATTAGGTCAACAAAGCTCTATGACCTGAAATATAATATTTAGTTGGTTTGTAGTGTTATGTTCTCAGGATACAGATCTATACACCCTGAGAGCAGTCTGCTGTTTTTTCCTCTCGTTGTATCCCTAGCACTTGCACAGAGCCTGGTACAGATCTCTAGCACACCAACTTAATAGATGCTCGTTCTAACTGACTGAGAACAAGGCTATAACCCTAAAACCAAAACTAGAAAGGTGCCACTGCCCATATGCAACAAAGAAAGCTTAGTGGGGGTAGGAAGCAAGGAGGACAGAGGTCACTGATTTCAAGGCAGAGCCCCTATCAACCCAGTGGTCAAATAGGGCCAGATGTTGTCCAGGCTGCAGGACAAAGAACAGCAAACAAGGACAGGGTTTGCAAACAATGTTCATTCCTGCTAAAGAGAGACCAGAAGACGCTCAGCCCCAAATAGAGAACAATTAATGCCAAGTCATTCTTTGTGGCTCCACAAGCATTCAGAATAACAGTATGAGGTCAAGGCCGGAGAAAGTCTGGCTTTTGCTTTCATCCTATCAGCCATGTTTTCAATAGTCACTGCGTTTTGTCAGCTGGGAGAAAACTATATCCCTTAAGCCTCTCTAAAGGCAGTTTCCTTCTCTGCTACCATTTTGGTAATGCTAAAAGCTGCCCCACCTTTTTTTTTTTTTTCTAAGACCCTAGAATCACATATCAGGTTTATTTTGATTCTGTTTTTCCTTGGGGATTAAGATGGGGATGTGAAAATCCATCACAGGCAAGGTCGGATCTTTCTACCTCAGCTAAATCTGGGGAGGGAGAAAGCAAGGGAAAAAACCATGATTCTAACCAAATTGAAGTTTCCTAAGATATTAGGGTGGCTTTCTTTTAAATTTTTAATCATTCATTTATTTTTTAAAAACATTTAACAAAATGTTGAGTTCCAAATTCTCTCCCTCCCTCACCCACTGAGAAGACAAGTAATATGATTTAGTGTGACATTCTCATTCAATTTTAAGCAAACTGTGTGACCTTGGGTAAGTTATTTCCCTTCTCTGGGTAGAAAAAAACCCCATGAAAGTCCTATTAAAGCCTGCTTCCTTCTTATCCACCACTTTGGTATTCCTAAAAGTTCTTAGCATTTCCATAATGGTAGTAGAGAAGGAACTGCCTTTAGTGAGGTTTAAGTGATATTATTTTTCTCCCAGCTGACAAAATGCATTTATAAACATTTAAGTGCTTGGTGTAGCACTAGGTCTTGGAGATATAGAACGAAAAAGAAAATGATTCCTGTTCTCAAGGAGCTTACACGGGGCGGGCAGAAAGAAAGAGGTTATAATACATCTATATGTAGGATATAATATGTCTACATGTAGCATTCTAGGCTTGTGTAAATGAAAGCGGGCAGGAGGTGGAACACTGAGGTCAGGAAATAGCAGCTAGTTTCAATGGAATATAGAGTTTGTAAGAGAGTAGTATAAAAAATAAACTTAGAAATGGAGCTGGAAACAGTGTGGAATTAGCCTTCCACTCCAGCCAAGCTAAAAAGCATAGATTTTATGCTGTAGGTGCTAGGGAATGACACCCAAAGGTTGTGATCTAGGGTGATTATTTTGGCAGCTAGGTGGAATATGGACTGAAACACAGAGGCCAGAGGAGGCCGGCCCATTAGGGGGCTGTTGTGATAGTCCAGGTGAGAACTGATAGGGGCCAGAATCAGAGTGGTAAGTGGACTTTCTACAAGCATTCTACAAGAAAAGGGGGGGGAGGGGTAGAACTGAAAAAACTTGACAATTGATTGGCTTCAGAAGATTGGGAAGGTGAGGTATGAAGGGAGAGAATAAAGGCAGGGGCACTATGCTAAAGCCAGCTCTAACCATTGGGCTTAAGAGCTGATGATTTTGTTTTCATTGTGAGCATTTATACCTCAGAAATCAACAATCCTACAAATCAGGGTTTGATTGTCTAGGCTGGAGAAAGTGCAAATTATGCAAATCTGAAAGTGTAGGGGCAGCTAAGTGGTGCAGTGAATAGAGCACCAGCCCTGGAGTTGGGAGGACCTGAGTTCAAATCCAACCTCAAACACTTAACACTTATGGTTGTGTGACCTTGGGCAAGTCACTTAACCCCCAATTGCCCTGCCTTGCCCCTCCAAAAAAGACAAAAAAAAAATCAGTGTGTGTGTGTGTGTGTATACATCCCCCTCCCTGCCCCCAAAATCCAGCCCAGCTGTTAAACATTTACCTCACACTCTAGTATTTGCTCTAAAAACAGTTGCTTCAGCTCATGAGGCATACAGTAGAAAACAGCAAATCATCGTCAGACAGGAGGCCAATAATAATATTATTAATATTAATATAGCACTTTGAGGTTTTTAACACCCTTGAATAAAGGGGTCCATTTTAGATAAGGAATTATCTAGCAGGAAGTTGACTGCATGATTGGTGCCCAAGAGATTAGGACTAGAAGTAAATATTTGCTATTTGTTGTTGTTTAGTCATCTTTAGTCTTTTATGACTAAGACCCCTTTGGGGGTTTTCTTGGCAAAGATCCTGAAGTAGCTTGCCATTTCCTTCTCCAGCTCATTTAACAGATGGTTAAACTGAGGTAAACAAGGTTAATTGACTTGCCCAGGGTCACACAGCTAGTAAGTATCTGAGGACAAATTTGATCTCAGGGCTTCCTAGCTGCCCATGTATTTGGGATACATCTGCATAAAAGTACCTTAACCCAGGGAATGGGTGAATGATGAAATTTCCAAGAGGGCACAAAGAGAGAAAAGAAAAAAGGGTACAAAGCAGAGCCCTGGGCAATAAACCAAGGTAAGAGGGCAAGAGATGAACAAGACAGGGAGGGAGCAGCAGACAGAGGGGAGAACTAGGAGAGAGCAGAAATGAAAAGGAAAGGGAGGAGGGGGTGGTCAACAGTGGCAAATGCTACAGAGAAGCCAATGATGACGACTGGGAAAAAGTGATCAGATTTAGCAATCAAGAGATCACGGCTAACTTTGGAGAGGGCAGTTTCAGTAAAATGGCTTAGAAAACCAGCTTATAAAAGGAGTTGACAAAGCAGTTGGAGGTAAGGAAACTGCGATGGAAAATGGAGATGATTCTTTGAAGGATTTTAGAAGTCAAAGGCAAGAGACAAAATCCTAGCTAGAGGGTCTGGGATAGGACAGCCCTGAGCATGTTTATGGGAGGCTTTCCTACTCTTTTTTGAGGCTAAAGGCCAAGGTAATGGATGGTTGGCTTTCAAGTCCTATCTCTGACACACACTGGCTGTGTGACTCAGGGCATGTCTAACCTCTCCATGCCCTAGGCAACTTTCCAAGACTATAAATTGCAGAGCAGTGATCAATCCTTATTGGGCAGAAGGAGTTTGCCTACACCAATGAAATTAGAGGTTCATATTAAAAAAATCCACACAGGAACAGAAGAGTTTAAAGTAATAGCATAGAAAACCCCATAATTAAAATCAAGCAGTCACATTCTGCACATAAGTGCCCCAGCTGGCCCCTGTCCTCAGCACCCTGCTTTCAGAATACAAAGGCATATTTGACCATAAAAATGGAACCCAAGAGTGGTTCATCCACTAGGGATAGTGTCACTCATAAGATCTCAAATGGAAAGGGCCTTAGACTTCATTTGGTCTAAACCCCTCAGATCAAGACAGTGAAATGGGAGTGACATGGCCCCGGACACAAGGTTTGTAGGTGGGTTCAAACCCAGGTGGCCTAACTGCAATCTCATTTCTCCCCCGTCCCCACTCCCATATTCCCTCCCTGACCCTCCCCTCAAACAGCCAGTTTATTCTTTCCAGACCACCTGGGCTGTCTAGAACAGTGGTCCTTCACAAACGTTTTGGTCTTAGAATCCTTTTATTGTCTCAAAAATTGTCAAGGACCCCTTTACACTCTTAAAATTATTGAGGACTCAAAAGGTCTTTCATTTATGTGGGTTATTACTAGTGATCAATATGTTTACAGCATTAGGTATTAAAACTGAAAAATGTTTAAAATATTTACTAATTTTAATAATAATAATAAATCCATTACATAAATAGCACCCTATGATAATATAAAATAGCATCTTAGGTTGCTAAGATAGCAACTTTTTGCTATATACTAGTTGTGTGACCTTGGGCAAGTCACTTAACCCCCAATTGCCCTGCCTTCCCCCCTCCAAAAAAGACAAAAAAAATCTGGAAGTATGTGTGTGTACATTCCCCTCCCTGCCCCCAACACCCAGCACCTTTTTATGAAAAATAACTATTTTCCTAAAAGATTAGTGAGAAAATTAGCAGTTTTACATACTCTTTTTTTTCTTTTTGGAGGGCAAATTGGGGTTAAGCGACTTGCCCAAGGCCACTCACCCCTAGTTTTACATACTCTTGCAAAAGTCTGGCTTAATAGAATACAGCTAGATTCTCATATCTGCCTGTGCATGAATATTCTATTTTGGTTGAAGTTCATGAAGAAAATCCCAGGTCAAGCATATACAGTTGTATAAAGCAAGATTATTTTAAATAACATCTTAGTATTATTATTATTAAAATAGTTTTCACTCTAGGACTCCCTGAAAGGCTGGGGTCCCTAGAGCAGATGTTTGTTGAAATTAATAACTAAGAAGTCTCTCTGAGCTGCCACTGGGCGGGGAGTGGGGATGGAGTGGAGTGGGAAGGATGAAGTGTCTGCAGAATTCTAGAGTGGGATTGTCCAAGAGTTCCCCGGGACCGACGCAGGCCTTCATTGCCACTCACCTCCTTTCCAAATTTAGCTTGGATGATTGTGCACCCCCTCCCCCAAGTTGTCAAACCTAGAAAACAGATAGTTTCACCAGGGTTGCCAAGCCCAATTCCCAACCGCAAGGGATGGGGCGGGACCGTCCTTCGGGGTTTCTGGGCTCTTCTGCCCAGCTTGGGGAAGAGGGAGGGGTACAGTGATGGCGAGGGGGAGGTGGGGGGAAGAGCACGTGAAGCGGGTTCTGTTTAGCCTGAGTTGGGCCTCTCAGGGTCCAGAGTGCAGGAGGGGGGGCACGCCACCAAACACTATCCCAGTCAAGCTGACACGGATGAGGAGGGGGAAGATATTAGACCTACTGTAATCCCATTCCACCCCGACTCCTGTTATAGATGAAGAAAGCCAGGCCTGGGGGCATGAAGTGACTTGGCCAAAGTCACAGAGGCAATAAGTGACCGACCTCTGACTCTTTCCATCGGACCCCACTGCCTATCAAGAATAGGAAGCTTGGAGCTTTTGGCCCTTAGATCCCTATCGATCCACAAACCAGGCTGGCCCAGGCGCAAGGTCCCCCTGGGAAAAACAGGGGCCGAGTGGGGCAGCTACAGGCAAAGTTAGGGGTGTGTCCACACCGCTTACCCCTCTTCCCACCCCTCCAGCTTCCTTTCGGTTCTTTAACAATTTGTCAAACACCCACATAAGGGGTGCGGACAAGGGAAGGACACGTACCTCTGGCTGCTTTCTTGACATTCCGGTCGCCCCTCTGCTCCCTGAGTTGGGCCACCTGCTCGTGTTTGGGGCCAAGGGGGTCCCCGCCATCCCCTCCTCCGTCCCCTCCGTCCCCCCTCGGGGCTGCTGCGGCCGCCTCCTCAGGCGACAACTCTCTCTCCTCCCCGGTCCCCGCATCCTGGTCCCCGGAATCTCCCCGCAGCAGCCAAACGAAGAGCGCACCCGCCAGACCTCCCCCCACCAGCAGGGCAGATATGACAGCGCCCATAGCTCCTGACTCACGGCCCCGCTGGACAGGCGCTGCAGGGGATGCCCTGAACCCGTCCAACCCGGGGAAGGGACTGCGGGGACCGGGGACCGCAGGGGAGCGAGCGCAGCGCCGATCCTGCTCTCAGACCATCCCCACCCAAACCTGCCTTTTATTATCTCACCCCTGGCCCTTCCCTTCCGACTCCCCGCCCCAGCAGCTCAACTTTCCCCCTGTCCCGCCCCGCCCCATTGTCACCCCTCCAGGCCGCAGTCCCAGGAGCCGGCCACTGGAGGGGGAGGAGGATGGGGAGGAGGAATGGGGGGGGGGGGGAGGAGGATCTGCTACTGCAGCCAAGACTTACATTATCCTCCCCCACGTTCTCCTCCTACCACAATCACTGACTCTCCTCCTACGCTTTACAAGGTCAAGTAAAGTTTTAAGGACCATTCCTCCTCCCTATCTGCCCCCCTCCTAAATCTCTTCAATCCTGTGGTCTCCCCTGCCCTTGCCATCTAGCAAGGCAAGTAAGCTTGGATCCACGACTCCAGTCTCAGCACCCATCGATAGCGGAGCACGGGGGTGAAATCCAGGGTGCCTGTCCGCCTATACGAAAGCTAACGTCCAGGGGTGACCTAGCATCCGTAGAAACCCAGTGAGAAGAGCCCCCATTTGAAAGGAAATGAAGAGAAAATGAGCCCCAATGGCAACTAGGCTCCTTTGCGCTCAACCTCTCCGAAACTCAGTTTCCTCATCTTGTAAAAGGAAGGACTCACAGTTTGAAAGTTTAATTATTGTAGGTCCCTCTGGTTCTCTCAGATATGTCCTCTCAGTAATTTGGGGGGAAGAGGATTAGCTCTAATCTATCATGTCTACATCGTGTTTGGACATAGCTGGCCCCGTTTTGTCTCCCCCATCAGATTGTCTTTTGTCTTTTTTGTATGGCCAGGGCTTGGCACACTGCCCAACATCCTTAAATGCTTATTAGTGCCTTCCCTCTGTTGATTACCTCCAACTTCTCCTGTCTCTATCTTCTTGGTCCACACTTGCTTTTATGCTGTCTCTCCCATTAGACCGTGAGCTCTTTGAGGGCAGGTTCTTTTTTAAATCTTTCTTTGTATCCTATGGAATGCTTGTTGACTTTAATGGGAACATACAAATGCTAGTGCCTTCGATCAGTTGGTTTTCTCCAATTTACTCTCCAATACTGCATATTACTTTTACATAGTTCTTTGTATGTTCTCTCCTCCATTCAGCTGCAAGCTTCTGGAGAATAGGGACTGGTTTTTGCCTTTTTTTTTGTATACTCACCTTTTAGCACAATGCCTGACATACAGTAAGTTCTTAATGCTTGTTGACTTGTTGAGAAGGGAAATCCCCAGAGAAAAATCTACAAAATGTACCTCCTCCTGACAGAATGTAGTAAATGAGGAGGAATCAAAGTGTCATGTATTTCAGGGTGAACAGAATCTGTTTCTCCTAAATTAGCAGCCCCTCCCCCATTCACTGCCAACCATACATTGGATAGGGTGAATGGACTTTCAGTGCACTGAATTCAGAGGTAATTATTAGCCCTTACACTCCTTTAGTGTTGAAACAACTGAATTTGACACAACTTAGTTGCGTTAAACAATTTAATTAGTTGAAATAAAAGCTTCCAGATGGCTGACTTCTTTTCCTCTTTGACAACACTTGCTTCTCATTTCCCTTTTATTATCCCAAGCAGTGGGATCTTGCAATCCCAGGGGATTTGCCTACAGATCCAGTTTCCTACTAGGGGAAGGAGGCTATCTCTATCTCTCTCTACCAAAGGAATGCCTTTAAAAATGATTTGAGGGCCTATTTGCCAATGTCTCTAACAATGGCAGGGATAATGTAGTTCAAAAAGTGATGGATTTGTAGCCATAGGAGTTGGGTTCAAATCCTACCTGTACTTCTAAGTGACTTTGGTCAGTCCATTTCATTGAGTCTTGGCCTCAATTTCCTCATCTGTCGGAAGAGGGAACTGAGCTAGGTGGCCCCTTCCCCCTCTAAATCTGTAATCCTACATTGCAATCCCCCAAAGGAATATAAGCTCCTTGAGGGCAGGGATTGCTTTATTGTTGTCCTTTTATCATCCCTATCTCTAACACTGTGCCTAGCACATTCTGATAAATGTTTTAAATCGAATTGAACTGAATTATGGCAGCAGGTTTTGTTGTACATCACTCTCAGAGGAGATAAATACTTCCCTCTTGTGCTTTTTAGTAAGCATGGCACTGAGTCATCTATATGGGTAAATCTACAGCTCATTTCTTTCTCATAATCCACTAAATACTATGTTGATGGGAAATGAATTCCATAGGTTGGTGCTCTGTCATCTCCTGCTCCCCAGGAGTCCATTTAAGTTAAAACACAAGACCACCCAAACCTAGATCCCCTGGTTTCTATGATAAAGACTGTAAATCTTAGCAAAGAGGGATGGCTTAAAATGCTGGAAAAAAAAGAATGGCAAAATATTGAAGAGTCCCATGTTTATCACAGCCCAACTCTGACTATGAAACAACTTTTTTCCTCTGCAATATACAAGAACTTTATTTATCTCTAGACCTTGTGTTATGCTATAAAAACAAATGAGAGCTGTTTTTGGCAAAGTTGTAGTATGATACAGTGAGATAGCTCTGGGTTTGAAGTCTGAGGATCTGGATTTGAATCCTGTCTCTTATACCCATTCCCTCAGCAGCCCTGAGTAAGCCACATAACCTCTGTAGGTTTCCGTTTCCTCAGCTGTAAAACGAGGGGGTTGGACCAGATGGCTTCTAAGGTTGATGAGCTCGAACTATGATGACAGTCACTGGGTTTCCCACTATTGGATCATAGGGTCATCGATGGAGACACAGAAGGAGACTTAGAAGTCATTGAGTCCAATCATCACTATGCTGGAGCTAACTCCTATTGACTTGGGAGAGCCGCTTGTTAAATTTTCGTCATGAGTATTACAATGGAAGGTTTGATTTGTTTTGTTGATTGTATAGATTTAAGAAAGTATTGGAGAAAATGTTCATGATGTAGGTCAGATTTAGGAGTGTGTTGGTCCTACATTATTTTTTTTCCTGGAGAGTTAGTCATTAAATATTTACTAGCACACCTGAATTCAAACCTGTCACTTTACAGCTGGGGAAACCAAGGCTGGGCTATTTGTCAAACATCAAGCAGGTAGGATTTGAATACAGAACCTCTGAGTCTAGCACTCTTCAACTTAAATCCCGAGAGGATATTGAAAAGTTGAATGAAAGATCAGTAAAATATTTAAAGAGAAAATGACAAATGAATATTGAATATCAGTAGATGATCCATTATTTTAAAGGGAATATAACTTCATAGGGCAAGTAGGTGGCACAGTGGATTGAGCACAGGGCCTGGAATCAGAAAGACCTGAGTTCAAATCTGACCTTAAAAACTTACTAGCTGTATGACCCTGGCCAAGTCACTTAACCCTGTTTGCCTC
Source organism: Petaurus breviceps papuanus (assembly GCF_028583685.1). Lineage (NCBI taxonomy): Eukaryota > Metazoa > Chordata > Mammalia > Diprotodontia > Petauridae > Petaurus > Petaurus breviceps. The sequence goes on along the minus strand of NW_027185655.1, from coordinate 7,089,957 downwards.
AGTTTGTTCATCTGTCACATGAACTGGAGAAGGAAATGGCAAACCACTCCAGTATCTCTGACAAGAAAACTCTAAATAGGGTCACAGAGAGTTGGACAAGACTGAAAACAACTGAATAACAACAATACCAAATAACTTCAGTGAGTAAAGCTACAAGTGACAACGTGTCCCTGATCTCCCTATGAATTTATGAGCTGTCAAAGTGTACACCATATAGTGATAGGGGTAGTATTCTTACAAGTAATGATTTCATAGATTTCTAGAGTTAAGAGGGATCTGGGCTTAGCCTATCTAGTTCAACTCTCTCATCTTCTAGATAAGGACGTGGCCTCCAAAGGGACCAGAGCTGGGATTTGAACTCATGTCCCCTGACCCCAAAACAAACACTTTTCCTCTCTCTCAGTGGGAACATTTCTATCAGGCTTAGCTACTACTACTAAGTACTGATGATTTCATCATACTGTGCTGAGGACTCTTCATTTGTGGAGGATTGGACAGAATATTTCTATAGATCCCCTGACTTGCTGAGATAAATGCTGCCTCCATTGCAATTTCCCTTGACAACCATACACCCAAGCAGTTGGCCAAGTTGCAATCTCAAGACTTAAGGGACAGAGCTGGTAACAATGAAATACTACTTTGCTTTCCCTAAATGATAGTAATAGTTGACCTTTCAGTAACCTTAAAGTCTGCAACATGTTTAGGACATATTTTCATTTAAGCTTCACAATGACCCATGAGATTATTTTGCTGGAATTATTGTACCCATTTCACAGTTTAGGAAATCTGAGGCTGTGTGAGATTCCATGACTTGCCCAAGATCATTTGCCTAGGAAGTGTTCAAGGTGAAATTCGAATGAAGATCTTCCTAACTGCCAATCTAACATTCTTACCACTTTGCATTTTAATGCACCAACTATGAGAGTAAGAGGAAAATATAAACCACAAAGAGGGATGCTGGGTAACAGAGGGTACAATGAGCCTGGTATAGAAAAATGTCACCATGATAGATTACATTTGGAAGAAAGATAATGTGACTTTCCTGTTTCAGAAGAATCCATCCAATATGAAAATTTCTGTTTTATTTTCAAGGAAAAACAAGAAGATTCTACTGCTCTATTTTGTACCATCGCAGAGGGATTCAAGAGTGCATAGGTTTCTGCCCAACCACCCTTCTTTTCTGTCAATGTTGGTTTTTTTTAAGTATACTTTTTTGAAAAATTTTCCTATAGCACACCAATGACTTGAGTTGTCTGGACAATTAGGCTCCATGAAACCAGGCTCACCTGGGATTACAACATTGATTAATTACCATGTCTAGGTCAGTTTGCAGCAAATGACACCAATCATTAAAAGAGTCAAAAATTAATAGGTCTGCTGTGTTTTGGGCTGCACAATTTCATAAGATTTCACAAAAGGGTTGATTAATTAGGTTTATTAATTAATTATTTTTTTGTGTTGCCAAGTAAAAATAGGAAAGAATGACGGATGCTCTAATCAACAAGTTTAGTTGATGCTTCTAAAAACAAAGGAGGAAAGAAAAAGAACGAAGGGCAAAATAATATTAAGAATTTTGACTTTCAAGGAAAATGACAAATACTAGAGGCCTTGTGGAAATATTGGGATACTGACACACTGTGGGTAGAGTTGTGAATTGATCCAACCATTCTAGAGAGTAATTTGGAATCCTGTTCAAAGCACTATAAAAATGTGCATAACCCTTTGGGTCAGAAATACCACTACTAGTCTGTATCTCAAAGAGATATAACAACAACAAAAAAAAGGAGGACCTCTATGTACAAAAATATTTGTAGCAGCTCTTTTTATGGTAGCAAAGAACTGGAAATTGAGGGCATGTCCACCAATTTAGGAATGGTTGAATAAGTTGTGATATATGAATTTGATGGAATATCTTAAGAAATGATGAGCAGGATGGTTTCAGAAATGGCAAACACTTCCAGTATCTTTGTCAAGAAAACCCCATGGACATCTATGGTCCATTGGGTCATGAAGAGTCAGACATAACTAAATAACTGAACAACAAATTCTGAAATGTAGTCCATAGGTTTCACCAGACTGCCAAGAGGGTTCATGGTACAAAAATGGTTAAAAACCCTTGCCATGAAGAATGAGTTGGGTGTGCCTAGGTTGAATATAATCAATGGCTTTTCCCTATTCCCTTAGGCATGCCTATGCCTAGTCACATACTGGTTGTGTGACCTTGGCCCAGTCACTGCCTCATGAAATTATCTATTATATGGATTCAGTCTGATATACCCCTTATCAGAATAATATTCTTAAATGCATAAAATAAATACATATGATTACAAAGGAGATCAATTATAATGAAACATAGTTATAAAACTATTTTTGAAATTTGTGATATATGTATTTTACCAACACATTAAATTACAAGCTAACACATTTAGAATGTAGGCAAGGTAAGTTAAACTTCATTTTTTAAAAATATATTAGTATCAGGATGGCTAGGTGGTGCAATGAATCGAGCACCAGACGTGGAGTCTGGAGGACCTGAGTTCAAATCTGGTCTCAGACTTTACACAAAAAACTAGCCATGTGACCTTGGGCACCCCAATTGCCCTACCTTCCCACGTCCAAAAAGCAAAAAAAAAAAAAAAAAATATATATATATATATATATATATATATATCAGTGTCAAGGGCACTGAAGAGAGACAGAGACAGAGGCAGAGACAGAGAGACAGAGAGAGAGAGAGAGAGAAAGAGAGAGAGAGAAAGAGGGAGAGAGACAGCGAGAAGGGGGAGAGAAACAGAGAGAGACAGAGAGAGAGAGTGTGTAGGGGGTAAGGGTGTGAGCTGCTTAGCTTTAGTAAGAGGCATGCTGTGTTGAACATTCAATCAAGTTTCAAATGTAATGTGATATGAAAATATCTCTGATTTCTATTGGCAACAGTCACAGGTAGTGGCAAATAGTAATTGTTTCTGTTCTGGCCAGAAACTCTGAGGGTCTTTACCTCTCTTTCTTATTCTTTCATGAAGGCAAACTAGGCCATCTTTTACCTCCATTCTTACCTAGCCTTAATCACTGAATGGGTGTTGCCTCAGACAAACTGAGACCTGGGAAAGACCTTAGCTCAAAAAGGGCACGGTCTCACATTGCATCTGGGGCTATCGCCAGTCATCCTGACCTATGTCTTGTCACTGGACTCCAATGACTCTGGAGGAGTGAGGCTGGTGACTTTCCACAGCTTGGTCTCATTTAAATCCAATTCATTTGCAAGTCAAGCATCACCCTCTTGATGTCATTGGTCCTCTTTGATCCTGAAGGACAAACATCGTTGCAGGCAGTGCTAATACCACTGTGGTTTATCACCCACATTCATAATTGAAGGCAAGGTTTAATTTCATTTAGAGGCAAGGGAAAATAAACCTGTCATTTTTTTTTTCTGATCCAGGTTCTCAGATCCTCTGAAATCTATGCAGATACCTGGTGGGGATCTGTGAACTGCAGGTTAAGAAGCCCTTCTCCAAGACATTGTCATGCCCAAGCTAGAGACCATTTGTTGTGATTTCCTCACAGTGATGAAATCACGGGTCAGGAAGAAAAAAAATTGACCAGTGGCACCTGTCAGCTTCAGTCAGCCCTGCAGATTCTCTGACTTCCCAGGATAGGATGGACCGAACCCAGAAATAAACCTTCTGCTGGAGAGCAGGCACACAGGGACTGCCCTGGCTTCAAATTTCAAAGGGCATTCTCCAAATCCAACCATCAGCAAGTGATTTTATCATCCGAATTCTAGAACAGACTTAAGGGTCCTTGATGCCCAAAAGAAAAAAAAATTCCCAAAGGAAAAATTTTAAAGTCTTCACTCCATAGGACGTTCAGCATGCCAGACATGCCACAGACTATATGACTTCAGGAGCTCCCTTTAAGTCCCTTGTGACCTTACATCATAGGCTAAGACAGAAATTGGTTGCTAAGATAAACATTTCTTCAAAAGAAAAACAAAATCAGGGCAAGCAATGATCAGGGTGAAAGTGAGGGGAGATACACACAGACACACACACAGACACACACACAGACACACACAATCTACTTCTACACGTTTACATAAATACTAGATATATCCAGTGTAAAATAAATGCCAATTAACTTGCCTTAGAAGGCCATTGGCTAGTTTTAATGAGTTAACAATAATAGTCAGTGTTTATAAAACACAAAGTTTGCAAAGCACTTTACAGACATCATTTCATTTTATCCGCACCACAACCATGGGAATTAAGACACTATTATTATCCTCACTTTTCAGATGAGGAAACCGAGGCAGAGAGTGAGGGGACCAGGGCCACACAGCTACTAAGAGGCAGAATTTGAACTCATGTCTTCCTGACCCTGAGGCTAAGACCCTGCTGTGTCACTTCTCCACCCCCATGAAAGTCACACAGCTAGTGAGTATCTGAAGGAGAATTTGAACCCAGGTCATTCCACTCTCCTTTGTGGGATGTGCCCTCCATAATAGCAGCGACTTTTCATATTGCCAAGTAAAAGCTGGACAACAAGCTGTGATGGGTGTGCTAATGGCCAACTTTATTTAATGATTTTAAGAACAAAGAAAGAGGGGAAAAAAGGAGGGAGAAGAAACTCCTGCTGCTTTCTATGTCTCACTTCTGGCTAGCTTCCCCTCTTGGTTCTTTTCTTTGCCTTTGGCTTCACCTTGGTCTTCAGATACAGTGGCAATGGCTGCAGGGAGTCCTCGTGAAGGCTTTCCGAGGGACTTTTGTCATCCTTCTTGGCAAACAGTCTCGAGAGGAACTAGAAATCCCCCCAAAGAAAGAAGAAGCAGCATTAGCCTGCAAATGGGAATCTGATGGAGGACTCCCCACCCCCACCCTACCATACATCCAGATACACACACACATTCAGACACAGACACCCACACACAGGCACAGAAACTCAGACCCAGACACACATGCACACATACACAGAGGCACACTGAGACAGACACACAGACCCCCCCCCCCCCACACACACACAGACACACCTAAGCAGACACAGAGACACAATCCAGACCCAGACACACACACAAACACACACAGCACTCCCCCTTCCTGCCCTCCTGCTATACTTATTTGACTTGTCAGAATATAGTCACACAGAAAGAATCAAATATCCACTAGTACATATCAGCCCATTTTGCACCCAGGCCCAATCTTGCCCAGATGGTCCCTTTAATTGGCAACCTAGTGAGTAAAGGGGGGTTGGGAAGACAGTGTGTGCATGGGGGGGTGTTTTTATGGGGGGAAGGGTGTGGGTGTATTAAGTGTAGAGTGACAGCACTTATAATGAAACAAACCTTGAACTTGTAACAGAAGACCTAGTGAAAGTCAGTATAACACAATGGGAAAAAAGGCTGACTATTGAGGAAGAGACGCTGGGTTCCAATTCTGACTCTGCTGTTTGCCACTTGTATAACTGGGCAAGTCACTCCCCCTCTGAGACTTCAGTTTCCTCATGTGTAAAATGAGGGGGGTTGAACAAGGTGGCCTTTATAGGCCCTTCCAAATCTGAATCTTTTCTGCCATGATCCTTTACTCAGGTGCCATGGATCTGAGATCAGGAGATGTGACTTCTCCTGTATCACCCCAGGCAAGCTACAGTCTGAAGCTGAATTTGAACGCAGGTCTTCCTGACTCCAGGGGGGTGGCACTCTATCCATTACAGCGCCACCTAGCTGCCCGTACCAACATTGACAAGCCTATGAAATAACAAATCAGGCTGATACATTGATAGCAATACATTGTATAACTAAGAGACAAGTGTAGCCACAGTGCTTGCATAATGTTAGTATGTAATCAAGAAATAGATTTCAGTGTGTGTTGTAATTAACAGGAGTACCACTAGACATACACAATTACATGCCAGTCACATGTTACATGGGTCAACATTAGTTTTGCCTGCGGCATCTTAGGTTAATCTGGACACAAGTCAAAATAGACTCTACATTTTCCATCAGTGGGTTTCAATTACTTCCTGGTACAGGGGTTTCCCCCTGGTATACCTCCCTTCAGATCCTTTTTACCTACTGTCTTCCACATTAGATTGTGAGCTGCTTGAGAACAGGGAACTATCTTTTTCTTATTTGTCTCCCCAGTACTTGGCACACAGTAGGAACTTAAAAATGTTTATTGAATTGAGTTTATGTATCAGGCACTGTGTTTCTGGGGCTGCAAGTACAAAGAAGAAAACAACTCCCACTCACAAAGAGTTTACATTCTAGTGAGGGAGATGACAAATATGTGTAAAAATATATGCGATGTAAATCTGAAGTGAATAAATAAAAATATACAGAACCTAGTTAAATATAAGATAGCTTGGGAGGGAAAGAATCAGGAGAGTCTTTAGTCATGTATTAGATAGTGCTTGAACTACATCTTAGATGGAAACTGGGTGACAGAGACAAGTGGTGAAGGTGTTCCAGGCATGTGGAAAAGACAGTGCAAAGCCATGGGAAGGAGAGATGGCAAGTTTCTTGGGAGGATCAGAAAGGACAATCTGGCCAAACTTGAGAGTGTAAGAGGGGGAGTCATGCCCAGTGAAGCTGAAAAGCTATCTCTGGGACAGGTTATGTAGGTTAGTAAAAGCTAAAAGGAGGAATTTGGATTTTTTCCTAGGGACAACAGGAAGCTAACAGAATTTATTGTGTAGGGGAGTCACATGGTCAGATCTTCATTTAAGACAAATTTTGGCAGCAGTATATAGGATGGATTGGAGTGGGGAGAGACCTGGGGTAAGAAGACCCTTTGAGAAGCTGTTGTAAAAAAAATATAAAGAAGCATTAAGGAGAGAGTAGTCATGGAAACCCAGAGAGGAAGGAGAGTGTATCCAAGAGGAGAGGATGGACAACAGTGTGTCAAATGAAGCAGACAGGTCAAGAAGGGCAAGAACTGAGGAAAAAAAGATTATCAAGTATGACAACTAAGAGGTCATTGGTAACTTTGAAGAAAGTAGTTTCAGTTGACTGAAAGCTCTGTTTCAAAGGAATAAGGAGTGGGACAGCCAGGTGGTGTAGTGAATAGAGCACCAGCCCTGGAGTCAGAAGGACCCTGAGTTCAAATTTGGCCTCAGACACTTACTAGTTGTGTGACCCCGGACAAGTCACCTAACCTTGATTGCTTTTTTTTTTTTTAAGGCTAAGGAGTGAGGGAAAGGAAAGCATGAATGTAGATAGTTTTGTCAATGAATTGACTGAGGGAGGGAAGAGAGATATAGTGTAATAGCTAAAAGGGATGGCAAGGTGTAGTAGAGGGTTTTTAAGGATGGAGGAGTCTTGGGAATATAGGGAAGGAATCAGTTGTTAGAAAGAGGTCACAGATTTGAGAGTTGAATGTTTCAGGATGCAATCTGTAGGAGAAATGAGAGGGCAATAGAATGAAGTGTACATGGAGATGGGTTAGTCTTAGTATGGAGAAGGGCCACTACTTTTCTAAGAAACTGGGGGAAAAGAGAACAGAGCAAAGGATGAGGTCAAAGGGTTTTAAGGTGAAGAGAATAGGAAAAGATGTGACTAGTCTCAATATAACTCCTAAGAATGATGAGGATCCAGAGAAGTTAATTCACCACAACCACTTACTGCCAAAGGGTGATTTGGCTGGATTGCTAAATGAGAAAGTGAAGAAAGTTATGAACATTTACCCCAGCCACTAAATGAAAGAGACCACCCCTGAGCAGCACAAGGACTCCCTAAATCAGATCCTGATTCGGGCCTCTATTGCAAAGGAAACACTGTGTACTGTAACCCTACAGAATTGCATAGGCATACTTTTATTAAAAGTACTAGACTCAACCCAGAGGCAATAAATAACTTTTCTGCCTAGAATTTCAGCTGTAGGTACTTTTAGGGAAATAGTGATGGTGTTAACAACTGCTAGCCAGCCTGGGCTCTCTCCTGTAAGTACAGGCTTCAGAAATTAATTCTGATGCAGACTATGATCAGTCCATACTACCAACTAGTCAACCAATAAGCATTTATGAAGCGCTTACTGCATTCCAGCCATTGTGCTAAGCACTGGGGAATTTTTAAAAAGGGCATAAACAGTCCTTGGGGGAGATATTATGGAAACTGGAAACCAGTCTGGCAGAAAGTAGGTTTAAAACAAATCCTACACCATATACCACAATAAATTCCATGTAGATATACAATCTAAATATAAAAGGTCACACCACTTAAAAAATGAGAGGACAATGAGCAGAGATACCTTTCACAACTATGGCTATGGGGGAAAATATTAAAAGAAAAATAGATAATTTTTGTTACATTAAATTAAAAAGTTTTGGCACAAAGTCCTTTGGCTAGGATAAGAAAAAAAAAGTTGTCAATTGGGGGGAAATTTCTCATCAAATATCTCCAATAAAGTCTAATATCCAAGATTATAAAATTGACATAAATATATAAGATCAAAAGATATTCCCTAACAGGTAAGGGGCAAAAGGGTATGGATGAGTACTTTTCAAAAGAAGAAATATAAGCTTGATTGTTAAGAATCATGTGAAACAATGCTACAAAGAACCAATAAGAGAAATGCAAATTAAAATTCTCCTGAGTTTCACCTTTTATTCACCCAAAAGGGCAAAAATGAACCAAGATAGCAATGGAAAATTTTGGAGAGACAATAGGAAAACACTATTCACTATTGTAGATGTAGATTAGTCTAATAAATTCTGGAAAACAAATTGAAACAATTCAGGAAAAGTCACTAATTTATATTTCCCCTTTATTATAGTGATATTTTTACTGGGCACATACACCAAGGAGGTCAAAGTCTGAGTGAAACATTGCACATATACAAAAATATTTATAGATCTCATTTTGTGATGGCAAAAAAACCCCTAGAAACAAAGTTGATTCCAATCAAATAGGGAATGACTAAACAAATTGTGGGATATTTAATGGAAATAATGTATTTAATTTGGAATTTTAATGTGAAAATGTTAAGAAACAATGAATATGAAGTTAGAGATGATTTCTATTAATTTATGCAGAATGAAGTAAATAGAACTAAGAAAACGAATTATACAGGGAGTACAATAAAGTAAAATAAAAGTATCTCTGAAAAGTGTAAGAATGATTCTGCCAAGAAGAAAGATAGAGACAGACAGAGACAGAGAGGGAGAGAGACAGAGACAGAGACAGAGAGAGAGACAGAGACAGAGAGACAGAGACAGAGAGAGAGAGAGACAGAGAGAGACAGAGAGAGAGAGAGACAGAGAGAGAGAGAGAGAGAGAGAGAGAGAGAGAGAGAGAGAGAGAGAGAGAGAGAGATGATTGTGAAAGGCAACACAGTCTTGTCTGTAAAAGGCTTACAAAGAAGGATGATTATGAACAGTATCATCTCATCAAGCAGAGGGAAGAAATCTAAGGCAAAACCAGTCCAGAGAAATCATCTGACTAAGCAAAGTCATCCCAAGGATTCTCAGGGGTGAAAATAAAAGAGGACTACAAGAAGAAGAAAAGTAGAAAAGATTAAAAAAAATACAACAGCTTTCTCCATCAAGAATACTGGGACCATGGGGCGGCCAGGTAGCACAGCGAGTAAGAGCACCGGCTCCAGTGTCGGGATGACCTGGATCAAATCCGGGCTCAGACACTCAGCACCACACCCAGAAATAACTGGCCATGTAACCTTGAGCAAGTTACTTAACCCTGATTGCTTTTTTTAAAAAAAAAAAAAAGAATATTGGGACCACTACATTTGGACCTAACATTACAAATGATTACATAAGGAGTATAAATGGCACTAATGATGAATACAGCCCAGGACTTAGAGTCAGGAAGACCTGAGTTCAAATCTGGTCTCAAACACTTCCTAGCTGTGTGACCCTGGGCAAATCACTTAACCTCTGTTTGCATCAGTTTAGTCATCTGTAAAATTGGGATAATAATAGCACCTACTTCCCAGGGTCATTGTGAAGATATGATGAGATAATAATTGTAAAGCACTTGGCACAGTGCATGGCACATAGGAAATGCTTTATAAATGTTAGTTATTATTACTCTTGACTATAGTGATAACAGAATTAATAATGTTAGCTTTTAAAATTTCCAGGTAGAAGTGAATGCCACTCTTAGTTCTGAAATTTTCAGTTCCATTCCCTACTAGCATTTCACAGATGTGCCTGAATGCCTTTTTTAGGGATGAATACCTGTAGCAGCAAGCACCCTAGTGTCTCCAGGGTGGCTGCCACCACAGGTTCTTAGATCTGCTTAGATAAAGGAAAGCAACTCAAAATGGGTTAACAAGCTTACTTTAATCAGTCAAATATGTATCATTTACCTAGTTCAGGGGAAAAAGGTCAGCACCCCGAACTTCAGAATATACAAACAGAATTATCAAGACAGAGAAACAGATCAAGTAGACAGATTTCCAAACTGTCCAACCATTACATCCATATCAAGTCAACATCTGGGTTTTTCAAGGGGGGGGGCGGTCCTCTCAACAACAGCTTCCTAGAGTTTCTTCTGATCAAATCACAGAACATTTTGAGAGAGAACACCCCCAAGACAAAGCTACACATCAGGGCTTATATAGCCTTCTCCTGGCTCAGAGAATATAACAACCTTTTTGACTCACTAGCCAATAAAAGAAGTATCTACTGAAAAACAAGCCTCTCACTCCAGGCTCCAGGTGCACTTTGGCCTAAGGGCAGGGAAGATCTTTAAATTTGCATTTCCATTACAATACCCCCCAGGACTTTCACTTTCAGAACCTTATGGAAAAAAGAGGAAATTGTCTAATTGCCCCAAGCTTCTGGTAGACAAGTTAAATGAAAGCCCTCTGGCTCTTTGCTTCAGCAGAATGCTCAGCACAGATTCAGAGGTTGGTACCATTTTCTTTCAGGGTTCACTTTTTTCTAGTCAGTCTAAAAGGAGTGACTACCTCCAAGTTTTTACTATAAGCCTACTTCCCCTGGAGATCATAACCGCTAGCATTTCTGACACCTTCTCATAAAGTGTGCCATTTCAGGTGGCGCAATGAATGGAGGACTGGTGCTGGAGTCAGGAGGACCAGAGTTCAAATCCAGCCTCAGACACTTAAACACAAAAAAACTAGCCTTATGACCTTGGGCAGTTCACAACCCCAATTGTTCTACCTTCCCCCCTCCAAAAAGCAGGGGAAAAAAAGCATGCGCTTTCTTTTTTTCAAATATCCTTGTCATAGGTGTCTGTTGAGTAGGGAATGGCTCAACATGTTATGGCATATGAACGGAATAGGATAATACTATGCCATAAAAAAGTGATGAAGGGGATGGTTTCAGAGAAACCTAAGAAGACTTATATGAACTGATGCAAAATCAAGTGAGCAGAAAGAGAACAATTTCTAAAACAGTGACAATAAAACTAAAACTTGCAAAAACTTTTCTAAAACTTTGAAAGATTCAAGAACTCTGATCAATACAACAGCTAAACATAATTCCAAAGGACTCATAATGAAACAGTTTATTCTCTTCCTCACAGAGTATTTCATTTTATTGAAATATTCACTTTATTGCAGTGGTCTGAACATACAGTATCTTTGAGGTATTCCTGTATATCACAGGAGTAAGTTATTAAATATTTATAAAGTACCAACTATATGCCAAGTACAAAGAAAAGCAAGTAGGAGTCACAAAAAAATATATAAATGCCTTGATCCAGTATTTTCTCTACTCTCACTATATTTCAGGGAGGCAATTACAGGTAAGAAAAGACCTACCTACTAACAAATATTCTTAGAATCACCATTTTTTTCCATTTTTCACATGCTTTATTAACTTCTGATTTACATCATTCATTTCTGCCAGATTTTGAGTTACAAATAGTTACAAATTTTCTCCCTGTTTTTCCCCTACCCACCACCCCAAAATAGCAGTCCCACAGGATATCCCCTCCTCCAATCTGCTCTCTCCCATATTTTCTCCTATACCCCTTTCGACTTTTCCAGTGGATCTCTATGCCCCAGTGCCTGTATATCTTATTTCCCAATTACATGTAAAATAGTATTAATAACAGTATTAATATCAATAATATTATTTTATTTATTTATATTATAATAATATAAATTAATATCAATAATAGTAGAAAATCAAATGTGTGTGTATATGTATATATATTTTATTTTAAAACTTTGAATTCCAGATTCATTCCCTTCCTCCCTTGTCACCCACCCTTACTGGGAAGATAAGCAGTTCAGTATAGGTTGTACATGTGTAGCTAATGCAAAACATTAACATAGTAGATATATTGTAAAAGAATGACTATATTTCTCTCCCTCCTATCCCACCTCCCACTTGTTCTATTCTCTACTTTGATCCTGTCCCTTTTCAAAAGTGGGTGCTTCCAACTTCCCTCCCCCCCAGTCTGCCCTCCCTTCCATCATCCCCCTTCTCATCCCCTTCCCCACTACTCTCCTGTAGGGTGAGATATCCTATTTAGTGTGTATTTTAATCCCTCCCTAAGCCAAATTCAATGAGAATAAGGTTGGCCCATTCCCTTTTGCCTTCCTATTCTTTCCCTCCATTGTAACTATTTTCCCTTGCTTCTTCTATATGAGATAGTTTACCCCATTCTGTCTCTCCCCATCTCCTCTCATTATATTCCTCTCTCACCTCTTAATTTCACCTTTTAAGTATCATCCCTTCCTGTTAAATTGGTCCTGTGCCCTCTATCTATGTATACCTATAAATATATATACACACATTCACATATGTATTCATATGCTGTCATATATAGACATATATATATATATATATTCCCTTCAACTATTTTCTTTTTTTTTTAAGGCAATTGGGGTTAAGTAACTTGCCCAAGGTTACACGGCCAGTTATTTCTGGGTGTGGTTCTAAGAATCTGAGCCCGGATGCGATCCCAGGTCTCCCAACTCTGGGGCTGGCACTCTTACTCACTGCGCCACCTGGCTGCCCCTCCCTTCAACTAGTTTCATATTGACAAAAGTTTCATCAATTACAGTTATTGTTTTTCCATGTAGGAATGTAAATAGTTCAACTTTGATAAGTTCCTTATGATTTCTTTTCCCTGTTTACCTTCTCATGCTTCTCTTGCTTCTTGTATCTGAATGTCAAATTATCTATTCAATTCTGTTTTTTTCATCAAGAATGCTTGAAAGTTCTCTATTCCACTGAATGACCATATTTTCCCCTGAAACATGATACTCAGGTTTGCTGGGTAGGTGATTCTTGGTTTTAATCCCAGCTCCTTTGACCTCCAGAATATCATATTCCAAGCCCTTCGATCCCTCAGTGTGGAAGCTGCCAGATTCTGGGTTATCCTGATTGTGTTTCCACAATATTCAAATTGTTTCTTCCTGGCTGCTTGTAATATTTTCTCCTTAATCTGGGAATTCTGGAAGCTGGCTATAATATTCCTAGGGGTTTTCTTTTTGGGGTCTTTTTCAGGAGGTGATTGGTGGATTCTTTCAACCTCTATTTTGTCCTCTGGTCCTAAAACATCAGGGCAGTTTTCTTTGAGAACTTCCTGGAGGATGATTTCTAGGTTCTTTCTTTGATCATGGCTTTCAGGTAGTCCAATAATTTTTAAATTATCTCTCCTGCATCTATTTTCCATGTCGGTGGTTTTTCCCATGAGATATTTCACATTGCCTTCTATTCTTTCATTTGTTTGGATCTGTTTAACAGCATCTTGATTTCTCATAATGTCATTAGCTTCCATTTGCTCCAATCTAATTCTGAAGGAATGATTCTGCTCAGTGAGCTTTTAAGATTCTTTTTCTATCTGGCAAATTCAGCTTTTTAAGGCATTCTTCTCCTCATTGCCTTTTTGAGCCTTTTTTGCCAGTTGAGTTAGTCTATTTTTTAAGGTATGATTTTCCTTAATCAGGCTGTTGACTCTCATTCCATAATTTTCTTGCATCGTTCTCATTTCTCTTCCCAATTTTTCCTCCACTTCTCTTATCTGCTTCTTAAGGTCCTCTATGGCTTGTAAGTAGCTCGTATTTTCCTTTGAAGCTTTTGGTGCAGGAGTTCTGACTTCACTGTCTTCTCCTGTTCCATGCTTTGCTCCTTTTTGTCCCCAAAATAGGAGTCTAATGTTGGAATCTTATGTCTGCTTTGTTTCCTTTGCCTGGTCATGTCACCCCTCAGTCACTTGACCCCTGGGTTTTTTGCCACAGTAGGACTCTGCCACCAGACAGGGGAGCTTTCATCCTAAACTCTGGGGTTTTCTCAGCTGCCAGAGGTATTAGTTGGGTGCCCTCTCTGAGGCCTCCACATGCTCTGGCAAGCGGGACACACACCCCAGAACCTCCACCCAAGACTGCAATCCAGATCCAAGCAGGTTCAAGCAAAAGTGATTACCCCTCAGACCGATGCTTGGTCCCCCTATACTCTGCAGGCCAGGAGCTGAAGCTGCCACATGGTGCTGGTTGTGCTGGGGGTCTTAGTGCCTTCTCACTCCAGGGACAACAGCTGACACACTCCCATTTACTGGGTCCCAAAGTCCAGACTGCACTGGCCTCTCACTTTGTCCTTCACTTCTTTGTGTTGATAATTCTGGAAATTGCCACAGCTGCTGCTGATCTGGAGTTCATCAGGCCGGCAGCTGATCAGGCCTGCCCTAGGGCTAAAACCACTGGTTCACGAGGGCCTGGGCTCAGCTCCCAGAACACTGTGCTGGCTGCTTCCTACTGGCCTGCTGGGCTGTCCTGAGCGGGAGGTTAGCTTCTCTGTGTCATTTTATGGGTTCTGTAGCTCCAAAGTTTGTTCAGAGTCCCCTTTTTATATTTATTGGGGAAGGTGTAGGAAGCCGGAGTAGCGGGGAGCTCCTGCTTTTACTCCACCATCTTGACTCCACCCCCGCAGAATCACCATTTTTAAAAGCAAAAAGCTAACACAAAATAAATTAGGTGTATGTAGATTGGAAAATGTTTTGTTAATTTAATCAAATAATATTGAGTCAAAAACTATTAATATGGAGAAGGGACAGAAATATGGAAGTGTACAAAAAGATGCACAGGGAAGAGACAATCCAAAGAACAATGCCACAACACAACCATGAAGTCCAAGACAACAATAGCAAGAATTTCATGTTATACACAAAATAGAGAAGGTGCAAAGGGACAGTGGTATTTTACAGTCTCTGCACTTTTCCATTGATTATTTGACTAAATGTAGTTAAAGACAGTATCTCATTTTAGATGTCTGAAAGGCACTGGTGATATTAGATTGGAGATCAGTAAAGAGATTGGGGTAGAAAAGATAGTTTTGAGAACCATCAGCACAGAGAAGGTAATTCAATACATGGTAGCTGATGAGATCTTCAAGTGAAATAAGCAGGTAGTGAATTTGGTATGTCAGAAAATGCCAAGGGGTGGCTAGGTGGCACAGTGAGTAGAGCGCTGGCCCTGGAGTCAGGAGGACCTGAGTTTGGATCCAACCTCAGATACTTAGTGAGCATGCACACACACACACACACACACACCAACCCGTGTGAGACCTCAGGCAAGTCACTTAACCCCAAGTGCCCTCCAAAAAAGCAAAAATTTAAAAATGCCTACAATGTATGTAAAAATAGCATAAAACTTCAAAAAAAAAGACACAGAAACACCCCCTGCCATTTTGTATTCTCTCTAGCAAAGATAACACAGAAGGTGTCTTCTACATCTTCAATCTCCTCAAAGGTTTGCAATGACCTTCAGATTAACTACATACCATGCAACTCTTTTAGGGGGTTCTCTAAAGTGTTCATTTACATGATAGTATACTTAGTGAACTTGGAAAAAAGAAGTAGTCAAAACAACTAACAACTTTAGCAAAGTTGCAGAATATAAAATAAGCCCATATAAATCACCAACATTTCTGTATATCACCAACAAAATCACAGCAGGAAGAGATAGAGAAATTTCATCTAAATTAAATGCAAACAATATAAAAATGCTTGGGAGTCTACGTGACAGGATACACACAGGAACTATATGAGCTCAGTTACAAAACTATAGATCTAAACAATTGGAGAAATGTAAATTTCTCATGGCTAGTCTGAGCCAATATAATAAAATGACATTTCTTCCTAAGATAATTTATTCAGTGCTATACCAATCAAAATGCCAAACAATTATTTTATAGAGCTAGAAAAAATAATTTAAAATTCCTCTGGAAGAACAAATTGTCAAAAACATCAAAGGAATAAAAAAAAGTGGCCTGTCAATAACAGATTTCAAACTACACTATGTAGTAACCATGGAGACAGTCGGGCGCTGGCTAAGAAATGATGAAAGGGGTGGTTTCAGAAAAACCTGGGAATACTTATATGAGCTGATGTAAAGCTAAGTGAGTAGAACTAGAAAAACACTGTATATAGTAACAGCAATATTGTAATGATAATCAAATGTGAAAGACTTAGCTACTCTGATCAATGCAATGATCAAATTCCAAAGGACTCATGATAAAAAATGCTATCTGCCTCCAGAGAGAGAACTGATAAGCTCTAAGTGAGGACTGAAGTATATTTGTTTTCACTTCATTTTTATTGCCCCCCCCCATTTTTTTTTGCAACATGATGCATGTGGAAATTTGCTTTGCATGATTTCATCTGTATACTGGGTATTACATATATTGCCTCCTCAAAGGATGTGGGATAGGTAGAGGGCTACAATTTGGAACTGAAAACAATTTTTTAAAAAAGCATTTTAAAGTGTTCATTTATTCATGGAACCTTCATTTGTAGAGAATCAGAATATTCAGGAAGACTTCTCATGGATTATAGAGAATTTGGACTGGAATGTGGTGGATTTCCCATTTTTCAAGAATGCACAGATTTCTGGTTTGAGGAAGGTTCATAGGAACACTTGTGACAAAGTTTTGCATTTTGGGTAATATAAGCTATATTTAGGATCCTACTCACTAGATTGACTTTGAACCTGGACAAAAAGGAAGTAAGAAAAAGAGCCTGTGGCATAGTATGTTTCTATCCAGGTTCACCTGTTACCTCTGCAGCACTCCATCTAATCTAGCACTCAACAACGGGCTTGCTGTTGATACCCAGGCTGATATCCAGATCCCTATTTTACTCACAGTAGGCATCCTGTAGCCTTTTCTTTCAATAAATTCTTTGAAAGCAACTGTTCCATGGAGGTCCATGAGTGTTGCATCCTAAGAAGAAATCAGATATAGTTTAAGAGGTCAGTCATCAAAACTTTATTTTTATAAGAGCTCTGAAAAAGAGTGCTGCTTTCAAAGCACAGACCAACAAATGTGAGCCCTAGAAGGGAAGCATTTTTTCTTCACATAGAAGAAATGCAAATAATAGCAACCAGATGAAAGTGTTTTAAGTCATACAACTAGTTCAAATAACAAACTCAAAGAACTGTTTAGCTTTATGCAAAAAAAAATAATCCAGAAATTATCAATTCAGTTCTGGCAGCTTCACAATAATATAGCATTTTAGCTCAATGACATACGTACCTTGCTATGTCAAGATACTGAAAATAATAAATTTCCTTTCTGACAAAGATATAATTTTCGACAATAAAATATTGAAATTATATTTCATAGTGTGATATTCAGACTCTTAAAATTCATTGAACATAGACATTTTGGGTTTTGTTTTGAAAATATTTTAATATTTTAAAATCATTATTAGGACATTGACAAAAATGAATATTTCCTCATAAAAAGGAAAGAAATTATAGTGTATAACCCTAAATGCTTACATCAATAAAATATAGAGGGGTGGATAGGTGGTGCAGTGAATAGAGCACCAGCCCTGGAGTCAGGAAGACCTCAGTTCAAATAGAATATCTAAATAATTTTTATTTTTTTATAATTTTTGAAAAAAATTTTTTTTTGAAAAAGAAATTGAACAGATTACACATGAGCTTCCTAAGAAAAAAGCAGGGGGACCAAATGGATTTACAAGCAAATTTTACCAAACATTTAAAGA
This sequence comes from Petaurus breviceps papuanus, assembly GCF_028583685.1. Taxonomy (NCBI): domain Eukaryota; kingdom Metazoa; phylum Chordata; class Mammalia; order Diprotodontia; family Petauridae; genus Petaurus; species Petaurus breviceps. The sequence goes on along the minus strand of NW_027185655.1, from coordinate 7,072,025 downwards.
TCAACTAATTCCAATTTTAATAAATTATTTGTAATATTAGGCAAAGAGAGAGTCCTACCAAACTCCTTTTATGAAACAAATATGATGTTATCTAAACCAGGAAGAGTAAAAACAGAGAAAGAAAATTATAGACAAATTTCCTTAATGAATATTGACACAAAAATCCTAAACAAAATACAAGGGAGGAGACTACAACAACAGATCACAAAAATTATACATTATAACTAAGTGGGATTTATACCAGGAATGCAGTGTTGCTTCAATATATGAAGAATTGTTAATGTAATTGATTATATTCATAATAAAAATTACATGATTATATCAATAGATGCAGAAAAAGCTTTTGACAAACTACCACACTCATTTCTATTAAAAACACTTGAAAGCATAGGTATAAATGGGTTTTTCCTTAAAATGATAAGAAGCATCAGCAAGAATTATCTGTAATGGGGATAAGTCAGAAGGCTTGCTTTTGTTGTAGTGCTTGGGTTTTGATATGTTGTTTCATTATTATCATGCTCTTTAACAAAATTATTTATGGTTTCTATGACTTGTTCTTTAATCCACTCATTCTTTAAGATTAGGTGATTTAATTTCCAATTAATTTTTAACCTCTGTTTCCATGGTCCTTTGCTAAATGTAATTTTAATAGCATTATGATCTTAAAAGGATGCAGTTAAAGTTTTGCTTTTCTGCATTTAACTATAAATTCTTTATAGCCAAATACATGGTTAACTTTTGTAAAGAATGTCATGCACCATTGAGAAAAAGATATATTCCTTTCTATTACCATTTATTTCTCTCCAGATGTCTATTATATCTAACTTATCTAAAATTCTATTAATCTCCTTAGCTTCTTTCTTATTTTTTTTTTTTTTTGGTTAGATTTATCTAGCTCTGAGAGTGGATGGTTGAAATCTCCCACTATTATAGTTTTGTTATCTATTTCCATCTGTAATTCAATGAACTTTTTCTTTAAAAATTTGAGTGCATATATGTTTAGTATTGATATGACTTCATTATCTATGATACCTTTTAACATAATGTAGTTTCCCTGCTTATCTCTTTTAATTAAACCTATTTCACTTTTAACTTTGAGGTCATGATTGCTACTCCTAATTTTTTTGCATCAACTGAAGCATAATAAGTTCTACTTCAGACTTTCATTTTTCCTGTATGTTTCTCTCATTTTTAAATATGTTCCATGTAAACAGCATATTGTTGTGTTCTGGTTTTTGAGCCATTCTGTTATGTTTCTGTTTTATGGGTGGATTCATACCATATTTAAAAGTTTTAGAGCTTCACGGCAATTTTCCTAAATAATTTCTTGAAGGGTAAAATCTCGACTCTTTTAAAAAAAATCATACCTTTGAGGTAGTTTAACAATTTTTATATTATCTCTCCTTGATCTGTTTTCTAGGTCAGTTGTTTTTCCTAATGATATGTTGCACATTCTCTTCTATTTTTCATTCTTTTGACTTTATTTTATTATTTCTTGATGTCTTATGAAGTCTTTGGCTTCTCCTTGCCCAATTCTAATTTTTAAGGTGTTATTTTTTTCAGTAAGTTTTTGGATCTCTTTTCCCAATTAGTTGACTTTTTCATAATTTTCTTACTTTTTTTTTTTGCATTGCTCATTTCTTTTCCCAATTTTACCTTAATAGCTCTTATTAAGTCCTTTTTAAGCTTTTCCAAGACCTTTTTTGAATTGTGACCATTTTATATTTTTCTTTGAAGCTTTACAGGAAGCCATTTTATCTTCTGAGTTTGAACCTGGATTTTCTATATCACTATAGTAGCTATCTATGTTTGGGCTCTTTCTCTGTTTTTTACTCATTTTTAATGGCCCATTTTTTGGCTGTTTATGTTAGAGTTGAACTCTCCTCCTGGGTGTTGGGGATAATGCCCCAGGCTTCAGGTGTTTAACGTTGTTATTTTTTGAGGTCTATCTGAGGGCCTTTGGCCTCTTGGTTCTTCCAGTGTTCCATAATCCAAAGCCAAGTGTGGTCACTGCTCCTCCAGCTTATGCCTTGGTCTATGAGTGATCTCAGGTATTTTTTTGCCTTTTGGAGTGGGGAAAGTATGGGGTTAAGTGACTTGCCCAAGGTCACATGGCTAGTTTTTTGTATTAAGTGTCTGAGGCTGGATTTGAACTCAGGTCCTCCTGACTCCAAGGCCAGTGCTCTATTCACTGCACCACCTAGCCACCCTGATCTCAGGTATTCCTTTCTACTCCTGAACTAGGGTCCCCAGCAACACTGCCACTTCAAATGCTCTTGCTCCCTATGGTCCCTTAGGTGGCTCCAAGTGTCACATCATCCCTCTGCCTTGGAAGCAAAGTCAGAGACGTTCTTCTGTGAGTGACCACAACCAGCAGTGTCCCTGCACCTCTGCTACTGCATCCCATATGCCCACTCCTCCTCATCTGGAGTCAGTCTGGGACCCCATTTGGTCAGTACACCTGGGTTCCATGCCCAGGACTGGCAGAGGGCTACCACCATCTTCCCCTGATCACCCACTCAACCCCAACACCACTGTGGGGCAAAAGCTGTCAAAGCTGAGGCTGTCACCACAGCTGCCCCCCAACCCCCCACCCCGCCTTGTTTTTCCTTGACAGCGGTATCTGCCCAGAGGTATATGCACTTCAATCAAGCCAGACCTCTGCTCTGGGAGGTCAGATCTTTCCTAACTGCCTCTGAAGCTGTCTTAGCCTGGATGACTGCTTTACTTTTAATTTAATTACCTCTGCTGCTCTGAATTTACCTTGAGGCATTATATTAAGTTATTTGGGGGGAATTTAGGAAGGCCAGGTAGTTTCCTGCCTTATTTGCCTTCTTCCCACAATTCCTCTACACTGTGACTTTAACCTCTTTAATTTAGTCTACTCTTTGGTCTCTCAGGAGAGATCTAAGGGACCTCCACATTCACATTTTAGGATTTTACTGGACAGAGTCATTGAGTCACTCATAAAAACTAAAGCATGACTCTGTTGCTCCCAAGGAAGTCTTTTATCCCCTCATGCCAGAGTCATCTGGCAACAAGCAATGCTTCAGCTCCACTAAATGGATGGAGGGAGGAGAGGGGGAGGAGAAAGAAGACATCTTTCATCCAAGTAGGAGGAAGTTGAGAGTGACCAGGTTCCAGTGTGGAGTAAGCAGATTCAGAAAAACAGCAAGCTCTGTCTTGCAAATCACTCATTAAGCAGATCAGTGTGTCAGACAAAGCTCCAAATGCTCATCACCATATTTAATTTGGTATAGCAAAATGTTCATATCTTCCATTTGAAATGGGCTTATTGATATGTCAATCCTGGGTCTTCTCAGCTCAAAAGTTTCTAAGATCCCCCCATCATGCTTCAGTCCTTCCTTCCAGCTAACAAACTTACACTTGCCATTTGTGACCTTTCCCACATGGGACTATACCTAATTATGGTCCTATTGTGTCAAAGGGTAAGCACAATCTAGTGGCTTTAGGGGTACAATTCCAAATAGCATGGCAGAGTTAATGGGTCTGTTCACAGCTCCACCAACAATGCATTAGTATGCCTGTCCTCCCACAGATTCTCTAGTGATGGTCATTTTCCTCTTTTGTCATCTTAACAATTTGAATGATAGGAGACAGAACCTCAGAGTCATTTAAATTTTATTATTTTTCATTAATAGTGATTTTGAGGATTTTTTCATATGCCTGTTGATAGCTTAGATTTCTTCCTTTGAGACCTGCCTGTTTATGCCCTTTGACTACTTATCTAATAGTCAACTTCCTAACTAAGAATTGTTCTTGGTCTTATTTGCATGAATTCCCTTTATAGCTTATATATCACTAATTTATTAGAGAAATTTGCTGTAAATATTTTCCCCCTGTTAACTCTCTTTTCTTTTTTCACAGAAGCAATTTGGTAGAATCCTTTATTTTCTTTAAAAAAAACCACAATTTTTGTGACCTTGGGATTATTTTTTTCTAGTATTTCATAGAATTCACTTGTTAATCTATCTTGTTCTGACTGGGGAAGGGTGTGTATGTGTGCGGAGGTGGGGGGAGTGTTAATTTTTTTCTGAGATATTCTCTATTTCTTGTCTCCTTAATCTGGATGCAGTATAACAGAAAAAGATGAGCATATAAGCAGTACTGATCTCTATTGTGTACAGCTTGCTTTTGGAGGGGGTGTACGTGTGAAGTATATATATATATATATATATAATAAATTCAGCATATCACTATTAAAATTACCCTGCTTATCTGAATCCCTTTTAGCTTTCCTTCTGTTCTTTGTTTGCACATTAAAAAAAAGCTTCAATGACCTTTTCTTTTTCTTCCCCCCTTCCCCACTTTTTTTTTTGCAACCTTATCCCTAGTTTCTCTGTGCCTCCCAATTCCGTCTCTACCCTGCTCATAGACAGAGGGCATGGGTGTGAGCTGACCAAATTACTGCTATCAGAAATGAAAATAGTGGGGGCAGCTAGGTGGCGCAGTCAGGAGGACTTGAGTTCAAATATGACCTCAGACACTTAAGACAAAAACTAGTCATGTGACATTGGGCAAGTCGCTTAGCCCCAATTGCCCTACCTTCCCCTCTCTAAAAAGAAAAAAAAAATGAAAATAGTGAATGCATCACCAATGAAGAAGAAATTAAGACAATTGTTAGAAGTTATTTTCTCAATTACATGTCAATAAAATTGACAATCTAAGTGAGATGGATAAATATTAATAAAAAATATAGACTGCCCAGATTAACAGAAGAGGAAATAGAATTCTTAAAAAAAACCATATCTTGGAAAAAAAATTGATCAAGTCATAAATGAGCTCCCTAAGAAAAAATCTCCAGGATCAGATGGATTCACAAGTGAATTCTATCTAACATTTAAGGAATAATTAATCCAGTATAGAAACTATTTTTAAAAATAGGTAAGGGAGTCCTACCAAATTCCTTTTATGACACAATTATGGTGCTGATACCTAAACAATGACTACAACAATTGAACAGGAAAAAACAACCACACACATACAAACACAAAGTCAAAAGTAAATATTGCAAGATTACAAAAAACAAGCATGACTCACATGAGATGAATGGAGGACACTCCTGCCCTGCTCCTTTGCGAGGTGGAAGATTCACAGGGTTGCACATTGCACATATTCTCAGACCCTTTTTTTGATCAGTTAGGTTGATATTTTCCTCCTCTTTATCTTTTATTTTGTTTTTAAAATACTATTTACTATTGACTTGGTTCTCCAGAAGAGAACATATCAGAGGGTATTGAACATTGGATATTGGAGGGATGATTGGAAGATACTGTGACAAACTATGGTGATGTGAAAAATGGTATCAATAAAAATTATTTTCAAAAAATCATTCTCTTATGCCAATTCCATTACATTAATTGACGTGGGGATATGGAACATCCCAATTACATATTGATGATAAATCACATTCATCAGACTCTTTTTTTTTTTTTTTTTGCCTTTTGGAGGGCAATTGGGGTTAAGTAACTTGCCCAAGGTTACAAGGCTAGTTTTTTTGTGTGGGTGTTAAGTGTCTGAAGCTGGAACCGAACTTGGGTCTTCTGACTCTGGGGCCGGCGCTTTACTCGCTGTGCCACCTAGTCACCCTGATTCATCAGACTCTTGGTCAATCCGTCATCTATTGAATATTATTCAAATATTCTTTGGGCCCCTCTTGTAGTCAGGGAACTTAATATATACTCTCTCTAATAATTTATTATCTTAATTGTAGAACTCATGATATGAGTTGTGAGATTCTAGGAAAATTATCTATTTCTCAAGATTCTAGAATCAGGTAGAAGGGCCACAAATAAACGAGGGTAATTTTGAGCCCAAATGAAAATGAGGTCATAGATCATGACATGGGAACATACCTTTTCTTGAAGATTCTTTTTCAACTTTTCATATTTGGAAGAAGTCTCCATTTTAGGGTCTAACAGAGGTTCATTTGCTTTTAACTTCTTCCATAACTTGGTGTGCAAATACCAGGCCCCATACCTGAACTTTACACAGTCTGGTTTGTAAGGATTCTGCAGAAAAAAAAAAAACCAAACAATTCCCAACATCATTTCGGGTGTTCTGGTTTATGACAGTGATTCAAAAAGTAAGTGTTCAGTTCCTTGATTCAAATGCAGTTGATAAGTCAACAATATCACTATGAATCTGTTTCAATTTAGTTCCTGCCCTAGTATTTTAGGAAACATACTTTTCATTGGTTTGAGTTGATGTCAATAACCAAAATATTTCATCAGTTAGATAATAGCTCCATGTTGTCTCCACAGCAGTTTAAATTTTATATGTAAGCAAACCTATAATCACATTCATTGCGAAAGATTCCACTGACTATTCTAGAAGACATCTATCCTCTTGCAAAACTTAAATCAAAGTATCGGCTAGGAATAATAAAAAAAAAGATGATAAATCTCCTCCACGAGTCATGTTGCCAACACTGGACTTACACAATATTCATTAATAGACAAATATTTACTCAAAACATTCACAAAATGCATGAGTATTTTGTATAAAGAACACACCATACCTAAAAGGCAATGAGATAAAATGAGAAAGTCCATACAGAACGCAGAGGAAAAGTTATTTATGGGGGATGGGTCAGAATACAAAGTTGCTGAGTTTCCTTCCAACACTAAAATTCTGATCATGTGAAAATATCTGGGAGCTTAGCTACAAAGATAGAGAACGTTCCTGCATTGTTTGGTCCCCAAAATACATATTTGTTAAAGTTCTATGTGGTGTTGAAAAATATGTATATTCTTCAACAATTCCCATTTGAAAAATGTCGTACACCACATAGCTATATACAAATGACTACCAAACACTCTTTACCAAAATGAAGGGTGACAAATAATTGGAAAAATATGCTGCGTTCATCATTGAGTCATGCCAATATAGTAAGAATCACGCTATCTAAATTGAATTATAGAGTCGTACCAATCAAATTACCAAGGGCACATTACAGACCTAGATAAAAGAATAACAAAATTCATTTGGACGAACAAAAGATATTGCATGGGAAATGATGAAAGAAAAAGTAGGAATGAAGGGAGCATAATATTACCACAATTCAAGTTATATTACTTTCTTTTCTGGACTACACTTCTCAACATTTTTTTACCTTGTTCCAGAAATATCTTCATCCTGGAATTCACATCTTGGAAGTACCCTCTGACCTTGTAGCCTCTCTCTGATTGGATGCTTTCTGCCAGAACCTCCATTTTAGGATGGCACCCAGGCCAGCCATGTCTAATTCTTCTTCATGAAGCCCTCTGGACTTTTTCTACCCTGTGCTTTCACCCCTTCACCATATACCTTTGCCCATCCTCTTTGCAGCTTTCAACAACAGAATGTAAGGGCAGAGGCTTTCTTTCTTTTTTTCTTGTGTATTTGTTCCCTGGTATTCCCATAGTAAATACTTAACAACTGCTTGCTAAATGACTGATAGATAATACAAAGTATTAATCAGCAAAACTATTTGGTTCTAGCCAAAAAACCCAGAAAAGAACAGTGGGACATATTAGATAAGCAACATAAATCTAACACAACTGTTTAGTGTCAGATATGTGGCCCGAGCCACAAAACCTGAAAACCCCCAAAACTGAAGATCAGTCAGTGCCTGTGTGAGGGATGGGGCAGAGCCGGCAAAAGCAGGACAGAGAAGAGCCAGATTCTGTAAGTCTCTTCGAGTTTCTTGGGGGCTCTTCAGCTGTCTCCGTCTTTGGGCTCCTCTGACTTCCGGCTTCAAGAGTGAAGATGGAAAACGGCAACCCCATTTCAGGTTGCTGGAGGGAAAAGAAGACTGGGAAGAAACCAACCGGAGAGGAGCTGGCAGTGCCCAACATGGCCCTAGCCCCAGCTTGCTACACTAGAAACAGCAGGGAATTTCCCCTTGCTCCCAATGGAAGAATTCCTTCACTCTGTGCTGTCTGGTATTATATTATATTTGCCTATGTGTGCTGATGTCTATTTTACTATTGGATAAATTGTTTTCTTTGTGTGTGTATTTGAATGTAGTAGTATTTGATGGGAAGGAGGTAAAGTGTTGGATGTAAAACTCTTTTTCCCATTAAGAAACAGTGATCAGAAGATTAGCTTAAACCTGGAAACCATATCCACTAGACTAATGATTTATAAGGGAGTAGGTAGATGTAATTCTAGCCTCATACCCACCTCCCTCTGAGGAAAGCAGAATGGCCACGCTCACAGACCCAACTTCTTGCTTCCCCTCCTGGCAGGAAATAAGATGTTCCTTGGAGAAGAGTGGTGGGGTAAAGAGGCTAGAAACATCTATTCTGACTGCCTCTGAATCACACAATGACACCCCATGCTACATGTAGAGAACAGCCCTTCCTACACATGGTGACTCTTTCCATAGGAATATAATTTCTGGTGTCTTATTTTTGCAAGTAATTGTAAGGGTTTTTTCTTTCTACGTCTTATTTTCTCTTCAGCAAGCTGAAGTGGGGTTGGCATCGTTCATCTTCTCTCTTGAAACTGGAAGCCAGAAGAGCCCCAGACCTGAAGAAAGTGAAATTCTCAAGAGACTTGAAAAGCCTGGAGCTTTTCTCTCTCCCACTCTCACCAACTCTGCCTCACCACTCATGCAGGTGCAGGGCATTGGTCTCTATCAAGGAAGAGAGTGCCACACCAAGGGGTCTGGGACTTGGGATACAGACAGAACCAAGAACAGCAGTTTCTGGATCAAGGACAAGAACTTCTGGGAAAACTGCAAAGAAGTCTGACATAAATTATATATAGACCATTATCTTACTTACATACCACAACGGATTCCAAATGGACACATGGCTTAAAAATAAAATGTTTCATCATTTAAAAAAAAGTAGAAGACAACAGGCCTTCCATATCTATGGCTAAGAGGAGAATCTTTTTTTTTTTTTTTTTTTTGGCTTTTTGGAAGGCAATTGGGGTTAAGTGACTTGCCCAAGGTAAGAGGAGAATCTTAACCAAGCAAGGGAGAGGAGATAAAAAAAAAAATAAAATAAACAATTTCAATTACATAAAATTTAAAAGCTTTTGCAAAAACAAAACTAGTATGTGAACCAGAAAAGAAACTGTGTTATGGGAGGAAATATATTTGCTTTAAATGTCACTGATAAAAGTTTGATATGCAAAAGATACAGAACACTGATACATATAGGACCAAAAGTCATTCCCAATTAGGTGTGTTCAAAGGACAGGAAGTCTTCAAAAGATCTGTGGATTGTAAACATTTTAAGAAAAGATGCTCTGAATCACTAATAATAAGAGAAATACACACTAAAACAACCCGCGCTCAGGAAACTGGCAAAGATAAGGAGAAAGGCAATATTGGAGGAAGCATCAGAAGACAGGCATACTGTTTCTGGAGCTCTGTTTTGGCCCCACCATCCTGCAAAACAATTTGAGATTATGGGAGAAAAATCACGAAAATGTTCATGCCCTTTGTTCATTTCCATTGTTTAGCACAATACACCACGACTAACAAAGACACCATATGAGCCAAAATAATTCTAGCAGTGTATTTTGTGGTAGTCAAAATGTGGAAATTAAATGTGTGCCTATGGATAGAAGAATAGCTAAGAAAAAAAAATACTGTGGGATATGAAAGTGCCGTCAGAAACGAAGACTATGAGTTCAAAGAAACATAGGAATGGAAGGGTGATTCAGGGCGGAAAGAAGAAAAGAAAAGAAAGAATGTAGGTAAACAGAAAGAAATCCTAACCAGTACCTGGGAATGGAAAGTGAAAGAATGCACCTCTGGGGAGGCAGACCATTCCGCTTTGGAGCGCCTTCTTCGGCCCTAAGTAGTTATGATTAATGAGTACAAACTTACCTAACCTGTCGTATTATTGCGCCCCACGCAATCTTCAGATAAGACATCTTGAGATTTGCTCTGATTCCTGCCTCACCCCGCCCCTCTTTCCATCTCTTGCTTAGGGAAACAGTAATTAAATTAAAATTACCATTGGGACTAGAAAGGGCATGGCAGCAGACTGTTTCCTGGTTCCACGCATCTCTGTAACTTAGAAAACCAAAGCTCCCTTCCTTAGTCACCACCCCCTTCGTGTTCTCTCTCCCTATGAGAATATAAGGTCCTGGAGAACAAGGCTCCTTCAGACCTTGGAATTCAAAAAAGCAGGAATTAAAACACAAAGAATAGACCACTGTTCAAAGCTCAAGGATTGAGAAAAGCTTCCTCCATTTGCCGGGTCTCCTTTCCTCTGGCACACGTTCTTTTTTCTCCTGGAAGAGTTTCAAAATGGGAACTTACCTTGGTCCGCTTCGTTCTCCTTTCGTAGTCGATCTCCTCCAGGACGTATTGCATCTCTTGCAGGGTCGTTAGCCCCACACCCTGCTTTAGTTCCAGTGGCATCTGATTCATTTTCATCAAATGGAAGACGTTGTAGCCCTTAGGACATTCATAGCTAGTTTCAAACAGTTTCAGGATCCTAGGCACGTTCATTTTGTCACTCTCTCCCTAGTACATTAATATCATATCGTAAGCACTAAAGCGATTGAAAAGTAAAGTATCTTCTGCTTTTTATCTAAGGGGACAGTACAATGCTCTGGGATATTTTGGAGAGGAAGTGGAAGTTAGTGAGAGAAGAGTTTCAATCAACGGACAAGCTTTGTGGTGAGCAACAGAGGGTTGACCTTGGGAGTAAGAAAGACCTGTGTTCAAATCCTTCCTCTGATATTTATTAACTGTATGACTCACTTAACTGTTACCTGCCGCAGTTTCCTCCTCTGTAAAACGGGGGCGGGGAGGGGGTGTAATAATAGCACCTACCTTCCAGGGTTGTTGTGAAGATCAAATGAGATATGTAAAGTGCTTTGCAACCCTTAAAGTGCTATGTAAACATTGGTTGTAAAAAACGAGATTTCCTGCCCTCAAAGAGCTTACATTCTGCCTAGGAAGACAACATATGGGTATATGGGCACACATTTTGTATGCATGTATATGAAATAAATTCAAGCTAATGGGATGGGGATAGGGGTGGAGAATGGACCATCGACAGTCACGAAGATCAAGAAAGTCTTCATATTTCATCTGAAATGAGCCTTGAAAGAAGACAGGAAAAGAGGAGGGGGTGTATTCTAGTATGGAGAGATAATCTAAGGCCATGGAGACAGATGGAGTGTTGTGTGAGAGAAACCATAGGAAAGTCATTCTGCTGGACCCAAGAGGGTTCAAAGGGAAATAGCCTTAGAAAGGCAGGATAGAGACAAGCTGGGTAAGTCTTTAAATACCATGCTGAGGAGTCTGCATCTAAGCCAATAAATAATAAAAAGCCACGGAAGTCTATTGAGCAGGGGAATCACATTTCAGATCTGGAGTGCTGCTTCTCGTTCTTAAGTGCTACTTTGGTGACATGAAAGAGATATAGAAACATGGTCTTGGAAACCATAGTGTATCTGGGGAGCTAATTTTCTGTTTTAACAAAAAGTCCTTCCTCCCTTTTTGTAGCAATGAAACTCTCAGCAGTGCTGGAGAATTGTTCTAACACACCAAGGGCAGGTTCTTGCAGAGAAAGTGAGAACTGGAACCATGGCTCCCTCTACCAATAGCTTCTCTGCTAGTTTTAGTCTCAGAAAATTGTCTGAATCAGTGAGAGGTCAAATGATTTGCCAAGAGTCTGTGTCAGTGGGGCACCAACCCCTGCTGCCTCTAAATATCTGTAATTCAGCAACTGATTCAGTGAATAAGACCTTGCATTTCTGGAACATAGAGTTAATAAGACAACCCTATCCAGGAGCCAGTGACCCAAGTCCCTGGCATCAGCTTTACCATCTTGGCTGCCCTTCCCTGGATGCCCTCTTTCCTAAAATGTGGCACAGACATCTGAGAATAATATTCCTCACATGGTCTGATCCAGGCAGAGTGAACAGAAATGTCACTTCGCTCCTGGACAGCACATTCTCTATGTATTCTGATTCCACTAATTTTCTTGGCTTTCCTATCACCGTGTTACCTCATTTGGGTTTCCAGACCACTGAAACCCCCCAGATCACTTTTTTCAGACAAACTCCTATGCATTATTCCCTATTCTGTACTTGGGAAGATAATTATCTGAACCCTAGTGTAAGAATTTACGGTCATTCCTATTAAAATTCCTAGGTTTTGGTTCAACATTCCAGCTTTTTTGATCCTGACTCCATCATTAAGTGCTCGAGGTCTCCCTCACACCTTTGTGTCATCTGCAAATTTGATAACTATGCCTTTATCTAAGTCACCATTAAAAATGTTAAATGGCACAACACTAAGCATAGATCCTTGGGGCACTCTACTGGAAACCTTCTTCCAAATGCACATGGAACTATCAGTGATGACCACTCTTTAGGTCTTACCATCCAAGTAATCTGAATCTACCTAATTATACTGTCATCTAACCTGTATCTCTCCATCTTCCCCCCCCCCCCCAAATAGCATGAGAGACTTTGGCAAATGCTTCCTCATAATTTAAGTATACCAAAGCATGCCACCCAATCCATCAGTCTAGTAACCCTGTCAAAAAAGGAAATGAGAATGACTTACTATTCTGTATAGGTCGGTGGGAGAGGTGGGGCTAAGTGGAGGGGTGGGTTGCTTAACAATCTAATAACTCTTAGTACTGACCTCTTGAAAGCTTAGTGTTACAGTTCTGAACAAAGGAGTAGTATCCCTTGGGAAGGTTAAGTTCTTGATAGGGATAGGTTGCTGTGGTAAGAATAATGTCCTAACCCCTTCTTCCATACAGGTTTGACTGGTTTTTCTCTGAAAGGTTACAAATCTATTCCAGTATCTGATTAGTGTAAGGGACTAAGTATTAGATGGTTTCCTGGTCATGTAAGGGAATAAAAGGCCCCCTCTCTTGGCGTCAGAGCTCTTCAGACTTGGCAGATGTCCCCAAACCTTGTGTGTCCCCACACCCTATCCAGCTGACCACACATATTTCCATATAGAGGTAAAGAAGGCAGTATCTCTCCAAGTTAAGTGCTATGTCTCCTTGAATATTCTTTCTATGGTATGGCTAAGTAAACTTCCTTTTGTTAATGGCTCAATGACCTATGGGGACTTATTTGATTCCCACATTTAACCCGAATAAACAGTGTATGAGTCTGAGTTAGGTCAGGCTCCTAACAGTTACTTAGATCCCCAGCAAGACTAAATGTTTTCCTTTCCATGTACATGTGTGCATGTATGTGCAGGATGGATAAGGGGGAAGTGTAACTTTAATCCCAGTGTAGGACTATAATAAGCCTAAGGATTGGATCAGTCCCCAGGGAGGCAGAAACCCAGAAAAGATGGAAGGAAATTTGTTTCCACTGTTTATAATCTTAGACATGAATCTTTTGTGCTTTAAAAAAGTATCAGGTTAAATAAAGTTTGTTCTTCATTCAACATTTTGTTAGCCTCAGACTTTTCTTTTGCAGAAACTAAGACATAGATCAGATTCTGATGTTTCTAGGGGAAATTCTGGGTGGGGGCATAAGTGAAAGAGGTAATGATTGATAAGCCTTCAGGCATGAATTTTGTTGTCATAAACCCAGAGTTTCAGTCCTGGCATATGAGTTACAAGAGTTATTTTTATATACCTAACCACATTTGTCAAAATGTGGTTGATTAGGAGCTCTCTAATTAAATGATAAGAAAGTTGACATAATGTAGTTTAAAGAATACTGGACTTGGTCTTGAAAAAGACTTGCGTGTGTATCCTAGCTCCATCATTTAATACTTGTTCAACCCTGATTAAGTTCCTTTATCTGACCCTCAGTTTCTCCATTTATAAAATGGAGGCAATATGGCGGCCCAGTAGATAGAATACTGGGCTTAGAATCAGAAAGATCTGAGTTAAATCTGGCCTTAGACACTATCTGTGTGACCCTGAGCTAAGTCACTTAACCTCTCTGTGACTCAGTTTCCTCAGCTGTAAAATGGGGATAATAATATCAACTACCTCCCAGGGCTGTTATAAGAATAAAGCAAGATAATATGTGTAAAGTTCTTTGCAAAGCACTTTAAAAATACTAGTTGTATACTTGCACTTCTTATCTTAGCAGGTTGCTTCAAAGACAGTTCTTTACAATCCTCAAAGAGTTATAGAAACACAACTTATGAGTTATGTAAATGGTTGTTAGGAGAAAATTCATTTGGTGGTTGAAGAGGGGTTATTTCTAAATCTGATGATTTCCCTTAGATTTTGTCCCCAAAGTGAGAAAATTCACTTTCCAAGTTGACCCCAATGAAGGTAGTTCATGGGTGACTGCTAACTTACAAAAGCAGAAACCCAGTCACAGAATTCTTTGGCAGTCTGTTGGATGTGTTCTTCCAGCTCTGGGAGGTAGTTGAATTCTTCCTCTTCTATCTTTTCTTCCCCACGGAAAAACCTGTATGGGTTCTTCACTGGTGGTGGTTTGGGACTGAAGGAGAAAAGATAAACAAATAAAAACACAGAGCAAGTCAGTCACAGAAAAGCCTGGTGCTGGACAGAGGGCAGGTCCAGAGCCTCACAACAGCACCTCTCTCATGGTCACAAACTCTCCAAGGAAATCTTTCAATCATATTATTACTAGCAACAATTTGGGACAGAATCAATATAAGCTATGATAATAATGCATTCTTAAAATGAGAGGTCTAAAGTTTTCTTTGGTGTTGGGCACCTCTCTGACACTCTGGTGAAAAATAGAACAATAATAATGTTATTATACATAATAGTGTTGTTGTTCAGTCATATCTGCCTCTTCATGCCCCATTTGGAGTTTTCTTGGAGGAGATGCTGGAGTGGTTTGCCATTTCCTTCTCCAGCTCATTTTACAGATGAGGAAACTGAAGCAAAGAGGGTTAAGTGACACTTGCCCAGGGTCACACAGTTAGTAAGTGTCTGAGGCCAGATTTGAACTCCTCACAAAGAGGAGTCTTCCTGACTCCAGACCTGGCACTCTAACTGCTGTACCCCATATAATAACATATACTATTCTATAGTACTATAATCATAAGTAATATTATATACGGTGATATGATAATATACCAAATATTAATATATACTATGTTATATATTAATATGCTATATTATTATATAATATACTGTATATCATAATATAATATTATGCACAGTAATGTATAATTATATATATTTTATACACACATAAGAATAATGCATTCTTAAAACCAGGAGTTCTTAACCTTTCTTTAGTATTAGGTATCCCTTTGACACTCTGGTGAAAATACAATAATAATTTTATTATATAGAATAACATACTATTATATATTATGGTATATAATATTATATACAATAATCTAATATACGTCATGTTACAAAAATTATCTACAATAATATATAAGTATATAATAACAATATCATGACATAATATACACAATAAAATACATCATATATAATATTACACACAATAACATAATATATATCATGATATACAATACTACAAAATAACACATGATTGTATATATGTTATATATACATATATATATAATTTTATACACATACAATAATAACATATTCTTAAAACCAGGGGTTCTTAATGTTTTTTGTGTCATAAACTCCTCAGAATGATGTTTTTAAATATAGGATAATAAAGGAAAACAATTATATTGAAATACAGTTATCACCATATTCCCAAAAGACAAATTCCTATTCTCCAGGTCAAGAACCCTTGCTTTAAAGCAACAAATTACAGTTCATGACTGAACCCAGAAGCAGACAAATCTCCAGTATTGCTCATGTCCAAACAGTCATTATGAATGTGAAATATTGTTATTAGAAGATTTTATTTACCCACACAACCACACACACAAGTTTAACTCAGCATGGTAGTCATGGGAAGAAAAAGGCAAGGCATGATGGTGTTGTGAGGTTAATGAAATCAGAGACCTCTGGATTACTGGTTAGTCCTCAGTCACCCATCTGGGAGTCCTTTGGCTAGGTCCTTTCCATTCTTCACATCTAGCTAGTAAGAGAAGTGACCACTCTGTTGGCCTGGGAGGTACCTTCTCCTCTTCATTAGGAAAGGATTTCATTTAAAAGCATTTCTCTGCTTCTAATGTTCAAAACCTTGCTATATGGCAACCTTACTAAAGGCAGCTTGGGAAGGGAACCAACAAAATGTCTTGAGATCGAGTGTCCCTGAGGGGCCCTGGAACAATACTCACCCTTCCAATGGCACACACTCACGAGTTTTCATCATGCCTTCCCAGGGTTTTCTCTTTAGCTCTCTGCCTTCCTGACAGTATGCCCATTCATCCTCCAAACACTTCTCTGGATCAAGGACTTTCAGAACCTGCTTAAGGAGCTACAAAGACAAAGTATACGCCTTCAACAGGAGGAGAAGCTGAAGTGGAACAAAATGGACCCTACTTTTAGAAACAAAACAAAATCAGCCCACTCCCTCTACCTTGTTGTGTTTACTATGCCTTGTCAGTCAGTGCCATTTATTGAGTTAAGTGTGGCACTATTGCAGGTTGGTCAAACCTAGTACCTTCTCCACAGTGGAAGAGAAATACAACATGGTTCCAAGCCTATTTTTTTTAAAGCTATCAGGGTTAAGTAACTTGCTCAAGGTTACACGGCCAGTTATTTCTGGGTGTGGTGCTAAGTATCTGAGCCCAGCTTCGATCCCCAGGTCATTCCGACACTGGAACTGGTGCTCTTACTCACTGAGCCACCTGGCCACCCCTAAGCGATTGGGGTTAAGTAACTTGCTCAAGGTTACACGGCCAGGTGTTTCTGGGTGGGTGCTAAGTGTCTGAGCCCAGGATTCAATATCCAGGTCATCCCAACACTGGAACCGGTGCTCTTACTCACTGAGCCACCTGGCCACCCCTATTTTTTTTTTTTTTACTGATTTCCCATTATTCCTCCTCCCCCTACCATGAACTCTACATTCTAGTCAAACTGTCTTACTTCCTGTCACCATATCAATATTCCACCTTCCATCTCTGCATATCTGGAACACTCTTCTATCACCCTGCCAGCTCTCAGGCTCACTAACTCTCTTCCAGGCTCAGATCATATGCCTTCCCTGATTCTCTCAATTGCTTGTGTTCCCTTTTGTCTAAGGAGAAATAGAGGAAGTTATGAGTCATGTGGCAGCTGGAAGAGGTAATGTGGCACTTAAGAGGGAGAAGATCACTCAAGTTGGCTTCCAGTCCCGCTCACCATGCTCCTTGATCAATAGCGGCTCTTTCTGCCTCCTGGAGAAATGCCTGCTGATGGCTGAGCATCACACAGGATTTCTGCCCCAGACGTATTCTGAGTTCATTTGATCTCATTTAATTATGTCATCCAATAAACTGGGCAAGACAACTAAGTCAGAAACTTCAAGGATAGAGAAAACCAATCATTGATACTTTAATTTGGTTCTTTTCCCAATTCAACAAATATTAGTTCAGGAGTGTGGAGACAGAGAAAGAGGGACCTAGTATTTTTCCTCTCTTAAGAGGAATAACTTCCATGTTGGTGTAAACTGAGCAAACCATGTGTACTCTGGCCCTTTGAGTTTGTCCCTTCCCTTCCCAGTTGTTTCTGCAAGGCCTTTCAATATTGTGTTCTAGTCCTCACCAGGGGCCCTCTTCTCACTGACCAACAAGGCTCTAATATCACAAGACCATATCAATACTAGGTCTGTGTACTCTGTTGTTTTATGGGACATTGTAACCCTATGCCTAGTAAGATTCTGTGGCCCAGCATAATTGTTCCCTGCTTTGTGTGTGTTTAGTATTTTCAAATATGTGCATATATGTACTTATATCAATATAGTTCACTGTTGTGTTATGTTCTACTGTGTTATGATGTGATATGATGTTATGTTATCTTGTGTTGTGGTATGACATTACATTATCTTTGATTTGATATGATGTTATGTTGTGTTATATTGGTGGGGAAGAGCTAGTATTGAGAGCCCACTTGACTGACAGGTTTTCTTTGTGAGCTGACTTCTTTGTGCCATGGGATAAAATCTAAAAAAAAAAAACATTCATTTTAAGCTAACATACTAAAATTTAAATACACAATAAGAAAAGAAAAGGAGACATTATAAACTTAAATATTAAAACTTAAAAACAAAATAAGAAAAGGAAAAAAAGCACTGGCATGTGCACAGCAGAACATGCGATAAAATCTTTTTTACTGACTTGTATCTCAGACTTTGAACAGTGGATCTTTCTGCTACAATAGTACCTACTATAGGCTATGTTATAGAAGATCCAATATAAGAAGATCCAAGATCCAATATAAACCATTGTCCTTGGCCTCCAAGAACTTAGGATCCAGTTAAGGAAATATAACATAGACATAAATACCACTACCAAGAATAATCTAGAAAGCATTATTGGGGGAATTTGAAGTCTTGATCAAGAAACAGAAGATCTTTGGAACAGTGGTGGTGCTTTTATTGAAAGCAAGGGCTACAGAAGAGGAAGAAGGGGGAAGTGAGCAGCTATTTAAGAAGATGATGTCTTTTTTTTTTTTTTTTTTTTTTAGCAACCGGGGTTAAGTAACTTGCTCAAGGTTACACGGCCAGTTATTTCTGGGTGTGGTTCTTAGCATCTGAGCCCGGATTTGATCCAGGTCATCCCGACGCTGGAGCCGGTGCTCTTACTCGCTGAGCCACCTGGCCGCCCCTAAGCAATTGGGGTTAAGTAACTTGCTCAAGGTTACACGGCCAGGTGTTTCTGGGTGGGTGCTAAGTGTCTGAGTCCGGGATTCGATCTCCAGGTCTTCTCAACACTGGAGCCGGTGCTCTTACTCGCTGTGCTACCTGGCTGCCCTGAAGATGATGTCTTAATAATAGGAATTAGATTTCTAGTGAAAGGCAATTGACTTAAATTCTGTAAAAGGTGGAAGCCTGGACATGATGACCCGCTAAAAAATCATAATTTAGACACTGAGTCATAACTCAGATAAGGTGTCTGGTAAAAGCCATAACAAGAATATGGTGACCTCTTTGTGAACATTTTGACCAGTACATATATCCTGTACGTTACCCATCAACATTGGCTTAATGCCCAAGTTTGGAAATGAGCTCAGTAGGCAGAAATCCAAAATATCCACCTATCAATAGTGACATACTTTCTAGCTCCTCCTCCCTTTGCCTGTTTTCTATAATTATTACTGGCCTTCCTGGGGTCTTTGTGGGGATCCAATCAGTAGTCTGGCTGTTGCCCAAGACTGAGGATGATTAATATCTTGGCAGGGATCCATCATACCGCCCCAAATATAAGAAACCCAAATTGATTAAACTACTTTCTATAATCAATCAGGAGCTCCTTGCACTCTTGCTTTGGTATCAAATTTGTCCCACACTTTGGGAGGAGGTACAGAGTTCCCTAGGTAGGGGAATTCTGGACCTTACAATACCCGAGAAGGCCAAAAAATTTCCCCAGGTGTCTGTATGCTAAGTTGAATTAAATACTGTAAACATGACCTAAGCATGTACCATGTTCAGAGCAGTCTGCTAAATGCTAAGGAAGACAGTAGTGTTTACCTATGATGTGGTCCCCTCCCTCAGAGAACTTGCAGTCTAATAGGAAGATAAGACACAAAGACAAGTATAATACACAACATTACATGATATGTGCATTAGAGAATCATGAGACAAAGTATGCTGGGAGATCTGAAATGGAAGGAATAGTTCAAAGTTCAAGTAGTAACATAAGACAAATAGACTCAGAATTAAATTAGGAACTAAAAGAAGGAAGTAAAATAGAAAGTATTTTGGAGATCAACAGGGGAAGAATAAGAAGAAATATTGTCCATGGAAATTAATAAAATGCTATAGACTACCTAGACCAAAAGAGAAATTATATGAGGAGTCAGTGAAATAGAGGTATGATATGGTAGAAATGACCATTCCACCTTGTATTTGAACAAGAGGAAATTGGACATAGTGTAACATGAATATAGATTTTTAAGGGTTCAGAGGAAGGGTGGATAGATTTTTGTGGCTTAAAATTCTACAGAAGTCAGTCCAGGAGAGAAATGGAAAGCTCTCAACAATGAAATTCTGATAACACAAAGAGAAAAACAATTCTCATGGTGAGGAAAGGGGCAAATTGTTTACAGAGAACACCAACATGTAAGGACAAGAAACACATTGGTCAAGTTAAAAATTTTAAGGCAACAAAATGGGATCAAGGATAGGTAATTGAAGATTATTTAAAAAGTGTGGCACAATTTTGTTAAGAACAGTGTCAGGAACATTAAAGATCAGAAAGAATTGAGGTTGGCAAGGAAAGTGAGGCCATCAAAAAGGATTGATTTTTTAAATTGGAAAAGGAAGGAAAATCAAAGAAGAGATGGTGTCACTCCTCCAAGTGGATGGAATGATGGATAACAGATGATGACAAGAAGACTGTGCTGCTCAAATCTTTGTTATTTTTTTCTTGTGATGATAAATTATTTGGGGGCTAGAAGGGATAGAACAAATATAGCTAACAAAGAGTTTATATGCAAGATAAGGAAGGAGATTGTAAGAGAATATTTAGCTGTACTTGTGATGAGTTTAAGTCATTAAAGGCTAGAGAGATGTGAGCCAGATGATATGAGTATAGTCAGCTTTGTGTGAATGGCTGGACTCAAAGAGTAGTTATTAATGGTTTGATGTCAAATTGGAAGATGGCTGGTCTACAGTGGCATGTCTCAGGGGTATGTGCTTGACTCTGTGCTAATGTTTTGGAATAACGGCATGAATAGCACATTTATCAAATTTGCAAATGACACAAAATTCAGAGAGACAGCAAATGTATTGAATTATAAAATCAGGATTCCCCAAACCTTAATAGGTTAGGGTATTGAGTTAAATCCACTAAGGTGAAATTGGAAAGAGATATTATGTAAGTCTTACATAAGATTCAAAAATCAACTTCACATCTATTTAATGGGAAAAGTGTAGCTAGACAGCTGTTGATCTGAGGGGTGATGGTGGTGAGATCAGAGTCAACAGAAACCAAATACAGAAACCAAAAGAACTGCTACAATCTTAGGCTATATCTTTCCCAAACCACAACTGGCGAATTGCATGTAATTCTGAGTGACACATATTATAAAGGATATTAATAGAAGACTGAAGAAGCAACAAAGAAAGAAACAGTAGGACTAAATTTTCTTTAAAATGAGAATAAATTTGTAGTGATTACTAGGAGAATTTCAGAAAAGAAAGTAGAATCACTATAAGAGCTCTGAGAGAGACTAGACAGTTTTTTGAATGGAAGAGAGAGAGTACACATAAAGTTTTAATTAAAAAAGTAATTAACACCTTGAAAAACAAAGCTATCAGACAGAACAAAAAAAATACAATGATAAAACAAGCATTATTGAGATAAAGTAAAAATTCTACATACAGTTCCATGTTCAATAAAAATAACTGATCTGGAAGACAGGATTCAAAGGGCTAATATAAGAAGCATTGTCCTCTCAGAAAAACAAAAGAGAAGAAAAAGTTTGAGTACCATATTTCAGGAAATCATTAAAAAAATTCCTAGAAGAAACCAAGTGGTGCAGTGGGAAGAGCAATGGGCCTGAAGTCAGGAAGATCTGGGTTCAAATCTAGCTTTAGACACTTACCGTGTGACCATGTGCCAATCACTTGACCTCTGTTTGCCTCCGTTTCCTCAACTGTAAAATAGGGATAATAATAGTACCTCCAAGGATTATTGTGAGGATTAAATGAGACAATATTTATAATGGACTTAGTTAGCACAATGTCTGCTTCCTCCTAAATAATAAAGTAAAAAAAAAAACTACAGAAGACATAGGGCATGACCCAATGAGAACCACAGGCTTAACAAACCTAGCTACAAAATGTCCAACTCAAGCTCTTCTAGGTGAAAAAAAAATCCCCCCAAAACATATACACACACATATATGCAATGGTGTGCTATGTGTATATATGCATGTGTATTGTATATGTATTTATGTATTCATGGAAGGAACATCAAGATTAGGAAATAAGGAATATCAGTCAGAATCACTCAAGACTGTCATGAGAAAAGAAAGGAAAACTTTAAATGTGATTTTTATAAAAGGAAAATTACTTTTATGTAAAATGACTGTTAGCCAAGGATAACATATCCTTCAAAATTGAGTATAATCCTATACAGCAAAAATAGAATGTTAAAACAATTTATGACTTCCAAGTGTTTCTTCTGAGAAAATATTGTCTCAGTCTTTGACATATACATATAGCAGATAAAAGAAAAGTAAGAGAGGGGGCAGAGTCAAGGTGGCAGAGTAGAAACAGGACTTCCGTAAGTCTCTGGCTCTCACCACCTCCAATCCATGTAAAAGGGGACTCTTAACAAACTTTGGAGCTTCAGAACCCACAAAATGACACAGAGAAGCTAACCTCCCACTGAGGACAGCCTGGCAGGCCAGCAGGAATCGGCCAGCACAGTGCTCTGGGAGCCAAGCCCAGCCCCAAGCCAAGGCTTTAGCCCCAGGTCAGGCCTGACCAGCTGCTGGCTGGAGGGACTCCAGATCAGCAGCAGCTGTGGCTGTTTCCAGATTTATCAACACATAGATGCGAAGGACAAAGTGAGAGGTCAGTGCAGTCTGGGCTTTGAGACCCAGAAATTGGGAGTGCATTGGCTTTTGCCCCCTGGGTGAGAAGCTGCTAAGGGCTGCAGTGCAGCCACCTCCATGTGGCAGCTTCAGCCCCTGGCCTGCAGAGTGTAGGGGGACCAAGCACAAGTCTGAGGGGTAATCGCTCTTGCTTTAACCTGCTTGGATCTGGATTGTGGTCTAGGGTGGAGGTCCTGGGGTGTGTGTCCAGCTTGCCAGAGCATGTAGAGACCTCAGAGAGGGTACCCAACTAATACCTCCAGCAGCTGAGAAAACCCCAGCATTTGGTACAAAGCTCCCCTGTCTGGTAGCAGAGTCCTACTGTGGCAAAAAGCCCAGGGGTCAAGTGACTGAGGGGCGACATGACCAGGCAAAGGAAACAAAGCAAACAGAAGAATCCAACATTAGACTCCCATTTTGGGGACAAAAAGGATCAAAGCATGGAACAGGAGGAAGACAGTGAAGTCAGAACTCCTGCACCAAAATCTTCAAAGGAAAATACAAGTTGGTTACAAGCCCTAGAGGACCTTAAGAAGCAGATAAGAGAAGTGGAGGAAAAATTGGGAAGAGAAATGAGAACAGTGCAAGAAAATTATGAAATAAGATTCAACAACCTGACTGAAGAAAATTACACCTTAAAAAATAGAGTAACTCGAATGGCAAAAGAGGCTCAAAAAGCCAATGAGGAGAAGAATGCCTTAAAAAACCGAATTTACCAGATGGTAAAAGAATCTCAAAAGCTCACTGAGGAGAATCATTCCTTCAGAATTAGACTGGAGCAAATGGAAGCTAATGACTTTATGAAAAATCAAGATGCTATTGATCCAAATATGAAAGAATAGAAGACAATGTGAAATATCTCATGGGAAAAACCACTGACCTGGAAAATAGATCCAGGAGAGATAATTTAAAAATTACTGGACTACCTGAAAGCCATGATCAAAGAAAGAACCTAGAAATCATCCTCCAAGAAATTCTCAAAGAAAACTGCCCTGATGTTTTAGAACCAGAGGGCAAAATAGAGGTTCAAAGAATCCACCAATCACCTCATGAAAAAGATCCCCAAAAGAAAACTCCTAGGAATATTATAGCCAGGTTCAGAAATTCCCAGATCAAGGAGAGAATATTACAAGCAGCCAGGAAGAAACAATTTGAATATCGTGGAAACACAATCAGGATAACTCAGGATCTGGCAGCTTCTACATTGAGGGATCAAAGGACTTGGAATATGATATTCCGGAGGGCAAAGGAGCTGAGATTAAAACCAAGAATCACCTACCCAGAAAAACTGAGTATCATGTTTCAGTGGAAAATATGGTCATTCAGTGGAATAGAGGACTTTCAAGCATTCTTGATGAAAAAACCAGAGTTGAATAGAAAATTTGACATTGAGATACAAGAAGCATGAGAAGGTAAACAGGGAAAAGAAATCATAAGGAACTTATCAAAGTTGAATTATTAACATTCTTACATGTAAAAATGATAATTGCAACTGATGAAACTCTTCTCAGTATGAGAATAGTTGAAGGGAATAGAAAAGTGTATATCTATATATACATATGTATGTCTATATCGGAGGGTATACAGATGTATGAATACCTATGTGAATGTGTGTATATATGTTTACAGGTATACATAGATAGAGGGCACAAGACCAATTTAATAGGAAGGGATGATACTTAAAAGGTAAAATTAAGAGGTGAGAGAGGAATATAATGAGAGGAGATGGGGAGAGACAGAGTGGGGTAAACTATCTCATATAGAAGAGTCAAGGGAAAATGATTACAATGGAGGGGAAGAATAGGAAGGCAAAAAGGAATGGATCAACCTTATTCTCATTGAATTTGGCTCGGGGAGGGAATGAAATACACACTAAATAGGGTATCTCACCCTACAGGAGAGGAGGGGGGAAAGGGATGAGAGGCGGGATGATGGAAGGGAGGGCAGGCTGGGGGGGAGGAAAGTTGGGAGCACCCACTTTTGCAAAGGGACAGGATCAAAGTAGAGAATAGAACAAGTGGGAGGTGGGATAGGAGGGAGGGAAATATAGTCAGTCTTTTACAATATATCTACTATGGTACTGTTTTGCATAGCTACACATGTACAACCTATACTAAATTGCTTATCTACCCAGTAAGGGTGTATGACAAGGGAGGAAGGGAATGAATCTGCAATTCAAAGTTTTAAAATTAAATGTTTAAAATATATATATATATATACATACTATTATTAATACTACTTTACATGTAATTGGGAAATAAGATATACAGGCCCTGGGGCTTAGAGATCCACCATGCCCTACTGGAACTGTAGAAGGAGGTATGGAAGAAGATATGGGAGAGAGCAGATTTGAAGGGGATATTCTGTGGGACTGATATTTTGGGGCGGTAGGTAGGGGAAAAATGGGGAGAAAATTTGTAACTCAAAATCTGGCAGAAATGAATGATGCAAATAAGAAGTTAATAAAGCATTTGAAAAATGAAAAAAAAGTAAGAAAGATAAATGAGAATGGATAGCTTAAAAGAGTGAGGTGATATTCCAGTGTTTATATAATAAAAGGAGCGGAAAAGCCCATTATAAATTGGGAGTTTCACCTCATTGATGGAAGAAAAAGAGACAAGATATGGATGTGAGTGTTCAAAAAGAAATAATATAGACAAAGGAAGAAGGGAAAGAAAGGAATTACCATTTGTCGAAAGTGGAATGCCACAGCTGAAGGTATTCCAGATACAGATAAGGAAAGGAGGCACCTACATGAATTACTCTCTTACCAGGAATAGTCAAGGCCAAGTTAAATAGATCATAGTAATAGAAGTTAAACAAAATGAGTTACAGGATGGGGTTGGGAAAGGGAATGGCTTAAGCAAAGTGAACCAGCTGTGGAAACTATGAAGATGTGATTACCAATAACAAAAATTTCGCAGTGACTTGGGTCTGGATAGAGAAGGTAAGGGGAAAGGAAAGGAAGATGACTAGAATAAGACTGCCCAATGCAATACAAACTACATTTTCCTACTGCTAATTTCTTATTTTTTCAATTAGGAGAAAAAAAATAATATAACAGAATTTAATCGAGAAAATATTTATCGTAACCTTTAATATTAATGGTATGAATTCACATAATAAAAGAGATGATGGTGGAAGAATGGTTTAGCAAAGTGCATCCCAATAATTTACTGTGTAAGAGTAATGAAACACACTTAAAACATAAAGATTCACAAGATAGAGACTGGAGCTGAGATTTAGTTGGTATAGGAAATTCCCAGGTGAGGAAACTCTGTAACGATACAGATCAGCACCTTCTCTGTAATTTATAGACTTAGAGAGCTGCCTAGAGAACTGAGATTAAGTGAATCTCCTAAGATCACATGCCAGTATATGTCAGAAGGAGGACTTAAACCCAAATCTTCCCAAATCTTTAAGGCTGGCTCTCTAGCCACTATACCACGGTGAGTTAAAATGTAAAGTTGAAATAGAAAGAGAAGAAAAACCCTCCAGGACCAAATCGATTCACCAGTAAATTTTCTCAAACAGTCACAGAACAATTAGTCAAAATATTACACGAACTATTTGCAAAAATAGCAAAAGAGGGGATTCTATAAAATTCCTTCTATGATAAGATGTTCCAAAACAGAAAACTATAAGAAAAATACCTAATGAATATTGATGCAAATATTTCAAATAAAATATTAGCAAAAAGACTAAAACAACATACCAGAAAGATTATGCAATATGCCCAATCTGGATTTATACCAGGAATACAGAATATTTAATAATTGTAATACTATAAACTTAAATAACCATATTAATAATAAAACAGCAAAAGTCATGACATGTTAGTAGATTTTTTAAAAAGCTTTTAACAAAATACAACATCCATTTCTTTTAAAAAATACTAGAAAACAGAAATAAATTAACCTTTTTCTTAAAATGACAGTATCTATTTAGTAGCATAATAGTATAAATGGACCGTCAAGAATTAACATTATTTATAATGAGGATAAGCTAGAATCCTTTCCAACAAAACTGGGGAGGTGGGGCAAGGGTAGCAAAAAAGTATTCATCATCATGACCTCTATTTGGCACAGGAGAAGGAAAAGAGAGTAAGTATTTGCTTATCACTTATTATGTACTAGGCATGGTGGTAAGCACTTCTCTACCTGAGAGGTCAGTACTATCATTATCCTCATTTTAGAGTTGAGGAAACTGAGGCAAACAGTGATTAAGTGACTAACCTAGGGTCATATAACAAGTAATTTCTTAGGTTAGATCTGAATTCAGGTCTTCCTGATTCCAGATCCAGTGAGAGCTGCCTATATTAATACTACATAGTAATATAAATACTATGAATAATTTACTACTACATGGTAAGAGAAATTCCTATGAAAAATTCATTACATAGTAATAGAAATGGTGCTATTGGGGTGGCCAGGTAGCACAGCAAGTAAGAGCACTGGCCCCAGAGTTGGGATAACCTGTGATCGAATCCAGGCTCAGACACTTAGCACCCACCCAGAAACACCTGGCAGTGTAACCTTGAGCAAGTTACTTAACCCCAATTACTTAAAAAAAAAAAAGAAATGGTGCTATAGCAATAAGATAGGAAAAAGATGCTGAAGGAGTAGGTATAGCTAAAGAAGAAACAAAATTAACACATTTTGCAGGTGATATGATGGTGAATCCTAAAGAATCAGCCAAAAAATTTGAAACAATTAATACTTTCAGAAAAATTGCAAAATATAAAATAATTCTCCAGGAAGAGCCAAAACAGAGAAAGAAAATTATAGACCAATTTCCCCAATGAATATTGATGTAAAAATTTTAAATAAAATATTAACAAAGAGATTAAAGCAATTTATCACCAGGATAATACACTATTACCAGATGGGATTTATACCATGAACTCAGGGCTGGTTCAGTATTAGGAAAACTATCAGCATAATTGACCATATCAATAATAAAACTAACAAAAATCATATGATTACCTCAATAGATGCAGAAAAAGCTTTTGACAAAATACAGCACCCATTCCTACTAAAAATACCAGAGAGCACAGAAATAAATGGAGCTTTCCTTAAAATGATAAGTAGTATCCATCTAAAAATGTCAACAAGCATTATCTGTAATGGGGATAAACCAGAAGCTTTCCCACTAAGATTAGGTGTGAAACAAGGATGCCCATTACCACCACCATTATTCAATATTGTACTAGGACACAGACATTTTTTAAAAATTATTTGAAACTTTTACTATATGCCAGCAAAGAAGATCATTTAAAGTGGATAGATATCTACAATATATATATATATACATATATAATATAAAATGCCCAAATTGAACAAAATAGGAAATAGATAACCTAAACAATAGAATCTGAGAAAGAAAAATTGAATAAACTACATCTAAAGGGTCATGGAAAATCTCACCAGGACTTGTCACAATGACAAGTGAATTAAATGAAATATTGCAGAAAAGAACCAATTTTATGCTATATAAGATGTTCTCAAAAATAATAAAATATGAATGTCATGTAAATATCAGTGAAAGATAAGGAAGAAAAAGTTAACTATAGACCAATATCACTAATGAATAATGAGGAAAAATATTAAATAAAATGTTAACAAATAGATTAGGGAAACATTTCCTAAATTATTCATTATAGCAAAGTTGGACTTATTCTGGAAATAGGATTGTTCTGTACTAGAAATGCAATTATCACAAAAGTCACATTAATAACAAAAATAACAAAAACTGATTATATCAGCAAATGAAATAATGCCTTTGATAGAATATGGCAATAATTTATAGTTAAAAAAATCAAAATAATTTTTCTTTAATGTAGTAAAAAGCGATTTTATTAAGTAAACATCTAGCATTATTTGTAATGAGAAAAAAAAAACAGAAACTTTCCTACAATGATGAAGCAAAAATGCCTGCTAGCTTCATTATTATTCTATATACTTCTAGAAATAAGACAAGAAAAAGAAATTAACGTAACAAACATTACCAGCAAAGAGGATAAATTATCTCTGTTTCCAGATGGTACAATGGTTTATATAGGAAACACAAAAGAACCAAAAAAAACTAATCAGGACTTTGAGTAGCTTAAGCAAAGTAGCAGGATAAAAAACATTTTAAAATTTCTGATTTATTACAATTCTTCAATGGAGTTGTGATCTCATTCATGTGGAGAATTGCCTCCATCAAAATAGAACACAATTAATCTATGTCTTTTCATCCTGTGTGATTTTTCTCCATATTCTTCCATAAATCCTCCACAAAGGATTCAACCAGTATGCTAGATAGTTGTGAGGACTAAATGAGATAATGATTGAAAAATACCATTTGAACAACAATGAAATATACCAAATAGCTGGCAGCTAATTTCTGATGTGTTCCTTGTTAATTTCATCTTTGGTGGATTTCATTATTTTTAGAACCATTCTGAAGTTTATTGTTGTATTCCCTGATCTCTGAGGAATTTTCAGGATTCTGTCATATCAGGCATTATTGATTCTCATTCTTTTATATTATACTATTAAGAGAATTTTGCATCTTCTTTGTATGCCTTCTTCACTTTTAAGGCTCGTCTGCTGAATTATGTGCTTGCACACTTGTCATTTATTCAGATTTTGCTTTAATCTTGATTTCTTTCCTCCTTTTCTAGTGAATGGAGCCTTAAGGCTGGCCCATGTCGGGGGTCTAACTTGGGCCCCAACCCTGACTATCCTCAGGGAAGACTAGTCCTAGCTGAACTTCACATATTTTTTAGGACTCACAAAATTGCATGCACTGGCAACCTGTATTTCTCTCCTTTCCTTCACAGAGCAGAACCAACACACGAGAAGGTAGAAGGACAATAGGGATGTTGGTGCAGAGAGTCACTGCAGTAGCTGAGGGGCCACACACAAGTTCACAAGTTTGCTTGTGCTCCTGCTTTAGATACATAGGGACTGATTAGGAAGAGATGCTGAATGAGTACTCTAAGTATTAGATTTCTCTAACACCAAGTCAGAGGATTTCACATCATTGTAGTTTCTGTCTGATACTGCTTTAAATTGTCCTATAATTGGTGTTTAATTCCTTATTGGAGGGTTTAAAAGGTTGACACAGTTTAGAGAAAGTGATTCTTCTGCTGTCTTGCTGATTACATGGCATACTAATGATCTTTAAAAAATTTTTGTTAATGTAATTTGCTTTTCCATTGTTTAAATTTTCCCCTATGTCCTTCCTCCTAACCCCATCCCAGAGAGATACACCTTAAAAGGAAGATTTTTTTCCAAAAGGAAAAAGAAAGATGAAAAAAATCAGCAAAAGTAATCAACACATCTAAAAAATTTCAAAACATGTTCAATGTTCCATACCACGACTATTAAACTTCTACAAAGCAATAGAAGGCAATGTCTTCTCATAGCTGTTATGTGGAACTCGGGTTTGTTGGTTTTTAAATAATTCAACAGCATTCAGTTTCACTTGCTTTGTGGTGGTTGCTCTTTTCATTTCCATTATTATTGTCTTTGTGTATATTGTTTTCTTGGTACTTTATCACTTGCTTCTATCACATAGATCTTTCCATACTTCTCTGTATTCATCACAAACATCATTTTTATAGCACAATGATATTCTCTTACATTCACGTGCCACAATTTGTTTCATTCTTCCCCAAGTGATGGTCATCTATGTTGTTTCCAATTTCTTGCTACCACAAAAAGTAAATATTTTCATGTATTTGGTATTGGAGCCTTTCTTTTTGGCAATAGTTCCCATAGGATATATGCCTAGCAGTAGACTCTGTGCATCAATGAATATGAACCTTTTCTTGCTTCATTTATACAATTCCATTTTGTTTTCCAGACTGGTTGGATTACTTTATAGCTTCACCAACATTGCATTAGTACCCAACATTTATCACTATCCTTTGTCTTTTTTGCCAGTTTGGTAAGTTTAAGGTAAAACTTCAATGTCATTTTGATTAACAGTTTCCTTATTACTAGTGATTTGGAACATTCCTTCATATGGTTGTTAATATTTGCACATCTTGTGAGAACTGTTTATATTTTTTTGATTCTTCCTCTATTGGGGAATGGCTTCTGACCACATATATTTCTGATTGCTAACTATATATCTTGGATATCAAACTCTTATCAGACAGCCAAGATTTTCCCCCCAATTTGACAAATCCTATTCTTATTCTACATGTATTAATTTTGTTTGTGCAAAACTTTTCAAGTCCATATAATCAAAATTATCTATTTTATTCTTTGTAATAACCTCTGTCCTTTGTTTGGTTAAGAATTCATCTCACACCAGTTGCTGTGGTTTCTTTTCAGATTTGTTTATAATGTAATCTTTAATATTCACATAATGTATCCATTTTGATTTCATTATGGAATATGATGTAAGATGATGTTTCTTCCAGACTATCATCCAGATTTTCTAACAGTTCTCATCAAAAGATGACATTCTGAGTAATTTATGTTTTGATGACCATGTTTCTAAAGAGTTTGGAAGCAACACTGAAGAATAATTGACCCTGTGAAGCATTTAAGTAAAACGCTGTTGGTGCAGATGGAGAAAAGCAAATGTGGTCATAGTATGTGTGGGTACTGTGATGATGGGTACGAGATCCTAGAAGCCAACTTTCGGCTACTAGAAAGGAGACTGCCTTGTTAGTAGTGGTCTGACAAGTTATATCTATTACTGCTGACCCAACCACTCAGAGAGCAGGCAAGCCAGCCTAACTGTAGCAAAAAGGCATTCTGAGGGAGAAGGAAGGCAGGAAGGTGGAAGGAGGGAAGGAAGGAAGCATTTGCCTATTTTGTGCTGACCACTGTGTTAAGCACTTTACAAATATCTCATTTGATCCTAAAACAACCTTGCAAGGAAATTGAGGCAGACAGATTTTAAGTGATTTGCTCAGGTACACACAGCTATAAATCTATCTTCTTTCAACCTTACTCTCCACCATATATTCTTCCATCCAGTGACACTAGACTAGCCTCCTGGCTATTTCATGAACAAGACATTCCATTTGTCAGTTCTGGGCATTTTCTCTGGCTGTCCCCCATGCTCAGTATACTCTTTTCCCCTCATCTCTGCCCACTGGCTTTCCTGACTTCCTGTAAGTTCAACTAAAATTCTTCTCCTCAAAGCCTTTCCCAACCCTTCTTTTCTAATGCCTGCTCTCTGTTGATCATTTCCTATTTATCCTGTATAGAGCTTGCTTATATATAATTATTTGCTTAAAGTCTGTCCCCATCAGATTATGCACTTCTTGAGGGCAGGGATTGCCTGTGTCTCTTTTTGTACCTCTAGCATTTAGCACAGTGCTGGGAACTTAGGAGGTGCTAAATAAGTGTTTATTAAACTGATTCACTAAGCCTGAGTCCCCTGACTAAGCCAATCAAATCTCAAGATCAATTTCAATTCTTTTTTAAGTATAATGCCTCCTCTGGAGTCAAAGAGTGTGTGGAAAGGATGGCTTGTACCTATATAGAATTCTGAGATTTAGAGTTTTTCACTCATATCATAAAATAAGAAAATGTCAGATTATTGGGAGTGAGGCAAGATTTAAAGGAGAGCATGAAAAAAGAAGGAAATTGTTTTTTAAAAAATCTCTAAACCAACTAAGTCTTGAAGAATGTTTATATTTTAAGGAAAAGCTAGCTGAACTTGCATGGGAAGAGGGGTTAGGATGTTGCTTCTTCCATAACAGACAGGGAGAGAACAAATGAAAATAGGGTAGGGGGTAGATGTGCAAGGACTCCCTGGAACTGAAGGAAAGGGGACTGAAATCTAACTGGAGCTTAAGAAGTTGCTTTATGAAAAAATCAAAGTAGTAAAAAAAAGTAAATTCCAAAACTCTAGCATAGTAAAAAAAACTTGAATCCACTTGGATAGATTCACATGGAGACACATCAAGGACGAGTTTCTCTAAAAAAGGAGAAAGAGAGAATAACAGATTTGGGATGCAAATATAACTAAAATGAAAGAAAATCTGGAAGAAGAGAAGCAAAAGGCATTAAGTCTAAAAGAACACATGATCTCTACATAAGCAAAAGTCATTGATCTAAAACAGGCAGGGACAATTTAAGGATTATATGTTCCCCAGAAGAATATAACAAACTTGAAAACCATAATGCTGGAAATACTACTGGAAAATTGTCCAGAACTTCTGAATGAAGAAAACAAAGTGGGGGGGGGGGGGGAAACCTAAACCTTATATATCAGACTCCCAGACACAGAGGTGTTAAATTTATTAATCTTAATGACAAACAATTGTTTCTGTGGATTGCCAGGAAAAAGAACTTCAAATAAAAAGGAAAGAAAACTCAAACATTGTATTATTTCATACTTATTAGAAACCACAAAAAGCATGGAATAATTTTTTTTAAATCAAAGGAGCTCAAGATACAAACCCAAATAACACATCAAGCAAATATGAACCTAATAATCAATGTAAGAAAAGAGAGTCAACAAAAGAGGGCTATTTGAAGCATTTCTGCAAAAAATCCCCCCAAACAAAAACAGAAATAAGCAGATGATTCAAATTACAACTAGCCCAACCACAGAAATAGAAGAAACGTAAACAAATAGAGCTAGCAAAGTAAGAATAAGAAATAAAATAGTCCATTTCTACTGACTACTTTTTTAGACCAAAACAAAAAGACAACCTATGGGTTTAAAAAAATAATGGCAGAGAAACCCATAAAGGAAAAAAAGAGGCATACAAGGGTTAGCAGAATTTAAAGAAATACAAAATAACTAGTAGGAACTGGTCTGAAATACTATTTTTAACAGATCTTACACCCCACAATTCCTCCAACTGGTAAATCAATGTATTTTGTGGAATTAAATTGTAGAATGGGCAACTCGCTGGCACAGTGGATAGAGTGCTGGGTCTGGAGTCAGGAAGACTCCTTTTCCTGAGTTCAAATCCAGCTGTAATCACCTACTAGCTCTTCGATCCTGGGCAAGTCACATAACCCTGTTTACCTCAGTTTCCTCATCTGTAAAATGAGCTAGAGAAAGAAATGGCAAATCCCTCAGAATTTTTGCCAAGAAAACACCAGATGGATTCCCAAAGAGTTTAGCACAATTGAAAGAACTGAAAAAGGACAATGAAAATTGCAGAATGGGAGTGTGCATATGTCGACAGTAGGGAAGTAGAATATAAAAGAGAATGTGTGATGTAGGATAATCAAATCCATGAGTGAATCATGCCAAAGATGAACTTTCTCCTATAGTGTCTCAGCAAGGAGAGATGCTACAGGAGAATGAGAGGGATCTCATAAGAGTGAGATTGAAACAGGGTAAATGAAATAGGTCTTGTCCTGGTAAAGGAGAGGTGAATCCAATTAACATCAGTCTTGGGGGCACACTCCTGCAATTCCTGATAATGTGGAGGTTGAAGCTGGTGGATCTCTTAAGCTCATGAGTTCTACAACAGGCTGTGCCAATTGAGGTGTCCACACTAAGTCTGGCATCAATATGGTGAGCCCCAAACCAGCTGGCCTAATGAGGGGACAAACTAGCCTACATCAGAAATAGAGTAAGTCAAAGCTTCCATACCAGTCAGTAGAGGGATTGGGCTCATAAATTGCCATTGTACATCAAGCAAAGTCTTAACTTTTTTTTCTTCCAGTTCCAGGAAAGAAGAGTATATGTTTGTAATGGAAAATAGAGTCTAGGGGTGGCTCGGTGGCACAATGAATAGAGCACTGGCCCTGGAGTCAGGAGGACCTGAATTCAAATCTGGCCTCAGACACTTAACACTTACTAGCCATGTGACCTTGGGCAAGTCATTTAATCCCAATTGCCCTTCCCTCCCCCCCTCAAAAAATAGAGTTTAAATGGGTCTAATCTTGGAGGGGGGGGGAAGTTGGTTCAGAAGGAGACCACTTTCTCTGAGAGAGTGTCATGCCCCTACAAACATTTTGCTCCAGGAAAAGAGAAATTTGAGTTCTGATGGACAATTGGCAACCATGGAAGGCCATGTGGAGAACTCAGAGAGGGCACCCATCTAATACCTCTGGTAGCTGAGAAGACCCCAGTGTTTGGGACAAAACTCCCCTGTCTGGTGGCAGAGTCCTACTGTGGCAAAAACCCCAGGGAGCAAGTGACTGAGGGGCAACATGACCAAGAAAAAGAAACAAAGCAGACAGAAGATTCCAACATTAGACTCCTATTTTGGGGACAAAAAGGAGCAAAGCATGGAACAGGAGAAGACAGTGAAGTCAGAACTCTGCACCAAAAGCTTCAAAGGAAAATACGAGTTGGTTACAGGCCATAGAGGACCTGAAGAAGCAGATAATAGAAGTGGAGGAAAAATTGGGAAGAGAAATGAGAATGATGTAAGAAAATTATGAAATGAGAGTCAACAGCCTGACTGAAGAAAATCATACCTTGAAAAATAGACTAACTCAAATGGCAAAAGAGGCTCAAAAAGGCAATGAGGAGAAGAATGCCTTAAAAAACCAAATTTGCCAGATGGAAAAAGAATCTCAAAAGCTCACTGAGGAGAATCATTGCTTCAGAATTAGATTAGAACAAATGGAAGCTAATGACTTTATGAGAAATCAAGATGCTGTTAAAGAGATCCAAACAAATGAAAGAATAGAAGGCAATGTGAATTATCTCATGAGAAAAACCACTGACCTGGAAAATAGATCCAGGAGAGATAATTTAAAAATTATTGGACTACCTGAAAGCCATGATCAAAGTAAGAACCTAGAAATCATCCTCCAGGAAGTTCTCAAAGAAAACTGCCCTGATGTTTTAGAACCAGAGGGCAAAATAGAGGTTGAAAGAATCCACCAATCACCCCTTGAAAAAGATCCCCAAAAGAAAACTCCTAGGAATATTATAGCCAGGTTCTGGAATTCCCAGATTAAGGAGAGAATATTACAAGCAGCCAGGAAGAAACAACTTGAATATTGTGGAAACACAATCAGGATAACCCAGGATCTGGCAGCTTCTACAGTGAGGGATCAAAGGGTTTGGAATAGGACATTCTGGAGGTCAAAGGAGCTGGGATTAAAACCAAGAATCACCTACCCAGCAAAACTGAGTATCATGTTTCAGTGGAAAATATGGTCATTCAGTGGAACAGAGGACTTTCAAGCATTCTTGATGAAAAAACCAGAGTTGAATAGAAAATTTGACATTCAGATACAAGAAGCAAGAGAAGCATGAGAAGGTAAACAGGGAAAAGAAATCATAAGGAACTTATCAAAGCTGAACTATTAACATTCCTACATGGAAAAACAATAATTGTAACTTATGAAACTTTTCTCAGTATAAAAATAGTTGAAGGGAATATAAATATATCTATATATATGTGTGTGTGTGTATGTATGTCTATATATGAGGGTATATGGGCATTTTAATACATATGTGAATGTGTGTATATATGTTTACAAGTTTACATAGATAGAGGGCACAGGACCAATTTAACAGGAAGGGATGATACTTCAAAGGTGAAATTAAGAGGTGAGAGAGGAATATAATGAGAGGAGATGGGGAGAGACAGAATGGGGTAAACTATCTCATATAGAAGAGGCAAAGGAAAATGGTTACAATGGAGGGGAAGAATAGGAAGGCAAAAGGGAATGGTTCAACCTTATTCCCATTGAATTTGGCTTGAGGAGGGAATGAAATACACACTAAATAGGGCATCTCACCCTACAGTAGAGTAGGGGGGAAGGGGATGAGAGGCGGGATGATGGAAGGGAGGGCAGGCTTGGGGGGGGGAGGGAAGTTGGAAGCACTCACTTTTGAAAAGGGATGAGATGAAAGTAGAGAATAGAACAAGTGGGTGGTGGGATAGGAGGGAGGAAAATATAGTTAGTCTTTTACAATATATCTACTATGTTAATGTTTTGCATTAGCCACACATGTACAACCTACATTGAACTGCTTATCTTCCCAGTAAGGGTGGGTGACAAGGGAGGAAAGGAATGAATCTGGAATTCAAAGTTTTAAAATCAAATGTTTAAATATATATTATTATTAATAATATTTTACATGTAATTGGGAAATAAGATACAGGCACTGGGTCATAGAGATCCACCATGCCCTACTGGAAAAGTCAAAAGGGGTATGGGAGAAAATACGGGAGAGAGCAGATTGGAGGAGGGGATATCCTGTGGGACTGCTATTTTGGGGCAGTGGGTAGGGGAAAAACGGGGAGAATTTTTTAACTCAAAATCTGGTGGAAATGAATGATGTAAATCAGAAGTTAATAAAGCATTTGAAAAATGAAAAAAAATAATAGGGAACTGACTTATTCACTCAATACTTGTGTAAATACAATTACAAAATATTCCTTAAAAAATAAAGAACAATTTAAATAGCTGGAAAATATTCAATGTTTATTGTACTGTAACAATTTAATAAATATGAGAATGCTACTCTAGTTATAAATTTAATGCTATACTAATCAAATGCAATACTATACCAAAAAGATACTTTTCAGAGGTAGATAAAATAATAACAAAGTTTATACAGAGGAACAAAGGATATTCCATATCAAAGAAAATAGTGAAAAAGGCAGAAATAAAGAAGAAAATGGAATTTCCAGATTTCAAGCTATATCACAAAGTAGCAATCATCAAAACCACTTGGTATTGGTTAAAAAAAGAGAAAAGCAGGTAAATGGAATAGACTGGATAGGAAAGAATCAGAAATAACTGAACTCGATAACTCACTGTTATATAAACCTGAAAATATACATTATCTCAGAAAGTGTTCCCTCTTTGATGAGAACTTATAGACAAACTGGAAAGCAATCTGACAGAAATTAGACTTACACCAATATCTTATGCTATATTCCACATTAAATTCAAATGGTTACATGACATGAATATTAAAGATCATACCATAAAAAATTAGATGAGAAACATATCTTATATATTTTAGAGCTATGGGTATAGGATGAAATTTTAACTAAAGTATAGAGGCAATTTCTTTCTTTCTTTTTTTTTAAGCAATTGGGGTTAAGCAACTTGCCCAAGGTTACATGGTCAGTTTTTTTGTGTGGGTGTTAAGTATCTGAGGCTGGAACCCATCCTGGATCCTCCCAACTCTGGGGCCAGCAATCTTACTCACTGTACCACCTAGCCACCCCAATATAGAGGCAATTTCAAAAGATAAAATGGACAATTTTGATCACATAAAATAAAAAAAAAGTTTTTTGCACAAACAAAATTAAAACATTTAATATAACAAAGGGAATCTGTCAACTTAAAAAAAATCTTCATAGTCAAATATTTCTTATAAGCATTTGATATCCAAGATAAAAAGACAAATACTAGAAATATAAATTTCCAATAACTATTCTCTAATAGATAAGTAGCTAAAGGATATGAGCAAACAGTTATCAAAAGAATTACAACAACCATATGAGAGAATAATCTAAATCACTTATAATAAAAGAGATGGAAATAAAAATATTCCTGAGGTTACACCTCATATCCAGCAAGTTGGTAAAAATGATGAAAGAAAGCAGTGGTAAATGTTGGAGGGCTTGGTGAAAGACAGGCACACTGATGCATTGTTGGTAGAGCTATGAAGTGGAACAACCATTCTGGAAAGCAACTTGGAATCATGCAGAAGAAAAGAATAAAATTTCTATAGTTCTTGACCCAGAGAGCATACTTTACAGCATATATAATATGGAGGTTATTGATAAAATAAAAGGCTCCAATGTCAAATACCCTGCAATATTTGCATCATTTTTTGTGGTAGCAAAGAATTGGAAATGATCCAAATGCTCATCAGTTAGGGAGTGGTTAGGCAAATTATGGTATCTGAGTATAATGGAATACAATTGCTATAAGAAATAACAAATATAGGGGCAACTAGGTGGCACAGTGGATAGAACACTGACCCTGGAGTCAGGAGGACCTGAGTTCAAATCCAGCCTCAGACACTTGACACTTACTAGCTATATGACCCTGGGCAAGTCACTTAACCCCAATTGTCTTGCCCCCCAAAAAATAGAGAAAGAAAAGACAAATGTGACAGAGAAGCATGGAAAGAGTTATGTGAAATGATGCAAAGCGAACTAAACTTAACCAGGAAAAATAATATACATATGACTACAACATGTAAATGGTAAGAACAACTACAAAACACTTGAAATAAAATGTGAAACTACAAAAAACTATTTGGGTCCCAAAGAACAGATGCCTTCCTTTGCCCTTTGTAGAGCTTGGGAATCCACGGAGTTGAACATTACATAGGATATCAAATTTTTTTTTTCTGATGTATTGATTGGTTTTCCTAAATTTTTTTCCTCTTCTTCCTCTTTTTCTTTCTTTCTTTTTAAAATCTTTGTCATAAGGAATGGCATTCCAGAAGGAAAGAGGAGAGATATACAAGGGGAAATCAAGATGATGAAAAGCAAAAGATATCAGTAAATTATCTTTTTTTTAAAAAAGAAACTTGGTTATTTATTATTTAATACCTGTTACCTGGTTGTTGTGAGGGAAAAGCTTATGAAATATAAAATGCTATATGGATGTCAGCTTTCAACAAAGTTGTAGAAAAAAATATGCCTTCCCTCCCCTCCCGCAGACAAATAAAAAAAAATTGAACCTCTTTTTTTAAAAAGAAAAATCTACTGGTCTGCCACTGTAACTATATGGCCCCCACCAACCCTCTCAGCAAAGGGGAGTGAAGGGTGTGATTGTTGTTGCTTAACAGCAGCAAAGAAGACTATGTGATCCAACCTGTCTTAAACACTCTTTCCTAATTCTCCTGAATTCTGCTCCCTTCAGGGAAATTGACTAGCCATCTAAAGCCGTGGCAATGTCTATGGCCACATTAATACCCTGAAACATTAAAAGAATAGGAAGAAAACAAGAATGAAATAGTTACCTCTAGAGGCAAACTTTCTTCCAGATTGGGGTAGAGAGCCAGAGGATGTTGAGCCAGGAAATAATCGATCTTATCGGCATTCTCCCTTTGAATTTTCTGGGTTGGGGAGAGCCTTGAAAATAACTGTGAGATCTCCAGGTCCTTTGGCTGCCTCTGCTGGACAGCAAGATCTTTTCTGTGGTAAATGAGAGGGAAGAAGGGCTCTTTTGGCTGCCGGGTGATGATGTCCTTACTGGGAGTGGCACCGCCTTTGCAGAAGTCATCCACAGCACTTTTGAGGAAGATCCACCGCTGGCTGTTGAGAGCATCTGGGAACTTCAGACCTTTTTTGGTACTTCTGAAGCACTTGGAAGGCAGTCTCTCTTTGTACCTGGAAAACATGGCGTCTGATTACTATGTACCATAAAGGTATAGGAAAAGGGAGAGGAACGGGAGATGACATACAGGGGGTGCAGTGCGAATCCAAGGAAAGTTAGGTTCCCTTCTTGTCCCCTGCAAAACATCTCTCTAGAATGCTAAATATTATATTGAGAGGCATTATGGACAGAGAGGAAGTCAGGACACCTGGTTTAAAACCTTCCTTCAGTGATTTACTAACTGTATGGTCATGGGCAAATCATTTAACATCCCAGAACCTGAGTTTCCTCTTCTGAAAAAAAACTAATAAAATGTGCCACAGGCTTGTTGTGAAGAAAGCACTTTACATATAGAAATCATGAAATGCTATATGAAAACTTAGATTTGTGTTACGTTTATTAAGCATCTGTTATAAGCAACCACTGTATTCTGCACTGGGGATAGGAAAATAAATCTGGACAGCTCCCGTGTATATAGCACTTAGAGTCAGTGAGGTTATACAGCAGATAGAGGGCTGGACTTCTGTCAGAAGACTGGAGACACTGACCAGCTGTGTGGCCATGGCAAATCATTTCACCTCTGCTTATCTCAGTTTCCTCATCTGTAAAATGAGGATAGTAATAGCGCCTAACTCCTTGGTTATTATGAGAATTAAATGAGATAAGATCTGCAAAGTGCTTTGCAAACCTTAAAATACTATATGTTATTATAACTCCAATTCTCCTCCTCCTTCTCCTCCTCTTCTCTTCCTCCTTCCCTTCTCCTTCTCCTCCTCCTTTTTCTCCTCTTCCTCTTCTCCTCCTTCTTTTTATTATTATTATAGTGCTAACTATTATCTCATTCAATCCTCACAACAACCTTGGGAGAGCAGGAGCTATTGTTTTTGAAAGATGAAAAATTATGCAATCCCATTCCTTAAAGGGCTTACAATCTAATGTGGGGGGGGGGCTGATGAGGGAATCTCACATTTAAGCAGGGGGATGCAGTGGATTGAGTGTTGGAACTGGAGTCCTGAAGTCCTGAACTCAAATGTGGCCTCAATTCTTAGCAGTGTGACCCATTCAACCTCCCTCAGCCTTAGTTTTTTCATCTATGAAATGGGGAGAATAGCCTCTACCTCACAGGGTTGTTGTGAGGATCAAATGAGACAGGATATATAAAACATGAAGTGTTAAGGAATAATATAAGGGCTAGCTCTTATTATAAATGCATATGATTAAAGACAAAAGTGGCAGGGGGTGGCTTGGTGGCACAGTGAAAAGAGCACTGGCTCTGGAGTCAGGAGGACCTGAGTAAAAATCCAACCTCAGACACTTAACACAAAAACTAGCCATGTGACCTTGGGCAAGTCACTTAACCCCAATTGCCCTCCAAAAAAAAGCAAAAAAAAAAAAAGATGAAAGTGGTAAGAATAAAGAAGAGAGCCTGACAAAATATTTAGGAAGGGATGAATGAGTTTCAGGTGCAGAATCTGGGAGGGTTCCAGGGAGGAGGTAGCATCTAAAATGAGCCTTGAAGGAAGAGAATTTCAACAGACAGAGAAAAGCAGGGAGTGGATTACAGGAATGAGGGACGGCCAAAGCAAATTCAGGAAAATACAAGGTTAGGTTAGGAAAGAGCTGTCAGTATGATATATTTGAAACAAGACTGAAAATCTATGTTGGAGCCAAATTTGGGGGTGGAAGGCCTTACTTTCCTGGGAGGGCAATAATATTGTCAGATATGTGCTTTAGGAAGATCATTTAAGCAGCCGTGTAAAGGGTA
This sequence comes from Petaurus breviceps papuanus, assembly GCF_028583685.1. Taxonomy (NCBI): domain Eukaryota; kingdom Metazoa; phylum Chordata; class Mammalia; order Diprotodontia; family Petauridae; genus Petaurus; species Petaurus breviceps. Next base: position 7,030,455 of record NW_027185655.1, on the reverse strand, counting down.
AAGAAATAGGTCTGTGGGTTTGATTCTCCCCACCTTGCTCAAGCTGGCAACATGTCTCAGGCTGAATTTGACTGAGTTGCAGAAGTCAAAAACCTGAGATCCAAACCAGATGACCAGGAGATGTTGCTTATCCATAGTCACTACAAACAAGCCACCGTCAGAGATATAAATACAAATTGTCCAGGTATGATGGACATCAAAGGCAAGGCTAAGTGGGATGCCTGGAACTCTTTGAAAGAGAAATTCAAAGAAGATTCCATGAAAGCTTATATTGCCACAGTGAAAGAACTACCAGGAAAACATGGGATACAAAAGAAATAGGATTCAGCCATCAGCCATGCCCTTGGAAGCTAACCTAAAACAATGCTTGTCTTAAACCTTCAGGGCTCAAGAAAACAACCTACACCAGCTGATAAATCAAGATTCAAAGGGCAGTGACTATGTAGAGACTGTTATAATCGACATTCTCCAACCTGACTATCTCTCCCACTTTACTGAAGAACTGGGAAACACTTATGACCAAATGCAATTTCTTCTTATTTACTTTGCTTGAATTAAACTTTTTTATTCTGAATTTAATGAATTCCCCAAAAGGAGAACATTTCCATGTATGAAGTAGATTAGGAAATGAGGGTTATATTGCAACCATGATTCTCTAGTAAGTTTGCTTTTTTTGCTGTATATAATAAATTCAACATGTTGCTTTCAAAGCTGTTGTGATTGTGTTTCCTTCTGAACTTCCTATCGTTTTTCTCTTCTGAGCTTTTCTGAAAAAAAAAAATGATGTGCTGGCTTTTTTTGGGAGGGGAGGCAGCAGCATTGGTAACACTATCAATAGCTTCCCCTCTAAGTTTTCCCCACCCACACCCCAACCAATAAAAAAGGGAATTGCTATCCATGTAGCTGGAATGAGTTTAAACTCTGGTCACAGGGACTCAAAGCGGCCTGTGTTGGCAGGGATATGTTTAGAGAAATAAGCTCTAGCTCTGTGTTTCCTAGGAGAGCCTGTGAAATCCACCTTTGATTGGAGCACAGAGAACTTTTAAGCAATCCTGATGAAAAGACCAACGCTCAGTACAAATGCAAACACAGGAGTCAAGAGACCCTAGAAAGGTAAATACATTTAACCAATTAGAAGAGTCTGTAACAAAAGTCAGCAAGTTAATAAACATGTATTAAAAACCTACAACTGTGTTCCACGTACTATGTCAAGATCCAGGGACACAGAGAAAGGCAAAAATAGTCCCCAGCCTCAAGGAAATCACATTCTAATGAAGGAGACAGCATTCAAATAACTATGTACATATACACACATATGTATATATGTGTGTACATAGATACATGTGTCTATTCATATAATATATGTCTATTAATATTAATTAGGTGGTGCAGTGGAGAGAACACTGGGCTTGGAATCAGGAAGACTCATGTTTATGAGTTCAAATCTGGCCTCAGACACTCACTAGCTGTGTGACTCTGGAGCAAATCACTTACCCCTGCTTGCCTCAATTTCCTCATCTGTAAAATGAACTTGAGAAGGAACTGGCCAACCACTCCAGTATCTTTGCTAAGAAAACCCCAAATGGGGTCATGAAGAGAAGGATATGAGTGAAATGACTAAAAACATGTATATGTGTTATATATACTTATATATAATACATATAAAATATGGATATGATATGTGTATGTGTGTATATATATAATCTTCCTAAAGCTCAGGTCTGACCATGAACACTTTGTTTGACTTTTAAAACTCTTCATGACCTTGTTCCTACCTTTCCAGCCTCTTTATGCCTTTCTTCCCTCTATGTACTCTATGATCCAATGATACTGGCCCCTTTGTTGCTTCTCAACAATCACACTCCATGTCTAGATTCTGTACATTTTCACGTCCCCCTTAATACTATGAATATACATGTGCATATAGGGTATACATACATGCATGTACACATATATGCACTACACATATATTAACAACATGTATATTCATGTATGTGTTAATAGTATGAGTATTCATATATGTATACATGAAAAAACAAAAAGAAAAGAAAAAGAAAAAATAACATAAGAAAAAGAAAGCCCAACAACCGTCCTCTACAACATATCCTTTGGTTCCCAAGACCTGCACTCCCAAAGCTGACTTTCTTGGTGAGATCATTCTCTCCACTGAGTTGGAATTTGATTTTGTTTCTGAACCAGAGCCCTTTTACTTTGGGGTATTTTATTATTCTGTGGAGTACAGAGACCCTAACCCAGATTGACTACTCGGAGACCTCAAAGTGAAGGTAGGAAGTTTTATTAGAAAATCTCGAGAAGCAGGTGGTCCAGTCTCTGGGACAATGCCCAGGAGAGGAGGCTGAGGTACAGAAGCAGAAACTGGGTTAAATAAGCAAGGGTTACACGCCCCTCCCAAACATTAACCTAATTATTACTAATGAGGCTTTAATCTTGTTAGATAATATACATAATACATTAGGTCCATTACACAAGCGCAGTAACAACCTCAGAATACTGAATTCAATCCAACCTAAATGTGTTCTTATCTGGGCCTGAGTGTCCCAAGGTCACTGTCTACTTTCTAATTGGTCAAATCCACCTGCTGCCAACATTACTTCATTTTTAGTATTATCTAGGAGTTCTCTGGGAACTTAGCTTCTTCCCAAGGCTATTGTCTGGTACTTTTTATCAGTAGTCTTGTTCAGCGATTCTTGCACTTCTGTAGAAGCTTAACCCTTTGCTACCTCTCATACTACCATTCCTTTCCCCAAACTAGAAACACCTCTAATTTGGTCTCAATAGTTAATCCAATCAATTGTATTAATACTCATTAGCTCTTACATTACCTTGAAATACACAATGACTTACACACACACACACACATATGTGGAAGCAATATTGAACTTAGTTACAAAATATAAGGAAGTAATAAGAACGTATATAGGATATTCAAAATGGGGAAGTCATCCCTCACATTATGTATCCTAATCTTTATAACTTCCCTGATTTTTGTTTTATTGCTTGCTTGGACAAATAAGTTTGCTCCCTATCTGTTGTCTTTTGTCTAAGCAGTATTGAGTAGAAATTAAGTTGACTAAGAAAAAACTAGGTGTTATCATCCCTTTGAGAGCATTTATGCTAGAGTTCTGAAAGAACTTTGTACTCTGGTATCTGATCTGTAAGAGAGATATCATTCTAGCTCACCATTCCTCTTAGAGATAAGAATGAGCCCCAGTCTTCTCCAAAGTGGAAAATGTACTCTCCCTTGGAAATAAGAATTTCAGATATTATCTATGTAAATATATCCTTAAGGTAAGTCCTACCCAGTCCCTGAAGTGGCCCTGGAGTTTAAGAAACATTGCAGTTACACTTATAAAAGTTCTACCTTTATAAATAGTTTTCATACATAAAATTTTTTTTCCCTTACAACTCAGGAAAGTAGAGAAAACAAATGCAATGAGAACTTCCTTGTTAGAGTTGGCTAAAAATGAGAGACTAAGGCTTCTCCCCTCAGGAGCTTTCCAATCTGAGGCTGGATGAAAGAGATTTCTATTCAGCTACAGGGTGGTTAGGTGAATTCAGATGAAAGTGTGGTAGAAATGTCCGTTATTACTGTTTCTATTCTTTCCAAAAGCAATGACTATTAATAATGAATAATCATTAAGCCAATTATTAATAATAATAAATGACTTGCTTCAGCCTAATATGAGTGATAAGTGGAAGGATAGATTGTTAGGGTAAAATGAGAAGATGTTGATAAAGTATTTTTTAAACTTTAAAATGCTAAATAAATTCAACCTATTATTATTAAAACCAAGTGGTAAAGCTCCAAGCCCAGTGTCCTTTCCACGATAGGATCATAGAATCCTATTGATGTAGATCATTTTAACAGATGAGGAAATGGAGACCAAGGAGGTTAAGTGACTTGCCAAAAGTCGCCAGAGGTCAAGAACCATTGGAGAGATTTGACCCCAAGTCTTATGGCAGCAGCGCTTACCGTTAATGGTAGCATTATCAGAGCCCCGAGGAAAGTGACAGGC
>NW_027185655.1:7002735-7026018 GCF_028583685.1 Petaurus breviceps papuanus | reverse complement strand
CCTTCTCCTCCTCCTCCTCCTCTTCCTCCTCCTCCTCCTCCTCCTCCTCCTTTTCCCCCTTCTTCACTCCCTCCCTGCAGCAGCAGCTGGAAAGCCTTCCTCCCAGGCGGCGGCAAAGTTCCTAGCTGTTTCTGGACCTTCAGCCACCACTGAGTCTAAGTTTACCACGAGGAGACGAAAGTTGGCCCTGTCGCTAGGAGACAGTTACTACAGCAACAGACCCCCCACTGGGCGTTCTAGTTCTTTGAAGGTTCACTGTCCTATCTTTTCCTTTCCCCCGGTGCTGGATGGATGCTTTTCCTGGTCCCATTTGTCCTTCCTTTCTTCTTCATCTGTCCATCGTTGGTTGCTGCGGTGATTGCTAGAGTTGTTTTTGTAGCATCGAAGTTTAGTTACCTCAAAGAGTCATAGTTGAGTTTTATTTATCAGGGTTTTTCTGTGGGAGCGTGTGTGTGAACGCTTAGAGACTGCATGATAAAAATTAAGATTATAGACTGAGGGTTCATGTAATCCAACTGCCTCAATTTATAGATGAGAAAACCAAGTACCAGAGAAAAGAAATGAGGCTCTCTGATTCCAGATACTGGGAGTTGTTGTTGGGGGGGGGGGGGTTTGGTTTCTGCCTGTTTGTTTTCACTGTACCATACTCCCTGGCCACACACCAAGCAGGGACAGTGACAGGAATTCTGCTTAGAAGGGCGTGACACTTTCAAATGTGAAGGACTGTAGTTTCATGGACTGCAGACTGAACTCCATCTTCTTTTGCGTACTTTCTTTTTTCTTCTCCGTGGTGAAGAAGAGAAAGTGCTCTGTGAGTGTGTTTGGTGTCCTATTTCGAGACTTAAATGAATTCTTCATTCCCTCAGTGTGGGCACACATCCTGCCTCCATGAATACACCCCACCATATACCAAGATAAGCTTCAAATGGGTACATGACTTAGATATAAAGTGTGATACCATAAACAAATTAGATGAACAAGAATATAGTTGGGGTTTTTTTTTCACCTCTTGATGCTACAAGTCCACAGATTACAAAATACCATATTCTTTGATGAAGCAAAATTGCAGATTATTCAAAAGGAAGTGTGGGGGCATATAGTGGGCAATAATTGACTGAAGCATTTTGACAATGATGCTTTGTTTCCCAAAGATGGCATAAAGATCTCCCACAAGAAATGTACCATATAAAAGAGAGGTGGTCCAGACATGTAGGGAGAGCAGGAAATAACCATAGCCTAAAGGTTGAATGTTCAAAGAGCTCGAGAAAGGCTTCTAGCACATTGGGTGGATCCTCTATAAAGGATTTATGGAAGGACATGAACAAGAATATCAAAGGGTAAGAAAGCATGGATGGATTGTGATTGTACCATTAGAAGAAATTCTCACACTAATGTGATTACAGATCTCTTGAAGTATCATAATCTAGACAGAAATCATGAAGTATATGGAACCAGAGACTGTAGTATACACCATTGGAGGAAACATCTGTATTAATTAGATTACAGATCCAGGGAAGCATTCCAGTGTAAAGGAGAGGATCTTTTACCAAGCCCCTAGCCCAGAAAGCTCTTAATGTAATCATATGTTGTGAAGAGAACTTCAAAGATGCATCTGAATTTGAATGATATCCTCAAAGAGCCATGATAATGTTAATCAAGTTGGGGTCATAAGGGATGTGTTAATACTTCTGCTTTTCTGTATTTGTGAGGTTTTTAAGCCCTACCATGTGGTTACTTTTTGGATCTATTCCTTCCTACTTACATCCAGTCATTTTCAGACAGTTATCATATCTCTTTTAACCATGTTCTTGCCTTGTGTGGAAACATGATAAGCACCCTTGCATTACCACCTCAGGATTCACCTGAGATATAAACTCTTCTCCTTCTTTTCATTTCTTTTTTTTTTTTAAAGCAATTGGGGTTAAGTGACTTGCTCAAGGTTACACGGCCAGTTATCTCTGGGTGTGGTGCTGAGTATCTGAACCTGGACTTGATCCAGGTCATTCTGACACTGGAGCCGATGCTCTTACTCGCCAAGCGACCTGGCTGCCCCTAAGCAATTGGGGTTAAGTAACTTGCTCAAGGTTACACGGCCAGGTGTTTCTGGGTGGGTGCTGAGTGTCTGAGCCCGGGATTCGATCTCCAGGTCTTCTCAACACTGGAGCCGGTGCTCTTACTCGCTGTGCTACCTGGCCCCCCCCTTTTCATTTCAATATTATATAGATATTTGTTCCAAGTGTGTTTCTTGTAAGTAAAATATTCTTAGATTATGCTTTCTAATATAGTCTACTTACTTTTCTCTATTTTGTGGGTAAGTTCATCATATTTATATTCTTTGTCATAACTATTTTCCTCCATTACAACCTCATACATTTTCCTCTTACTCATAAAGAAGAAGGACATGGAGAAAGAGAAGGAAACAGACTGCCACCAATATTCTATAATTGAAGTAGTCTGGAACTACCCCTTTGTCCCTCCTCTCTTCAGCAAATGCAGAGCTGGGACTTTGGGTTTAAACCACTCTATGATCAATCCTCTAAAGTCAAAATTACTATTGCTTGTGAATATCTCTTTTTCAAAAATATTTTCCCTTTCATATCCTCCATTCCCTTTTCCAATACCACAAACTTTGTAATATGTGGGAATGTTCAACTTTCCTTTATTCTATTTAAATTAGAGTGAGGCCATTAGATGCCTACTCCCTACAACCTTTCCTGCATGTTTGCAGATTCTTTTTTGGTAACCTGTTGGTGAGAAGTAGTTCTTCCCTAATTCTTTCTCATTTTTTTTTCATCAGTCCTTCCCCCCTCCTTTTCTCTTTTAAAACCAACCAAGTGGAACAAAGCCATACTCATTTGTCTTGCATTTGTCATATTTAACTCCTTCTGTATTTGAAGACAATAGGAATCTGAATGGACATTAGCATCTTCTTCCCGTATTAGAATGTAAGCACTTCATTACTTAATGCATTCCAATACTGAAATATATTTACATTTTTGGTTTTCTCTTAACTCATATGTTTGCATTTCAAAGTGTCTATTCACCTCTGGCTTCTTCATCATGCTTGAATTCATGAATGCTAGTAAGCCCGCCACTCTACTAAATATTCATTTTTCACCTGTAGCATTATGTTCAGTCTTGAAGGGTAAGTTATTAATTTGTTTCCCCAATTTCTCTTGGAGAAAGGTAAGATTCCAGAACTATCTGTCAATACTTCTCAGGATCTACATTTAGATAACACAAGTGGACATATATATCTTATGGACAACATTCAATCTCATGTTGTATATCATATTTGTGGGAGAGTATATTACTGGCTTTGGGGGAAACATTCCCAAGGTAATTTCCCCCAAAAGTTACCCCTCAGAGTAACAACTGTTCTTACTTTAGCACTTTGGTAAGGGCTTGAGATTTCCCTGCTCAGATCTCTGGATAGCTAGTTTTAGGGCCACTCGTGTGAAGCATGCTGGTTTCTTCTGTGAGTTCCTCTTCCTGCCCCCTCTACCTTCTGATCCATTTATCTGCACCAATTGCTTCCTGGAGTGACCTCTCTCCTAGCCTTTGCCAGCTTTTGTATTTAATCATTGATCATCTATTAATGGTGCCAGGTCCTGCCCTAAGCATCGGGGAGATAAATGTAAGAGTGGATATTGATTGAGTAAGCCAAATACCCCCATTCTACCTAGAGTAAATGATAATATTTTATCCTCTGGTACCTTAATCAGTGTGAATAAATTGGGTCATATCAAATAAAGGAATTCTAACTAAGAATGAAAAGACCTTGTTCAATTTAGATGTCTCTGACAGGCCATTGGTTGAATCAGTAGTGATTTTGCACAGAACAAGTTTTCTGACTGACCAAGGAAATTTGGCCACACCCTAGGGGATTTCTATAAAATATTGTGCCAGTATGGCCAAAAGAGAGATTTAGAGTCAAATGAACATTTGGTAGCAGAGAGAAGAAAGATCAATCTTTGAGAAGGATGGGTGAGGAGGGGAGGAAAACCTCAGGCTTTGGTCTCAACCTTCTTCCCTCTCTGTCCCACCCAACCTTGGCTAGAGGAGAATTTTTCAAATTTCAAAGTTTGGGAATTTTTCTTATCCTAGCAGGTAATACAGCTAGTGTCTGAAGTGGAATTCCAGCCTAGGTCCTCCTAACCCCAAATCTAGTTCTCTATCCACTATAGCACCCTACCTCTCATACATATACGTTATCAGTAAAACCTTTTAAAGCTTTGAGTCTACTCTTAGATACAGATGGAGAAACTCAGGCTCAAGGAAGAAATATTACTTGCCAGAAATCACAAAGGAAGAAAGTAACTTTTCTCTGCTTTCAACTTTCAACTTTTCTCTGCTTGTCTGGATTCAACTGCAGTCCCTACCTGGGTTCTATCTTCTAGAAAAAGCAGGACTCAATTCACTCAAATTCAATTTAATAAGCTTTTATTACATACCTATTCCAGGACAAGTGCTAGAGATGCAGAGATAAAAATAAAACAGTCTCTGCCCTCAAGAAGTTTACATTCTACTGGGGGGGAATATCACATACATAGATGAGGAAATACAAAGTAAATATCATGTCATTTCAGGAAAAGTGAAGAACCCTAGTAATTAGGACAATCAGGAGAGAGTTCTGGTAGGAGCTAACACCTCCGCTGATTCATGAAAGGAAGAAGTTCCAAGAAGGAGAGGTGAGGCAAGAAGGCATTCTGGGTGCGAATGAATGTGGTTAAATATAATCCTCTACCTATGCTGCCTGTGATATTCAGGGCCTTGTAGTGGCACAAATCAACTAATGTGCTGCCTACAGAAAGACAGGGTTTCATTGTATTAATTATTCACTGAAGGAGTTTGTTCAGTTGTCCACCAGGTGGCAGTGTTTAGAATTACCAAATGATATTCAAGTCTGTGCAGTCATAGGAAAATTTCCTAAAAATATCTCTCCCAACACATTCCTCTACGATGGCTACCTGCAAAAGACCAACCACACATTGACAACAGATGGAAAGATATGAAATACTGCTCATATATTTTTTTAAAAGAATAGGAATTTTTCATTAGATTCTATAGCTGGATTCTTCTGTTAAATGACCCTCATTTGCCAGACAGAGTCAATGAAGAATTTGTAATTAAGTGTATTAGGATTGAGGAAAACTTGCTAAGCAGTCCTCCCATGGAGTCTGAATATGAAACTTTTGGGGATATATGTGCGTGCATATGGGCATATGTGTATATGCCTATAAATATCAATTTATAGGTATATACATGTGCATTTACATATGTGTGTATGCACATATCTCAATCCTATATACACACATATATGTATATGTGTGTACATATATATCATATATATGAAGAGAGAGAGATGATACGTGAATTCCTGTGAGCTTATGGGCTTACTGAGAAGACTCCACAGAGAGAAAGCATAGAGAGAGAAGAGAAGAGGACCTAGCACAGAGTCCTAGGAAACACCTATACGTTTGGGGCAGGATATGAGTGATAATCTGGGCAGCTAGGTGATTTAGTGGATACAGCACCAACCTGGAGTCAGGAAGACCTGAGTTCAAATCCAGCCTCAAACATTTACTAACTGTGTAACCCTGTTCCAGTCCTTTCACCCTGTTTGCCTCAGTTTCCTCATCTGTAAAATGGGTTGGAGAAGGAAAGGGCAAACCCCTCCAGTATCTTTGCCAAGAAAACCCAAATGGGATCATGAAGAGTCAGACACAACTGAAATGACTGAACAACAACAAACAAATAATGATTCAGCAAAGGACAAGAAAGAGGAGAACCAGGAGAGTAATGCCATGAAAACCCAGGGAAGGCAGAACATATAAGAGAGGCAAGTGAGAAATAGTGTCAGACCCTACAGAACGGACAATCCACTGAAGGACTGACAGAGGATCTTTGACTTTCGTAATAAAGAGGTTCTTAGCGACCTTGAGAGAGTACTTTGAGTTGGGTATGGAAGTGGGAAGCTAGATAACAAGAAGATAACAAAAGGTGGTAGGTGAGGAAACAGAAGTAGAATTTCTGACTAAGATGACAATGTAAAAGGCTGCAGAGAAGCCTGTCTCCTGCTCCCAAACCAGAAAATATTTGAAAAAAACACAGAAAGAACAATGACAATCATAAATCATCTCGATACCACCTCAATCACACACACACATACACACACACAAATTGAGTGAAAGCAGTAGTGAAAGATAGGGGTGTCTCCCCAGGGAAGCCAGCATGATCCTCAAATTCTAACCACTTACCGCTGTTTGCTGCAAGGCTTTCCCAGGGACTCCTACATCAGCCCTGCTACAGGCCACCCACCTCTTTGTCTTAAGGGCATCTTCAATACTCTGGAGGCTGTCTTTAAATCAAACCTTGAACTGCCAGCTCCTGCCTCCTGTCTAGTCTCCTCCAGGTCATACCATTTTCAATTTTTGCCTGCTGTAAGCCAGGCAACTTAGGTCTCATAGGACTCAACTTTATCATCTGTCATTAGGTTCGATCTTGAGGGAGGGACTTGAACAGCCTAATTACCTGACACCTTCAACTGACCTCTCTCTAGTCACTCATATTCTGTACCAATTCATTCTTAAATGGTTGACATCCACTCATTTCAACATATTCTCCCCATCTACCATTGTACAAACTCCATTCCCCATTCCCCACTGCTCACTCCCTTCAATTAACTTCAACTATACTTCCCCACCCCAATCCCCATCTTTCCCTCTGCCTTATGCCCCCCAACACGGTCTCCAATCTATCCAACTCTCATTTTGTTCCCAGTCCATCAGCCCTGCACTGACTACAGTCAACCTCTCTCAATCCTTTGGGGAAGAAGCTCAGCTCTGTGCTATCCTCTACATCCAAAAACTGCCCCTTTCCTATCATTTGTCCAATGCCTTGCCAACCTCCAACCTTGAATTATTTCCCATCATTGTTGTGTTCTTTACAGGTACATGCTATTCATGTACAGCTGGAGGAAATCAGGAAACCATTCTGACTAGATCTGCTACAAATTTATATTACATCATTTCACCTGGACCCTGCCTGCAAGGAGGTGATGATTTTCTACTTCTCTAGTTGATTTGGTCTCCAGCTAACTGACTAACTCACCACAGAGGCCATTGCAAGCATTCTTATCCCTTCTCAAGCTGTCACTTTTGCTGCACTATCTCAGTTGAAAACCTCACAACATACATCACAAAAAAAAGTGAGAGGGAGAGGCCATTTTCTGAGAGCTCCCTGTTTTCATCTCCTTATCTTATATCACTTGAATGTATACCTTAATTATCTCTTCCTCCATCCACTCTTTATTTTTGGTCAATCAGTCAACTAGCATTTAGTAAGTACCTACTATATGCCAGGCATGGGGCAGCTAAATGGGTCAATGGATAGAGGGCTGTGCCTGGAGTTAGGAAGACCTGAGTTCAAATTCAGCCGCAGACACGAGCCATGTGAACTGGGGCAAACCACTTGACTTCTGTTTGCCTTAATCCACTGGAGAAGAAAATGAGGAATCACTCCAATATCATTGCCAAGAAAACCCCATGGAGTCATGAAAAGTCAAACACTACTGAATGGCTGAACAATATGCCAGGCACTGTGCCAAGTACAGTGATGCATAAAAGGGCAAAAAAACAAAACAAACAAAAACAAAAATAATCAAAACGCAGTGCCTGTTATCAAGAAGCTCACAGTCTTATGAGGGGTTCAACAAGCAAAAAAATACTACAAATAAACCAGGAATAATTTCAGAGCGAAGTCACTAAGATGAAAGAAGAATACTGGGAGAGGCTTCTTGCAGAAGGTAGAACTTAAGGAAGCCAGGAAAGCTGGGAGATTAAGATGAGGAGGGAGAGTGTTCCAGGCATGGGGGGGTTACCAGTTAAAAACACTCAAGGTCAGGAGATTGAGTACTATGTACAAGGAACAAGGAGTCCAACATCACTGGATTGCTGAGTGTGTGGAGTGTAAAAAGATAAGAATATTGGAAAAGTAGGAAGGGCCTGCAAAGTCAAAGAGAAGATTTTATATTTCATCTCAGAGGAAATAGGAAGCCACTGGAATTTATTAAATAGGGGAGAAATAGGGTCACACTTGAATTTTATGAAGATCAATTTGACAGATCAATGGAGAATGGATTAGAGTGAGGAGAAATTTAAGACAGGGCTATCAACCACACCTTTCTCCAGATCATACTGCCTTAGAAGTACTGAAAACTTGCAAACTCCAGAACTAGCTCTAAAACAACAGTACAAAAAAGCCTTAACCTTGAGACAGTGCCCCTTCCCACAAACATCAGGAAGAGAGTCCAATTTTAACATAAGGGTTAAAATCAAGAACTATCATGGGAAAATGAGCAAATTAAAAAAAAATCCTGACCATAAAAATCTGTTGTGGTTACAAGGAATATCAAGACACAAACTCAGAAGACACTGAAGTTAAAAGTCACCAAAAAAAAAAAAAAAGAAAGAAAAAAGTGTGAATTGGACACAAGCCCAACAAAAATTCTTAGAAGAGCTAAAAAGTGATTTTCAAAATGAGAGTGGTAGAGAAAAAAATTAGATAAAGAAATGAGAGTAAAGGAAGAAAATTATAAAAGACAATTAACAGCTTGGTAAAAGAAGCATAAAAATACTGAAAAAAATAAAACTTGTAAAAACAACATTGGCTAAATGGAAAAAGGGGTACAAAAATTCACTGAAGAAAAAAAATTTAAAAAGAAAATTCGTCAAATGGAAAAAGAGGTACAAAAGATTGCTAATGATAATAATTCCTTAAAAATTAGAATTGGGTGAGTGAAAGCTATGATATCATGAGTAATCAAAAAACAATAAAACAAAGTCAAAAGAATGAAAAAAGTAGAAGAAAATGTGAAATATGTCATTGGAAAAATAACTTATCTGGAAAATAGATGGAGAGGAGTGGCTAGGTGGCACAGTGAATAGAGCACCAGCCCTGAAATCAGGAGGACCTGAGTTCAAATTTGACCTCAGACACTTGACACACTAGTCATGTGACTTTGGGCAAGTCACTTAAACCCAATTGCCCTCCAAAAAGCAAAAAGAAAAAGAAAAAAGAAAAGGAAAGGAAAAAGAAAAAGAAAGAAAAAATAGATGGAGAGATAATTTAAGAATTATTGGACTATGGGGCATCCAGGTAGCACAGCGAGTAAGAGCACCGGCTCCAGTGTTGAGAAGACCTGGAGATTGAATCCCAGGCTCATACACTTAGCACCCACCCAGAAACACCTGGCCGTGTAACTTTGAGCAAGTTACTTAACCCCAATTGCTTAGGAGCGGCCAGGTGGCTTAGCGAGTAAGAGCACCGGCTCCAGTGTCAGGATGACCTGGGTCAAATCCAGGCCCAGATACTCAGCACCACACCCAGAAATAACTGGCCGTGTAACCTTGAGCAAGTTACTTAACCCTGATTGCTTTAAAAAAAAAAAAAAGAATTATTGGACTACCTGGAAGCCACAAAAAAAAGGCTAGATATCATATTTGAAGAAATTATCAAAAAAAAGTGCCCCAATATCCCAGAACTAGAGGGTAAGACAGAAAGTGAAAGAATGTACCAGTCGCCACTTGAAAGAGATCCCAAAATAAAAACTCCCAGGAATATTATAGCCATATTTCAGAGCTTTCAGGTCAAAGAGAAAATATTTCAACTAGCCAGAGAGAAACTATTCAAATACCATGAATATCAGGATCACATGAAATTTAGCAGTTACCACATAAAAGGGACAGAGGGTTTGGAATAAGATGTTCTGGAAGGCAAAAGAGCTGGAGTTAATACAATGAATCACCTACTCAGCAATACTGAGTATAATCCTTAAAGCAAAAAACAAATCTATTTAATGAAATAGAAGACTTTCAAGCATTTCTAATGAAAAGACCAGAGTTGAACAGAAAATTTTACTTTCAAATACAAGGCTCAAGAAAAGCATAAAAAGGTGAATATGAAAGAGAAATCATAAGGAACGCAATAAGGTTAAACTGTTTACCTTTCTATATAGGAAGATGATGCGTGTAATTTCTAAGAACTTCGTCATTGTTAGGGAAGTTAGCAGGATTCTACATAAAAAGAGGGTGGAGGAATAAGTTGATTGTTGGGAAGATGTAAAAAAAAATGGATAAGTGAGAAAGAAGGGTGCCCTGGGAGAAGGGGAAAGGGAGAGGAAGAATGTAGGAAATTCTCTCATATAAAAGAGGTGTGCAAGGAAGAGCTTTTAATAATAGAGGCACATAGTAGTGGGACAGGTAACACTTGAACCTCACACACCTAAATTGGTTCAAAAAGGGAATTTTGTGTGTGTGTGTATATCTATACACATACATACACACCCATGAACAATATATATATACTCACACATATATGCATGTACATGTGTATATGTATACATACATGTATATGTAAATACACACGTATGTATATGCACATACATGCTACACATACATATTCATTTGGTAATACAATTCTATCTTACCCAACAGAGAAGTAGGAGTGGAAAGGGATAAGGGTGGTGGTATTGATATAAGAGAGATCAGATTAAGGGAGGCAGTGGTCAGAAGCAAAACAGACTTTAGAGGAGGAACAGGACAAAAAGATAGGGAGAAGGATAAACAGAAGAAACTAGGAAGGCAGAAATGCACATGTAGTAATCATAACTGTGAATGTAAATGAGCTGAAATTAGAGTAGCAGAATGGATTAGAAACCAGAATCCAATAATGTTGTTTACAAAAAAAACACTTGAAGAAGAGGGATATATACAGAGTTTTAAAAAGAAAGAGGAGTGAGGGCTGGAGAAGAATCTATTATGCTTTGACTAAAGTAAAAAGGGCAGGGGTAGCAATCATGACCTCAGACAAAGCAAAAGCAAAAATAGACCCTACTTAAAGGGGATAAGCAAGAAACTATATCATTCTAAAAGGTGCCATAGACAATGAAGTAATGTCAATACTAAACGTATATATACACCAAATGGCATAGCATACAAATTCTTAAAGGAAAAATTAAGTGAATTTCAGGAGTAAATAGACAGTAAAACTATACTAGTGGGAGACCTCAATTTTCCTCTCTCAGAGTTAGATAAATATAAGAATAAAATAAATAAGAAAAATGTCAAGGAAATTAATAGAATCTTAGAAAAGTTAAATATAATAGACCTCTGGAGAAAACTAAATGGGAATAGAAAGGAATATACCTTTTTCTCACCTTCACAAAAAGATTATATATATTAGAGCACAAAAACCTCACAACCAAATTCAAAGAAGCAGAAATATTAAATATGCCCTTTCTAGTCCATAATACAATAAAAATTATATTCAATAAAGGGCAATGGAAGCATAGATTAAAAATTAATTGGAAACTAATAATATAATACAATGCATTCTTTAATTGATAAATGGTCAAAGGATATGAACAGGTAGTTTTTTGATGAAGAAATCAAAGTTATATATATATATATATATATGTATATATATACATGTAGATATATATCTAAATCATTATTGATTAGAGAAATGCAAATTAAAACACCTTTGAGTTATCAGCTCATACCTGTCAGATTGGCTAAAATTATAGAAGGGGAAAATGACAAAGGTTAGAGGGGATGTGGAAAAAATTGGGACACTAATACATTGTGGTGGAGCTATGAACTGATTCGATGATTTTGGAGAACCATCTATAAATATAATCAAAGAGTTTTATAATGTTCTGTGTATACCCTTTGACTCAGCAATAAGATATCACTACTCAGTCTGTTTCCCAAGGTGATCAGGGAAAAAGGGAAAGAATCTCTATGTTCTAAAATATTTATAGCAGGTCTCTTTGTGGTGGCAAAGAACTGGAAGTTGAATGGGTGCCCATCAATGGGGGAATGGATGAATAAGTTGTGGTATATGATTCTGGTGGAATATTACTGTGCTATAAGAAATAATGAGCAAGTTAATTTTTAGGAAAGCATGGAATGACTTGCATGAAATAATGAAAAGTGAAATGAGCAGAACCAAGCGAATGTTGTATGTAGTAACAGCAATATTGTTTGAAGAATAACTGTAAATGACTGTTATTCTGAGTATTACAAATACTCAAATCAACTACAAAAGAACTATGAAAGATGATACTATACAGCTACAGAGAGAAAACTGATAAATAGAAGTAGGCACAACATATTTTACATATGTGTGTGTGGGCATGTGTGTGCATGTATTAAATGATGGCCTTCTCTAGCAAAGCGTGGGGAGGGAGGGAGACAGTTTTGAACTTATATTGGAACAAAAAAATAAATAAAATTCAATTTGAAAAAGAAACTAAACAATCTAATCCTAAAGAATGAGTAAAAAAAAAAAAGCAGTAACTTGCTTAAGTTCTCCCCCAAATGCCTCTAAATACCTGTAAACAAATTCTATAACAGCAGAACCCACAAAATGACAGAGTGAAACAAATTTCTAGCCCAAGACAACCTGGAAGGTTGACAGGTAAAGCCTGTTGTATCAGGCTGGGAGAGGAGCACAGACCAGTGTCGGCCATTCCAGGACAGACAGGGCTTGGAGAAGGACTCCGGACTGAATCACTAGCAGCTGGGGTGGTTTCCATACTTCTCAACCTACAAATGCCAAAGACAACTCAGAAGGTCAGTAGTAAAGGTCTGTGGGATGTGGGGGAGAGAGGAGCACAGTCCAGGGCAGCAGTGGTGAAGGGTGGCCACAGCACATGGTGGCAGCAGTGGCTGCTTCCAGAGCTCTTGGTCCAAAGACAGTGGGGGTATCCAGTGGCTAATCAGGGTGGGATTGCAGGAATCTCTTTCCAGGTGCTGAGGCAGGATTCTCTTTCTTTGTCCTAGCTTGGATCTCAGTTGTAGTCCTGAGGCAAGGAGGAGCTTGTGACGATGATGGAAAGGGAATTCTCCTCCCAATTCCAAGGCAGAAAAGAGTGCTTGTGGTGGCTCACAGACAAGAGCACAGGCCAGGGGAGGGGTAAAAACCTCTCCTTTGATCATATTACCTTGGAAGAACTGGAAATGTCCTTAGAAATATCTTTGAAAACAGCTGTATAAAACCCCTGAAGCTTGGGGCAGTACACCCTCCAGAGTGGAAGCAGAGTTCAACCTTAACAAAAGCTAATGCTTTGATATTCTAGAAGCAGAGGGAAAAATAGAAATTGAAAGAATCCACCAATCACCTCCTGAAAGAGATCCCAAAAAGAAAAATACTGGGAATATTTTAGCCAAATTCCAGAGTTCCCAAGTCAGGAAAAAAATACTACAAACAGCCAGAAAGAAACAATTCAAGTATTGTGGAAATACAATTGTGAATAACAAAAGATTTATCAGCTTCTACATTAAGGGATTAGAGGACTCAGAACATGATATCCCAAAGGGCAAAGGAACCAGAATTAAAACCAAGAAACACCTAACCAGCAAAATTGAGTATATAATCCTTCGGGGGGGGGGGGGGGGGGGGGAGGGGAATGGACTTAAATGAAATAGAGGACTTTCAAGCATTCTTGATGAAAAGACAAGAGATGAATAGAAAATTTGACTTTCAAATACAAGACTCAAGAGAAGGCATGAAAAGGTAAACAGGAAAGAGAAATCATAAGGGACTTATTAAAGTTGAAGTGTTTACATTCCTACATGGAAATATGATGTTTGTAACTAATAAGACTTTTCTCAGTGTTAGGGTAGTTGGAGGAAATACATACATACATACATATATCTATCTGTGTGTACATATATAGTTGACATATTTAAAAAAAAAATATATATAGAGAGAGAGAGAGCAGGGTATGTTGAATATGAAGGGATGATATCTAAAAAAATAAAATTAAGGAGTCAAGATGGCGAGTAGAAACAGGACTTCTATGGCTCCTGCTCCCTCCTCCTCCAATTCATGTAAAAAATGACTCTAAACAAACTTTGGAGCTACAGAATCCACAAAATGACACAGAGAAGCTAACCTCCCACTGAAGACAGTCTGGCAGGCCGGCAGGAAGGGGCCAGCACAGCACTCTGGGAGCCCAGCCCTGTGCAAGCCAGAGGTTTTAGCCTCAGGGTGGCCACAACCACCCTTCAGCTGGAGGGACTTCAGATCACCAGCAGCTGTAGTGGTTTCCAGAATTAACAATCCATAGATGATAAGGACAAAGTGAGAGGTCAGTGCAGTGTGGACTTTGGGACCTGGAAGTTGGGGAGTGCAGTCTGGCCTTTGCCCCCAGGGCAAGAAGTGGCTGAGGCATGGTGGCCACCCAGCCACTGCCACATGGCTGCCTCAGAGCTCCAGTCCTGCAGATTGTAGGAGGACCAAGCATCCAGTCTGAGGAGCAATCTCTCTTGCTTTAACCTGCTTGGATCTGGATCACTGTCTAGGGTGGACATCCTGTGGTGTGTGACCAGTTTGCCAGAGCCTGTGGAGGCTTCAGAGTGGGCACCCAACTAATACCTCCAGCATATGAGAAAACCCCAGTGATTGGGACAAAGTTCCCCACTCTGGTAGCAGAGTTCTACTGTGGCAAAAAGCTCAATAGTCAAGTAATTGAGTGGCAACATGAGCAAGCAAGGGAAGCAAGGCAAGCACAGTGGTCCAACTTTAGATTCCTTTTTGGGGGACAAAAAGGATCAAAGCATGGAACAGGAGGAAGACAGCAAAGTCAGAACTGCTGCACCAAAAGCTTCCATCAAAAGAATAAACTGCTTACAGGCCATAGAGGAGATTAAGACAGATTTCAAAAGCCAAATAAGAGTAGTGGAGGAAAAATTTGGAAGAGAAATGAGAATGATGCAAGAAAATTATGAAATGAGAGTCACCAACCTGACTGAAGAAAATAACACCTTAAACAATAGACTAACTCAAATGGCAAAAGAGGCTCAAAAAGCCAGTGAGGAGAAGAAAGCCTTAAAAAGCTGAATTTGACAGATGGAAAAAGAATCTCAAAAGCTTACTGAAGAGCATCATTCCTTCAGAATGGTATTGGAGCAAATGGAAGCTAATGACTTTATAAGAAATCAAGATACTATTAAACAGATCCAAACAAATGAAAAAATAGAAGGCAATGTAAAATATCTCATTGGAAAAACCACTGACCTGGAAAACAGATCCAGGAGAGATAATTTAACAATTATTGGACTACCTGAAAGTCATGACCAAAGAAAGAACCTAGAAATCATCCTCCTAGAAAATTCTCAAGGAAAACTGCCCTAATGTTTTAGAACCAGAGGTTGAAAGAATCCACCAATCACCTCCTGAAAAAGATCCCCAAAAGAAAACTCCTAGGAATATTATAGCCAGGTTCTGGAGTTCCCAGATCAAGGAGAAAATATTACAAGCAGCCAAGAAGAAACAATTTGAATACTGTGGAAACACAATCAGGATAACTCAGGATCTGGCAGCTTCTATACTGAGGGACTGGAGGCCTTGGAATATGATATTCCAGAGGTCAAAGGAGCTGGGATTAAAACGAAGAATCACCTACCCAGCAAAACTGAGTATCATGTTTCAGGGGAAAATATGGTCATTCAACGGAATAGAGAACTTTCAAGCATTCTTGATGAAAAAACCAGAGTTGAATAGAAAATTTGACATTCAGATACAAGAAGCATGAGAAGGTAAACAGGGAAAAGAAATGATAAGGAACTTATCAAAGTTGAACTGCTTAGATTCCTACATGGAAAAATGATAAGTGTAACTTATGAAATTTTTCTCAGTATGAGAATAGTTGAAGGGAATAGGAATATATATAGAAGGGTATATGGGCATATGAATACAAATATGAGTGTGTGTATATATGTGTACAGGTATACATAGAGGGCACAGGACCAATTGAACAGGAAGGGATGATACTTAAAAGGTGAAATTAAGAGATGAGAGAGGAATATCACGAGAGGAGATGGGGAGAGATAGAATGGGGTAAATCATCTCATATAGAAGAGGCAAGGGAAAACTGTTACAATGGAGGGGAAGAACAGGAAGGTAAAAGGGAATGAGTCAACTTTATTCTCAATGAATTGGGCTTAGGGAGGGAACACATTAAATAAGGTATCTCACCTTATGGGAGAGTAGGAGGAAAGGGAATGAGAGGGAGGATGATGGAAGGGAGGGCAGGCTGGGGGGGGAGGGGAGTTGGAAGCACCCGCTTTTGAAAAGGGACAGGATCAAAGTAGAGAATAGAACTAGTGGGGGATGGGATAGGATGGAGGGAAATATAATCAGTCTTTCACAATATATCCAATAGGGAAATGTTTTACATAGCTACACATGTACAACCTATATTGAATTGCTTATCTTCCCAGTAAGGGTGGGTGATGAGGGAGGTAGGGAAAGAATCTGGAATACATGTATATTATTATTATTATTATTATTATTATTATTATTATTATTATTATTATTTTACATGTAACTGGGAAATAAGATATACAGGTACTGGGGCACAGAGATCCACCGTGCCCTACTGGAAAGTCGGAGGGGGATGAGGGAAGATATGGGAGAGAGCAGATTGGGGGAGGGGACATTTAGTGGGATCACTGTTTTGGCGTGGTGGGTAGGGGGAAAATGGGGAGAAAGTTTGTAACTCAAAATCTTGTGGAAATGAATAATGTAAGCTAAATTAAAAAATAAAATCAAGGGATAAGAGGAATGTACTGGGAGAAGGAGAAAGGGAGACGTAGAATAGGGGTAAATTATCTCACATAAAATAGTCAAGAAAAAGCTTTTACAATGGAGGGGAAGAGGTGGGAGGTGAGAGGGAATGAGTGAACCTTACTCTCATTGGATTTGACTTAAAGAGGGAATAAGATACACACTCAATTGGGTATGAAAATCCATCTTATTCTATAGGAAACTAGGGGGTAAGGAGATAAGAGAGGAGGGAATGATGGAAAGGAGGGCAAAAGGGAGGAGGGGGTAATCAGAAGCAAACACTTTTGAGGAGGAACAGGGTCAAAGGGGAGAATAGAATAAATGGATGGGATAGGATGGAGGGAAATATAGTTAGTCTTTCACAACATGACTGTTATGGTAGTAATTTGCATGACTACACATGTATAACCTCTATTGAATTGCTTATCTTCTTATTGAGGGCAAGTGGGCAGGGAGGAAGGGAGAGAATGTTGAATTCACAGTTTTAAAAATGAATGTTAAAAATTGTTTTTACATGCAACTTGGAAATAAGACATACAGGCAATGGACTATAGAAATCTATCTTGCCCTACAGGAAAATAGATGGGAAGGGGATCAAAGAGGGGTGTGGTGATAGAAGGGAAAGCAAATTGGGGGAAGGGGTAATCAGAATGCATACCATCTTGGGGTAGGGAGAGAGGAGAGATGGGGAGAAAAACTGGAATTCAAAATCTTGTGAAAGTGAATGTTGAATTTTTTTTAATTAATGAAAATAAAAGAATGAGTGAGTCAAAGAACACAATGACAACAATGAAACCACATCCCAAAATTTGTGGGACACAACCAAAGCAGTATTTAGGTGGAAATGTATATCTCTGTAAGCTTACATCAAAAATAGAGAAAAGGCAAATCAATAAATTAGGTATGCAACTAAAAAAGAAACTAGAAAAAGAACACATTAACAATCCCCAATTAAACACCAAAATGGAAATCCTGAAAGTCAAAAAAGTCCTGAAAGTAAAAAAAAAAAAAAGATGGATAAACTGGAAGTAAAAAAAAAAAAACCCAACAACATCGAACTAATAAAACTATAAGTTGGTTTGATGAAAAAAACAATAAAATAGATGCCATTTGTTGATAAAAAGAAGAAAACTAAATTATTAATATCAAAATGAAAAGAGTGGGTGTGCCACCAATGAAGATGAACTTAAAGCAATTATTGGAAGTTATTTTGCCCTATTGTATGCCAATAAAACTAGCAAGCTAAGTGAAATGAATTTTTTTGGAAATGAATTTTTTTTAAAATGAACTGCCCAGATTAACAGAAAGGAAATAGAACACTTAAATAACTATATGTTAGAAAAAGAAATTGAACAATCCATAAATGAACTTCCTAAAAAATATTCCCAGGAAAAGATGGATTTACAAATAAATTATTACCAAACATTTAAGGAATAATTAATCCCAATACTATGCAAAATATTTTGAAAAAATAGGTAAAGAAGGATTCCTACCAAATTCTTTTTATGACACAAATATGGTTTTGATGCCTAAACTAGAGAGAGCAAAAACAGAGAAATAAAACTATAGACCAATTTCCTTAATGAATATTGATGCAAAAATTTTAAATAAAATAATAGCAAGGAGATTACAATAATATGTCACAAAGATAATACACTATGACCAAGTAGGATTTATATTTCAGGATGGATTTAATATTTAGGAAAACTATCAGCATAATTGACCAAATCAATAACAAAAACAAAAATCATATGATTATATAAAGAGATGCAGAAAAAAGCCTTTGACAAAATACAATACCGAGTCCTAATGTGTGTGTGGCGCGGTGGGGGGAGAGGGTGGGGAATGTACTTGCCACATCTATGGATAAGGCAAGAGTTAATGACCAAACAAAAGACAGTGAAGATTATAAGAAGTAAAACACATAATTTCAATTACATAAAATTAAAAAGCTTTTGCACAAACAAAATTAAGGCAGCCAAAATTTGAAGGAAATCAGGAAACTGGGACAAATTTTTTACATCAACTTTCTTTGAACAAGGCCTCATTTTTTGCAAATATCTAGGGAACTAAGCCAAATTTCTGAAAATAAGAACCATTTTCCAGTAGATAAATGGTCAAAAGATTTCTTCAGAAATTTCTTTAGAAGAAGTCAGAGTTACCAACAGTCACATTTTAAAATGCTCCAAATCACTACTGATTAGAGAAATGTAAATTAAAACAACTCTGAGATATCACATCATACCTAGCAGATTGGCTAACATGACAGAAAAGGGAAATGGTAAATGCTGGAGGGGATATAGAAAAAATTAGGACAATAACGTACGGTTGGTGGAGTTATAAAGTAATCCAACTGTTCTGGAGAGCAATTATAGCCAAAAGATTATAAAAGTATGCATAACCTTTGGCCCAGCCATACAACTACTAGGTCTGTATCCCAAAGAGATCAAAGAAAAGGGAAAGGGTCCTTTATGCACAAAAATATTTCTAGGGAACTCTTTTTGTGGTGTCAAAGAAATGGAACTGAGGGGATATCCATCAGTTGGGGAATGAACAGCAAGTTGTTGTGTATGATGGTGATGGGATACTATTGTGCTATGAGAAATAACAAGCAAGATGTTTTCAGAAAAACTTGGGAAAATTTACATGAACTCATGCAAAGTGTAGGAAGTAGAATCAGGAGAACGTTGTACACGATAACCAGCAGTATTGTAACAAAGATGATCTGCGAAAGACCTAACTGCTGTGATCAAGACAATGATCGAAGACAATTCCAAAGAACCCATGATGAAAAATTCTATATACCTCCAGAGAGAACTAATGAACTCTAAATGCATATTGAAACATACCTTTTTACTTTATTTTTCTTGGTTTTTTTTGTCTGCGTTTTCTTTTACAACATGTCTAATATGGAAATGTTTTGTATGACTTTGCATATACAATCTATATTAAATTGCTTGCCTTCTCAAGGAAGGGGGAGGAAAAGGAGGAAGGAAAGGAGAGAATTAGGAATGCCAAATTTTAAAAAAATGAATATTAATTTTTTTTACATTTATTTTGGAAATATTTAATGAAATAACTTAAAATATTTTAAAAATAATTATAAAAATAGAAATAAAATTTATATATTGTTCCATTATAATTATTTTTCATTTTTAATACTAGTAATTTGGTTTTATTGTTATTTTTAATTGAATTAGCTAATGGTTCATTTTATTTTTCATAACTCCTAACTTTATTCATTAAATCTTTTTTTTTTTTGCTTTGAATTTTACTAATCTCTTCTTTGATTTTAAGGATTTCTAAGCTGCATGTCCAGTTTGTTGGTCTGTTCTTTCTCTCTTGCTGGTAAAAGTATTTACAAACTAAAACTTCCCTAAAGATTCCTTTGACTGCATTCCCAAAATTTGGTATGTTATCTCATTGTTGTCATTATTTTAGTGAAATAATTTGTAATTTCCATGATTTGTTGGTCTTTGATCCATTAATTCCTTAGGACTAAGTTATTTAGCTTCCAGTTAATTTTTAATCCTTTTTTCAATGGCCCTTTGTTAAATATTTTTATTGCATTGTCAGCAAAAACTGTGTTCAGTATTTCTACTTTCCTGCATTTGCTTGTGAGGTTTTTATGCCTAGTCCATGGTCAGTTTTTCTAAAAGGTGCCATGTACAGCTGAGAAATATTTGCCACTTTCTTTTTTCATTCAATTATCAGGACTCTATCTTATTTAACTTTTCTGAAGTTCTGTTCAGATCCTAACTTCTTTCTCTTTTAATTTTTTGGTTAGACCTGTCTAGGTTTAAAGAGGCCTAAACAGGAATTAAGAGGGGTCAGGGAAGGCTTCCAATAAAAGATGGGATTTTCATTGAGACTTAAAGGAAGCCGGAGAAGTCAGTAGGCAGAGCGGAGGACAGAGAGTGTCAGGCATGGGAGACCGTCCAATAAAATGACGTAGAACTAAGCTTGTTGAACAGTCAGGTCAGTGTCATTGGATCAAAGGAATAAGGTGGAAGACGGAAAAGGTAGGAGAATAGGTTATTAAGGGTTTGAGAATCAAACCGAGCATTTTGTATTTGATCCTGGAAGTGACAGGCAGTCAGAGAAGTTTATTGAACAGGGAGTAATTTTGTCAGACCCGAGTTTTAAGAAAATCTCTTTAACAGTTGAATAGAGGATGGGTTGGAATGGAGAGTGACTTGAGGCAAACAGACCAATCAACAGGCTATTGCAATAATTCAGCCATGAGATGTTGAGGGCCTGCTCTAGGGTGTGAGAGGAGACAAAGGGAGCATATTGGAGAGAAGTGCAAAGGGGCGATGGACAGGCCTTGGCAGCAGATTGGATATGACCGGGAGGGGGAGGGGGAGGGGGAAGTGAGAGGAGTCCAGGATAACTCATGGATTGTGACCTTGATGGACTTGGGAAGATGGTGCTGCCCTCTATGGTAATACAGTATGAATTATAATCCTGACAATTATTATAATAGCTTGTCTAGCCCCACTCAGCAGGAGGAAATTAGATTAAACCATAGGGAAAGCAACATTTTCTGATCATCCATCCCCCAACAGCATTTTGCACTTCTCTACAGTGCTTATGTGATATTGTACATTATAGTTATTTGTGTTTATCAGTCAGTTAGTAAAAAAACATTTTAAGCATATTACATGCCAGGCACTGTATGCGCATATACAGAAATAATATGTATGTACATATGTTTATGCATATGTGCACGGTTCCAGTCCTCAAGGAGTTTACATTGTTTTGAGGGAAAAAACACATATACATACATTAAAAATATGAGATAAATTCAAATTTTCTTTCCCCTTCCTTCTCTCCCTTCTTTCTCTTCCTTCCTTCCTTTCTTCCTTCCTTCCTTCCTTCCTTCCTTCCTTCCTTCCTTCCTTCCTTCCTTCCTTCCTTCCTTCCTTCCTTCCTTCCTTCCTTCCTTCCTTCCTCCCTTCCTCTCTTACTCCCTTCCTTTTTTTCTTTCACCGAACTTGTACTCAGAGGACCTGGGTTCAAATACTAACTGTTACTCTGGGGACCTCAGTTTCCCATCTGTAAAATTAGGACTAGCTGATCTTAAGGTCCCTTCCAGCTTCAAATTCATGATTTATAGATTCAAAGATAGGGATAGAGACAGGATCAATGATTTCCTTATTATAAGGAACTCCCAGGGGAGGAAATACCCTTTACCAATGCAGGCCGGTCCCTTCTCTGCAACTTAGCATCTAAGTGTACAAGTCGTGAGGAAGGAGGATGTGGGCAGTTGGTCGCAGCACCCCCCTTTCTCCTCCAGGAGCCACACCCACAGCTCTTTGTTCAATCCTTGAGCAGAGCGGCAGTCGCAGGGCTTGGACCTCTCGGACCGGACAGTCGAGGGGAGCGGCGCAGCAGGCAGAGTGGGCAGGGCTAACCCGCCAGTCCCAGCGGCCCTGGGCAGGTGCTCAGGGGCCCCAGAAGCCGTCACTGCGCGGCACATGACGGCAAGTTCAGCCTCCCAGGCTCCCTCCCAGCCCGCCTCCGGCCCTCCCCCGGACCTCCCCCGTCGCCTCCCTAGCCACTGCTCCGGGCACAGCCTCTGCTAGCTATCTGCTGCCCTCTCTCCTGGTGCGGGGCGGAAACCTGCGGAGCCAAGCTGCAGCGCCGGCCCGCTGCCCGCCTCCTGCGCGTCTGCTGCGAATGCGGATCACCCCCTTTCCATCAGGGCTTTACTAGGAAACCGAAACCAAGAACAGAGGTGTGCCGGGCCCCCGCCGCCTTGCAGCTCACCCCCTGGGGCTGCCTGAAACGCCAGCTCAGCTCCGCCAAGCTTAGCCGGCCGGGCCTGAGGAGCGAGCGTAGGCGAGGTGACGGGGCCGGGCCAGGAGGGGCTGGGGGGGCCGGGGGGGCCGGGCTCCATCCAGCTCCCGGCTGGGCTCAGAGGACGCAGCGCCCGGGGGAGCTCGGGTGCACGGGCTATGGCCAAGTGCTGCTTCTACGCCGTGGGGACGCTGTCCCTGCTCCTGCTGGTCTGCAGCGTCACCCTGCTGGTGGCCCGGGTGTTCCAGAAAGCGGTGGACCGAGCGATTGAGCAGGTGGGTGATGAGATGGGCGCGGGGGCTGTGGAGCGAGCGGAGTGATGGACGGGTCCGGGAGGACCCAGAAAGGCGCCTCTGTCCCTCTATCCCCAGGTCCTGGTGCCTCCCAGCCTCCCGCTGCTTCTGGAGCGGGCATGATTGTCCCTCGATCCTTGTGCCCCACTCCCCTCTGCAACTGGTATTGCTGTTGCTGCCTCAGCAGAGAACGGGAGTGGCCCTCCGTCCCCAAATCTTGATCACACACACCCACACCCACACACAGACACACACACACACACACACACACCCACACCCACACACACACACCCCTCCTCCTCTTCCTCCTCCTCATGCCCTTCTATCTCTGGCAAGCCCCGGAGGTGTGTTGGTGACGGATGGATTGTAAGGGACATCCAAGGGTCAGTCCTGTTCTCCCTCTGTCCTCGCCAATCTTGGGGGATCGTTGTGTCACACACTAGGTAGCGAAGGGGAGTGGGGGGGGAGGACAGAAATGTGTTTTACACTTTTTCAGAAAGCATACTCTCATTGGAGTTTTCCCTCGGCTAACCTCCCCCCCCCGCCCCCC
>NW_027185655.1:6965067-7002635 GCF_028583685.1 Petaurus breviceps papuanus | reverse complement strand
CCCCCCCCACTAAAACACTCCCGCCCCCTCCCCACTACACCACTCCCCCCGCCCTTACCCTAACGCCACCCTTCAGAAAACCAAAAAAACAACAAAGGATAGAAATCAAAACACAATTGTAGACTGCGGTTGTTCTGGCGGCTTACAGGCCTTTCAACTCGGGGTGGGGGAAAGGTTCAGAACACTAGTTAGTGTATTCTTGTTTTTGTCGGGAGGATGGGGAAAGGGTGAATGGGGTGGGGTTGGAAGTGGCCCGACCCGCTGAGATTCAGCTGCAGTGCAATCCAGTCGAACTGGGCTGTGGGGCTGCTTGTGACTCCTCCTCTTGGCCCGGGAAAGAGGGAGGAATTCTGTCCATTCTTCTGGCCTGTTGACTGACTGCCTAGTTAACTGTTCCTATCTTTTATCCAACAATGGGCCTCTTTGGTCCACTGTTCCTTATGGCTCTTCTCAAAGCTTCATTTTACTTCAACCATAAAACTCTTAATAATGACTCAAAAGCCTGATCTAGGGCAGGGAGTGGGGAGCCTCGAGGCCACATGTCTCAAATTTCAGTCCTTTGAATCCAAAATCCAAAGGGTGACACTTGAGGACCTAGAGAGCCACATGTGACCTCGAGGCTGCAGGTTCCCCACCCTTGACCTAGGGTTCACAAAACCTAGGATTTCACAAGATCACAACTTTAGAATTGAAAAGGATCTTGAGGTTCATTGAGGCCAAACCCTTCTCAGTCTGAGGCCCAGAGAGATTGGGATTTATCCAGTGTCCCTGAATAAGTATTAATTGCCTGAAGTGGGATTTGAACTCATTTCCTGACTCCAAGTCTGTCTATATCCAGTTTCCTGTACTGTTCTGTGAAGTAGGTAGTATATGAATTTATCACCCCCCAACTTGATAGTTCTGAAATTATATAAGGAAACTGCCTCCTACCTCGGGTAAAGCACTTACCCTATCTGAATGCCACCCTCTCCATCCTTCATGTTGAAGAGTTGGGCTACAAGGCCTCAAAGGTCCCTCTCTGCTCAGAGACAACAATCCCATGATTCCCTCAGAGAAGTGATGTTACCAGACTTTAGTCAGGGAGCCAGTAAGTGGAATCTGGGCTTCAAACAGAGAGTCTCCTAACTTCCAGTGCCCAACCCTCAAAGCCTCCCCAGGCTTGTTGGAGCAAGCACTTTGCTGACATGTTGTGCATAGAATTGAAAAAAAAAAATCTTAAAGAAATTTGGAAAATCTTATTTTCATTGGGCTCTTTTCTTTATAAGTGGACTTGAGATGCTTGGTTACTTTTGAGAGTTATTCTTGATGGGGCCTTTCTTGAGGCCCACTCCCCAGAGCAACTGTCCAACACCTCTATTGTGTGGCAATATTTTCCAGCTGGTGGAGTGCATAAACTGTGGGGGAAGTCAGGCTCCAGGAGAGGGGTGCCACAGTGATAGGAAGGGTGGGCAGAAGTAGCTGGGTTTAAGAGAAGGAACAGAAAAACCACAGCAGTATCAATGTTGGCACCCTGGAGCCAAGTTATGGAGTTTGAAATACTAAAGAAACAACAGAGGAACTTGCCTTTACATCCCTCCTTTTTCTCTACAAATATCCATTTGTAATCACAGATCTGAGTTTTCAGACTCTCCCAAGGTTACTTTGTTGAGGAATCCCTGCTATAATATACCCAGCAAATATTCATCTAACCTCTCCTGGAAGACCTACTACTTCCCAAAGTAGTTCATTATACTTGAGGATCAATCTAACGTTAAGCATCGTAGAGCAAAGCTGACATTTCTCTCTCTTCGCAACTTCTAACCCTTCTTCTTAGTTCTGCCCTCTGAGGCCAAGGCAAACATGCCTTGTCTCTTCTACAATAAAAGTCCAGAAAATCCTTGAAGGCAGCTATCATATCCTTCCTAAATCTTTCTCCAGACAAATCATCCCTGGTCTTTTTAATGCCTGGTCAGGTCTTGTTCTCTCTATGGACTCTTCACCATTGTGGTCTGGATATTCTCCAGTTTGTCAATGTTCTGTTTAAAATTTGGAACTCAGTACTGCCCACAACACTTAAGATGTTGGCTGACCCAGGCAGAGAGCTGAAAGACAATTGTCTCCCATTTTCTGGACCCACATGCTCTAAGATCATTGGGATTTTTCTGGTTGCTGTATCAATCCTTTTGATTCACCTTGAGCTTATGGCTCTCTAAAAGTCCTAGGTCTTTTTCATAAGCCTCGTTTTTGTGAATGCACACCTTTCTCATCTGGCATAGAGTAGCTATTATATAAATGCTTAGTCCCTTTTTTTCCCATGATACATTTATTAAGTTTTGTCCTTTTTAACCTGAGTAAAACTTGGCACTCATATTGATTAAATTTAATCTTTGTAACTTTGGCTAGTTAACTCTTTGGTAGTTAACTCAACTACCCACTGAAATCTTTTTGGATCTTGACTCTGTCAACCAACATGTTAACCTTTCCTCTTAGCTTTCTGTCATTTGTTTATTTTGTAAACATTCCATCTGTGCTTTCATCTAAGTTCTTGATAAAGATCTTGAACCAGTACAAAGTGAAGAAATATCCCTAAGGTATTCCACTAAGTGATTTGGGACCATTTTATTATTGAGAAAGGAATGACTAAGGAACAGCTTTCATGGGACCTGATGGATGAAATATTAAGAATCAGAAGACTTTTTTCATTCTTGGTCTCACCAATGACTCCTTGAGATGCTGGGCAGCCCTCTTAATTGTTTTATGCCCTGATTTTCTCATTTACCAAATGGGCATAATATCATCTCTCCACCTACATCCATCTCATGGGGATAATCTAAGTATCGATGAGGCAATTTTGGTGAAGTGGTTTGAGGATTTATGCATCTTTCCCCATTTTTCCTTTTATGGTCAAGCTGGTTCTCCATCATTATCTAGTACTTTGGTGCCTAAATGAAAGAGATTATAACCAGGTAACCCCAGCAGCATCCAATCTAGTACTGGCTAAGAAATAGAGTGGTGGATCAGTGGAATAGATTATGTACACAACACACAGTAGTAAATGACCATAATAATCTAGTGTTTGATAAACCCAAAGATCTAAGCTTTTTGGTAAGAATTTACTATTTGTCAAAAATTGTTGGGAAAACTGGAAGGCAATTTGGCAGACACTGAGTATAGACCAACATCTCACACTGTATGACAAGATAAGGTCAAAATGTGTGCATAATTTAGACATAAAGGTGATATCATAAGCAAATTAGAGGAAAATTTTACCCATCAGATCTATGGATAAAGAAAGAATTTATGACCATAAGAGAGATATTAAGGAATGAAATGGATAATTTTGATTACATGGGATTAAAAAGATTTTGCAAAAACAAAATTAAAGCAGTCAAGATTAGAAGGAAAGCATGAAACTGGGGGGAAATGTTCATAGCAAGTTTCTCTGATAAAGGTCTCATTTCTCATAGAGAACTGAGTCAAATTTATTAGAATATAAGTCATTCCCCAATTGATAAATGGTCAAAAGATATAAACTGGCATTTTTAGAAGTCAAAGTTATCTATAGTCATATGAAAAAAAATGCTCTAAATCACTTTTGATTAGAGAAATGCACATTAAAACAGCGCTGAGGTGCCACCTCATACCTATCAAATTGGCTAATATGATAGAAAAAGAAGTCGACAAATGTCGAAGGGGATGTAGAAAAATAGGGACAATAATGTACTGTTGAAATTGTGAACTGATCCAACCATTCTGGAGAACAGTTTGGAACTATGCCCAAAGAGCTATAAAACCTCTGACCCAGCAATACTACTACTAAGTCTTTATCCCAAAGAGATCAAAGAAAAAGGAAAAGGACCTATATACAAAAATATTTATAGTGGCTCTTTTTGTGGTAGCAAAAAATTGGAAATTAAGGGGATGCCCATCAATTACATAATGACTGAGTTAGTTGTGGTATATGATTGTGATGGAATACTATAAGAAATTGTGCTATAAGAAATGATAAGCAGGGTGGTTTCAGAAAAAAACTGGAAAGACTTATATGAGCTGATGGAAAGTGAAGTAATCATAATCAGGAAAATATTATAAATAGTAACGGCAGTATTGTACAATGATCAACTGTGAATGGCTCAGCTATTCTCAACAACCCCATATCTAAAACAATTACAAAGGACTTATGATTTGAAATGCTGTCTACCTCCAGAGAGAGAATTGATAGAATCTGAAGGCAGATTTAAGACACTATACCCTAGAAGTAGTAATCCCTGAGAAAGCATCATCAATATCCTGCCCTGCTTCAAAGGCAGAAAACATATTGAGGTTCTGGAGTTCCAGAGCTATGAGTTGCTCTGGCCATATGTGTTTCCTACATGTTTGCTTTACCACTTAAAGCTGATGTGTACCCTTTCCCTCCCACCCCCAGTTTCTGGGTGTATTTGTGGGAGAGTGTGCCCCTAATTTGGGGAAAATGCTTTTTAACCCACTGTTCTTGCTATGCCAATGGAGTAAATCCCTTTGCTAAAAAATTGAGTCTCCTGGCTGATTGTCAAGGAGAAACAGAGCAATGGGGGCTTGTGAGCTGTTACAACTGTGTTACCTGACCAACCATTAGCAGTAAGAAATAGGCAAGTAATACCTGGGAGAGTATTACAACATAGCAATATTGTTGTATAGTACTATATAGTGATAACAGTAATAACAATAACAGTAGCAAGAGGTTTGCCCGAGGTAACATAGTTAGTAAGTGGTGAAGCCAGGCTTCAAAACCAGGTCTGATTTTTGGACTCTTCTGTCCAAAGCTCTTTCCTGTGCAACACATTTCGTCTATATACCATCATCATCTTTTCTTTCTTCCCAATAGAATGTAAGTTCCTAGAGGGCAAGGTACTGTTTTCTTTTTGTCTTTGTATTTCCAGTACCTTATATAATATCTGTCATATAGTAAGGGTGTAATAAAGACTTGTTGAATAAATCATTGAATTTATTCTTCTAAATTCTAGGAGGTAATTGAGTTCTATGTTAATTACTATGAATATTTGTAATTCACTCAAAAATGATCTTGAAGCTTTTTTTTTTCTCTAATATGAACTTCTGACTACAAATCTCATCTCCATCCAAACTACTTGCTCTTGACAAATGGGGCAGGGTTGATTTTAAGGACAGGAAATAGAAGGCCACCAGATGAGGGATTCTGTGCAAGCTGATCAAATAAATTCCAACATTTTAGTTAAATTAAGATTGGAAAACTATACTCTGTAAATCTCAGTTTTCCCCTTGCTTTTGCAGGTTTTTGTTTGTTGTCCCCTTTAAAAAAAAAAAGAGAAAGCCCCTTTTGAAAAACTCCAGTTTTGCCTCTACTAAACTTGGAGAAAGGGAGAGGAAGGAGTAGATATCTGTCTATAATTTGGGAAAAGGAAGTGGATCTGGGGCAGAGACAGTGATGAATCATTCAGGAAGGAGAGAGGCCAAGACAGGTGGGGATCTGGAGTTTTTTCCTTACTGGGCAATCCTTTGCATGAGATATTCAATCTGACCTTCCCAGTACTTGATAACATTGTGGAGCTAGCACTATAGTGGCAGGCAAAAGACTTGGGTTCTAGTCTCAACTCAGTCATTAAGTAATTGTATGACCTTGATTAGGACTTTTACTATCTGGAACATAGTAGGCACTATATAAATGCTAATTCCTACACCCCTAGTTGCACTGATATGGTTCTTGTACATATCTTGGCATGTAGATTCCCCCCAAATTTTATACATTCTATCATAATTTTAAATGAAATCCCTCTTTTTATTTCTTCCTGCTAGGTTTTATTGATATCATAAAGTAATGCTGACGATTTTTGTTTCTTTATTTTCTATCTTGCAACTTTGCTGAAGTTATTGTTTCTGTCTTTTAAGTTGACTCTAGAATTATTTAGGAGCAGCAGCATATCTTCTGCAAAAAGGGATAGTTTTGTTTCTTCTTTACCTATGCTTATTCCAATTGCTTTTTCCTATCTTATTTGCTATAGTTAGCATTTCTAGTATCATGACATTTAAAGTGATGACAAGGGGAGGCCAGGTAGCACAGTGAGTAAGAGCATGGGCTCCAGTGTCGGGATGACCTGGATCAAATCTGGGCTCAGATACTCAGCACCACACCCAGAAATAACTGGCCGTGTAACCTTGAGCAAGTTACTTAACCCCGATTGCTTTTAAAAAAAAATAAAATAAAGTGATGACAAAGATCATCCTTGCTTTACTGTAATTTTAGTGTAAAGGATTCTAGTTTGTTCCTATTACATATAATACTAACTTTTGGTTTTAGGTACTATTTATAATTTTAATGAAAGTTAATTAATTTCTGTATTTTCTAGGGTTTTTTTTAATAGAAAAGAGTATTGTATTTTATAAAAAGTGTTTTCAGTATCTATTGATATTTTAAAAAGATAGTATGCTTAGGTGAATTTTTAACTGGTTGAACAGCCCAGCTAGGAGAGTATCAATTAGTGGGCAGATATTAACCTGAAAAAATAACCCCCTGTGGCATGTTGTAGGCTTTATTCTACCACCTATCCTTTTCAACAATTTTATTTATGATTTGAATGAAGATGAAATTTACAAATGAAATGAAATATGAATGAATGAATGAAAGGGATAGCTAATATCAGATGGGTTCAGATGGAACCATCCCCTGAATAATGGCTGTACCCATAGAATGTGTTCTCTATATAAGGAAAAATTATACAATTAGAATTCATAATGATAAATTTAAAACAGAATTATATTTATAGAATGTAATTGTGTAGATGTAACTATATAATAATTTATATTTAAAATTACACATCAAAAATAATTATACAAAATTAGTTTTAAGATATTGACTGTGAAATCATTTTTATTTTTCTTTCCATTAAATTAATTATAATTTATTAAAAATATAATATAAGCATGTGCTAGATGCTTCAGGGCATCTCATATGCTTCAGAATATTAAACTTATATTTTTTCATCTTGGCATCCTTGCTAACAACCTAGTATGCCTTCATAAGTATGGGAGTAGAGCCAGAAAGTTAAAGAAGGAAAGATAGGCTCCTCAGGAGCCAGTGATGAAAAGAAGGGATAGTTGTCTTTTTTAATTCTGCCCATTCATCAAACAAAGAAAACATCATGGTAGCCAAAGGGGAGCCCTATGGCAGCAGACTGTGGGTATTCCAAAGGAGCATATGATCCCCAACTGCTCAAGATGGCTAATTTGAGTTCCATGAAAGATTTTACAGTTGGGTTGCTTCTTCTAAGTCAATCAAGCAGAAGCCTGACAGAACAGATGGTCTTCACCAAAGCCAGCTAATCTTGTCTTCAAGTTCTATTAAACAAGGAAAAAAAAAATTACTTCCTCAATTAACAACTCTCTTTCCATTGCCCATACAAGAACATACTTTCCTTGGTCTCTTTTAATGGAATTTTTCAGTCCATTTCAATTGAACAAGCATCTATTCAGCACCTACGGTCTGCCTGGCACTGTGTTAAATGTTAAGGAAGGTACAAAGACAAAAATGAAAATAGTTCTTTTCTTTAAATAATTTATAGTTTTGATTGAGGTTGGGTATGGGAGGTGAGGGTGGTGGAGGAGGGTGACTATGTACCCAGAGATTGGTAAGTAGGAAACATATAAAAAGTCAAGAGCGAATTAATAACTGCAGGAATGAGGAAAGGTGTCATTTCAACAGAACCTTGATGCTAGCTGGGGATTTGATTTCTAGGAGCAGAGGTGAGGGGGAAGGGCTTTTTAGGTATGGTGCATGGTTTGATTAAAGATACAAAGACAAATAATAGCATGTGATATCCAGAGAAACACACATTGGAGCCAGATTATAAAGGGCTTTATAAATGCCAAACAGAGGAGCTGGTATTTTCTCTTGGCAGAAAAAGGGAGTCACTGACTCTTCTTAAGAAGAGGAGTGAATATGGAAATGTTTTGTATGATTGCACATGTATGATCTATATCAAACTGCTTGCCTTCTTAAGGAGGGAGAAAGAATTAAGAACTCAAATTTTTTTTAAAAAAGAATGTTAAAATTTTTGTTTACATGCAACTGAGAAAAAAATAAAATAAAAATTAAATGTAAAAAAATCTTATGTAAAAGAAAAGAGAAGCAATGAGTTAGTAATTGGAGTCATAGAATTTTGGAGCTGAAAAATATCTCAGAAATTAGCCTTAACTGATGTCATCTCTTGCAGTAGTGAGAGTCCAAGTGAGAGTTTTTTATCTGGTTACCATCATTTGTCTATTTGAATTAGTAAGATACTGCAAGTAGGGGCAGCCAGGTAGCACATCGAGTAAGAGCACCGGCCCCAGAGTCTGGATGACCTGGGGATCGAATCCAGGCTCAGATACTTAGCACCACACCCAGAAATAACTGGCCGTGTAACCTTGAGCAAGTTACTTAACCCCAATTACTTAAAAAAAAGATACTGCAAGTAAAAGCAATAGCTCTTTTTAAAAAATATATTCTATTTGTTTTTATATCACCTTCATTTCCAAGCCTTCCCTCTCCAGAGAATATATCTGCCCTTCTCTCATAACAAAAAAAATTTAAAAGACAAAGAGAGAGCAGTTTAGCAAAACTAAACAACACATCAACCTAGACTGATTGCAATGTTACAATCCCATTATGCCCTACCTCTTCAAATAAAGGAGATATATTTGATCCCCTTTTTTGGTTGGGGCCAAGATTGATCATTAGAATTTCACAGAGTTTAGTTCGAGTTTTTGTTGTCATTGTTTTCATTTCCCTTGTTATATTCATTTCCTGGTCCTCCTTACTTTCCTGTGAAAGTCATATAAATCTTTCTGTGTTTCTCCTCCATTTATTTGTTATTTTTTATAGCACAGCAATATTTTATTCCATTCATGTATCAGAGTTTATTTAGCTATTCCTAATCAATGGGCATGTACTTTTTCCAGTTCTTTATCCTTGGAAAAACAGCAATACAGTTCTAAAACCACAGGGCCAGATTCATGGAGTTAGACAACTGTGCATAAATAATGTTCTTTTTCAAAGATTTTCATTATGTATCTGCTCCAAAGAGATCTAAAACTTCCAATTCCCGTGAGTTCAGTGGTTCCCAACCTTTTCAAGTTTGATGACCTCTTTCTGACAATGGGCATTTTCACTAGTTTCTGTCTTTCACTAGCCTGGAATTTTCTCCTTCCTCATCAGTGTATCTTGGCTTCTCCAGCTTCCTTTCAAGTCCCAGCTAAAATCCTGCCTTTCATAAGAAGCCTTTCCTGATTGTCCTCCCTCCCTCTCCCCTGCCCCTGAACCAGTGTCTTCCCTTCATACAGTGTTTATCTGCAACTTATCCTGTATATACCTTGTTTGTACATAGTTGTTTGTATGTTGTCTTGCCCATTAGATTGTAAGCTCCTCAAGGACAGGCACTGTCTTTTGCCTGGTTTTGTATCCCTAGTCCTTAGGACAGTGCCTGGAACAAATGTTTGTTGGCTGACTGATTTAGGAGTGGGTCTAACACTGATACCTTTTAAATTCAGCATCAATGTTGGGATGAAATGAAATGGGAGTTTTACTTAGCACTAAGGAAATATGCAATAAGGATATACAATATGTATGGCCCTCCCTGCTCTCCATGTGGAAGCTTGTTGGGTCAGCTTGTTAAGCTCTGGTGACTTAACATGGTCTTTAGATATCCACCATGTCTGAAGGGCATCAACAGACCCAATGTAGGTGGGATCTTTTATGCCCTTGACTATGCCTATGACTAGGAAATCACATCAACACAGCCAGAGGTCACCAGGAAACTGCATCCAAGGAGGCCCAGATTAAGCTTTGCCCTAGTCCTGGGCCAACCAAGTCTAGATGGAGCAGTGGATAGAGAACACTGGGCTGAAGTCAGGAAGACTCATCTTTATGAGTTCAAATCTAGTCTCAGACACTTATTAGCTGTGTGACCCAAGGCTAGTCACTTAACCATGTTTGCCTCAGTTCCTTATCTGTAAAATGAGTTGTAGAAGAAAATGGCAAACCACTCTGGTATCTTTGCCAAGAAAACCCCAAATAGGGTCATGGATGGAGAAAGTCGTACACAATTGAAATGACTCAACAACCACAATGTAACTCATGTTGAGGGTGGGGGCCAGGGGAAGGGGAGAACTCCAATAAATACTGGTCCTATCACAAATGGGAAGAGCAGCTGGACTAGTTCAGCCCCCAAATTCCTCCCAGAAACAAAGTATCATCTTTCAAAGTTTGAATTTCTTCTGGTAATGCTTTATGACTTTGAGTCATAGAAAACCATAGTCTCTGAGCAATTTAAAATGCTTGTCCATCCAGAGGACAATGAAGTGTCTCATGGTGGGCATGAATAGGCTGTAACATATTAGCAGGGAAGATATGCAGAGGAAAAGTGAGGCAAGAGGCATCTTCAGGAGACAGAGAGCTGGCCAACGAGAGAGAAAGAAAGCAACCCAAATCCTACTCCTGACATATCCTGGTTGTGTAATTCTCGCAAGTTATTGAACTCAGGGCATCCAGCCACCCCTGAAGATTAGAAAATGCAAATCAGGTGCCATTCTACATTTCATTTGGGAGTTCCTCCCAACAGTGAGATTACATCTCTCTCTCTCTCTCTCTCTCTCTCTCTCTCTCTCTCTCTCTCTCTCCCTCTTTCCCTCCCTCTTTGTGTCTCTGTTTTTCTTCTCTGTCTCTCTTTATGTCTCTGTATCTCTGTGTCTTTCTCTCTTTATATATGACCAGGAAAGGAAGTGTAGTGAGAGAGGGAGAAAAGATGGACAACCCAAGTGTGCCATCATTATCCATTTAATATCAAAAGATAGAGAAAAAAGCTCCTTACTATTGAAGTGGACCTTTTGAAAGATTTATAGGAGGACATGGAAAGGCTCATAGGATGAGAATGTATGGATGGGATCTGATCTGGACCCCCAGAAGAGGAATGCCCATGTTGAAGAGGTCACAGATTAATGGAAACAATTCACATGGATGAGATATCTAGCCTGGAGGAAGTATGTTTCCTTGTTCATGGATTCTTATTTCTATCATGTTTTCTAAGATATTTCTAAAAGTCCAAACTAATTCCAATAATAAATTATCAAGAAGATTATTATACGCTGCCAGATTTATGTTCATCAACTAGACTAGAACATCCTTCCCAGAAGTATTATTTAATCAAATGCCAAGGTTTGTATGACTCCATATAATCCTCTTGACAAATCCCATTTGGGGCGGCTAGGTGACAAAGTGGTGCAGTGACACAGTGAATAGAGCACTGGCCCTGGAATCAGGAGGACCTGAGTTCAAATCCAGTATCAGACACTTAACTCTTACTAGCTGTGTGACCTTGGGCAAGTCAGTTAACCCTAATTGCCCTGCCTTCCCCCCTCCAAAAAAAAAAAATAAACCTGTCTTCCTTTTGAAGTTACCCCCAATTCATACTTTATATGCAGATTGTCCCCCAAATCTTCTATTAAAGCTTAAAATTTCAGTAAGACAAGATTTTAGGGACAACCTCTATCTTATTTATACATAGTTTTTTGCCTGTTGTCTCACCCATTAGAGTCTAGGCTCCTTGAGGGCAAGGGACTGCTTTTTTCCCCTTCTCTGTATCCTCATTTCTTAGTATAGCCTGACACATAGTAGGTGTTTAACAAATGTTTAGATGATGATGATAAATTATCTAAAATTGAATTGCTGGCTCAATAGGTATAGTGGATTTACCTGATGGAAAGTCCTAGAGCTGAGGCTGGATTCCATCTTTCTTTTCCCCCACTTACTAGTATTTTATTTCTTCTAATTACATGTAAAAATACTTTTCAACATCCACTTTCATAAGATTTTGGGTTCCAGTTTTTTCTACCTCCCTTCCTTTCCTCCCCCTCCCCAAGATGGCATGCAATTTGATACAGGTTATACATGTGCAATCATGTTAAATATATTTCCACATTAGTCATGTTGTGAAAGAAGAAATAGAACAGAAAGAAAAAAAACACAAGAAAGAAAAACCAAAAAATGTGAAGATAGTACATTTTGATCTGTATTCAGACTCCACAGTTCTTTCTCTAGATGTGAATAACATTTTCCATCATGAGTCTTCTGGAATTGTGTCGGATTGTTGTATTTCTGAGAAGAGCTAAGTCAATCATAGTTGATCATGGCACAATGTTGCTGTTTTTCTGCTCACTTCACTCAGCATCAGTTCATTAAGTCTTTCCAGGTTTTTCTGAAGGGCAGGATGGCATCTTGTTGGGTACCTACCCTTTAACTTTGAGAGGCTGTGATTCTGGAAAATATAACAAAGCTTAAAAACCAGAATTCTTCTGTGATTTACCTATGCTTCTTAGGCAAAGTTCTCTCAGGATATCAATGACCGTCTTGAACTGCTGGGCCCTGTGGGTGTCTGCATGAATTCTTAATTTATATTCAATTATTCTTGTACTCTAAAGACTAGAAAGAACACTCCATTGGTACCCTTGTGGCCTGAATGGTCCCAAAGGAACAGAAGCAGCTGCCCTAAGTGCCTAATGCAACTCTCCCCAAGGGATTACTTTTCCACTGAGAAATCACATGAACAGGGAAATTCAGGTTCATCAGCTCAAAGTAGCTGCCCTTGAAGGCTGCCTAAAGGCAGGATGAAGATTAGTCCAGAAGGGCCCAGGGCCCATTTGAGCCATACCATTGCATCTAGACATATTGCAAGAGTCACTGTGGGATGGCTATCAGTCCTCCTGCCTGAGGATACACTTTTGTTATCACTGCAACAGACATAACCACAGAAACTTTACAGTAGCTAGAGAAGTGTTTTCTCACCCATGTTTAGAAATATTTTGCTCCACACATAATTAAATTCGAGTAAGCCATTTAATAATAGAATTTATTAAATACTTTAAGGTTTGCCAGATATTTTACATGCTTTATTTCATTTTATCCTTACAACTGCTCTGGAGGTCACACATGAGGCGTTCATAAAACTGATTTACCATTTACTATTATTATTACTCTAATAAATGTTACAGATGCTTATTAAGGCTGATGGTACACAGAGAAGGCTTGCAGTCATCAATGTACGTGAATAAACTTTGTAGAGTATTCAGTAATACGAACATCAACCCTTCTAGGAACAGTCCACCCACCTGATTCCTAAAGGTTCCAAGAGGTATCTCCCTCAACAAAGTTCATTCTTTGCCTAGCCAGAGGCCTTCCTTGTATCTTCCTCCAAGGTGGCTTTCTGACAAGTTGTCATCAATCAACACTGCTCTCAAACAAACATGAGATGCTCACATTTCCAACTTTGGCTAATATAGAAATCTATCCAGATCCCCACCCAGGAATATGCTGATGATGACTGGGCTGCCCAGGTGTGTTTTTATGGTTCTGGCTAAGGAAATCTACAAGTCGCATCTCAATTCTTATTGGTGATCAGTTATCTAACCTTATGATAAAAGATAAGCATCAAACAAAGCTAATGTCATTAACATTTATCAGTTGTTTGCCAGATTTGGGAATCATATGCATTATTAATAATTGATTACTAGATTTGGGGGATGTGTACAGAGAATACTTACCAAATATGGGGAACACATGATATTACTAGGTGTTTACCAAATATGGGGGACATGCATCATTGCCAAAACATACCACTCAACTGTTTATTATAGAAAAAAAACATATAATAATTAATTGGTCACAAAATGTAGGCTTAAAATGAAATGAAGTTACTCATCCTCAGTTAACATTTATATTTATTGCTACTATCTTTGGGAGGTAGGTACTGTTGATATGATACCTATTTTACAAATGAGGAAACTGAGGCTTGAGAGAGGTTAAGTAACATGGCCAGGATCACATAGCTAGTAAGTATTTGAGAAGTTGATCTCAGGTCTTCCTGATTCCAAGTCACACCATCCTTTCCCCTCCCCCTCTTTTCAAACCCCTGGCACCTAGACCTTTTGAGGTGGCCAAACAGGAAGAATTAAGAGGACTGCTCACAGCCCTTGGGTGAGCTGAGGGTAACCAGCTCTAATCCTTCTGGTGGTATTGAGGACACCTGGGCCTTCTTGTCTGTCCTGCCATTGTGGCCTCACTGTTTGCTTTGTCATAACATATGCTCTAGATCCCAGGAATGGCCCCTGGGTAGCAAGGCATTGATTGCTGCACCTTTAGCCTAATGATCCTTTCCATCTGCCCTGGAGTTGAACTCCCATGAAAACTGTCAGCAACTCAGAAGCAAGGACTGGCTTAATTTTTCTATCTGTATCACTAGCATTTAGGACATAATAAGCACTTAAGAAGTGACTTTTCATTCATTCAGAATGAAAGGGTTGGCTTGCATAGTCTCTAAAGACCTCTGCAAGTACAAATCCTTTGAGTGTAACACCTGAGTAGT
This sequence comes from Petaurus breviceps papuanus, assembly GCF_028583685.1. Taxonomy (NCBI): domain Eukaryota; kingdom Metazoa; phylum Chordata; class Mammalia; order Diprotodontia; family Petauridae; genus Petaurus; species Petaurus breviceps. The sequence goes on along the minus strand of NW_027185655.1, from coordinate 6,988,251 downwards.
GCTTGTCATAGCTTGGAAATTCACAGGTGTCTCAGCTTGATTTTTAACTTGCTTTTAAATTGGAGAGCTTAGATACTGTGTTGGAAAAAGCATCCGTCTTCAAGATGAGCAAAAACTTGGGCTGTAATCCTGCCTCTGACACTTAGTAGCTATGTGACAAGTTGGTTCACCTTTCTAGACCTCAGTTTCCTCATCTATGAAATGGGAATAATAATATTCTCTTTACTTGTCAGTAGGGTCATTGTGAAGCTAAGGGTCCTTGTGAGATTTATGTGCAAAAAGCCTTTCTGAGCCATAATATTCTTGAACCCCATTATATATATATTAGTCATCCAGTGTCTGACATTACTTGAAGTCCCTCAGGTGTTTGGGTTTTTCTTAACTCTTGCATTATTATCTGAAGAGGTTAGTTCACCAAAAAGGAAAAAAACTGGCTTGTGGTAATGGGTAGAATGAATCACTCTTTGTTTCCCATGCCAGAGTGACTCACGCTTAGAATAATTAAGTATTCATTTTAGTTTTTTTGTGTGTGTGGCTATAACAGCCTTGGGCAGGTATACTTAAAACCCGTTTGGCTTCCAAGGCTTGTAACCATGAAACAAGCAAAAGAAAATTATTCCTTCTTTGTTTAAGTGACTTGAGGCAGGAGGCATAAGCCAGTTTGGAAGTTATGGAACTGAGTTTTCAGCTCTTGTGCGCCCATCAAGTCAGTCTGTGACCCAAGTGTAACCATCTCCTTCCTCTTCCATAAAACACAAGAGTTGATTGTCTGGAGATGCCTTGATTTTTAAAAAGTGTTTATTCATTTTAAACTTAAATACAAAAAGAAAAGAAAAAGCATTTCTATGTACACAGAAAGAGGACTCCACATGACACCATGAATTTCCATTTCACACTGTTTACTTAAAAAAAACCCATGTAATAAATACTACACGTTGTTTGCCAAACTTTCCCTGCTTTTCTGTGCTTCCTCATGAGTTTTCTTTTGTTCTCTGCTGTACACTTTTTATTTTTGCTGTGCCTTGATTTTAAAAGGCGCAGAATAATTCTGTTGCTTCTATGTTGCTGCTGACTTTTCTGGTACTCTCAAAGACAGAGGATAGGACTAAAGGATAGAGCAGAGAGTGAAAAAAGAAGAAAAAAAATGCAAAGAAGCAGCCACTTTAGGAATTAGTATCAATAAACTTTCCATTCCTGCTTCTTCATGGTCTCTGTTTAGGAGGCAATCTGGTCCAGTAGAAAGAGCGATGGGTTTGGAATGGAAGGACTTGGATACTAACCTCACCCTCACTTTTGCTTCCTGTGTGACCTTGGGCAAGTCATTTACTTCCATCTCTTTGGTCAAATCCTTACTTGCAAGCCTCCTCATTTGTAAAAATGAGGAGTTTAGGTGAGAAGATTCTCTTCAAAGTTCTTTTGAGATACGGGTGTGCTGGTATATGTTTAATAGTTGCCTCTGAAAATGTACAAGATACATCTAGTACACTCCTACTTCTAGCTTTTGCTCTATGATCCCATGATCCTTCCTAGATAGATGTCAGAGGGACTTAAAATGGAGAAGAGAACAGGTGGGGCCTCTGAGAAAGGCCTGTGATGCTGTGAAGGCTTTGAAGGAAGAGCTAAGGAGAGGAAGAGGTCAGATATTTGCTCAAGTTCGGTTGGGAAAAGGCCAGTGCTCCAGCAGCAAGAAATCTGAGGCCAAACTGTCAACTGTCAGGAGTGAAATCAGGAAGGGGAAGGATGGAATGGGGGAGTGAATGAAGGTCATAAACAATAAGTTGCACAATTAGCAAACTTTCATTATCTCTTTGTTTTTTTCTAAAGATTTTCCATGTGGGGCATTCTTTTTTCTTCAGTAAGAAATTAAATCTACTAAATATTTATTGCCAACCTGCATCCTGCTTTATGTTTTAGGCAGGTCAAAACATCATAGAACAAGTTGTGGCCTAGCTATTTATAAAATGAACAGAGAGGCAGCCGAGGCCTGTTCTCCTTGCTTTGGGAGCCTCCCTCAGCCTGCCTGGGCCCGCCCAAGGACTTAGCAGCTATAACAGGAGTGAGTAGAAACGACCATGTCCCAGGCAAGATGAACTTAGACCTCTTACCTTTGTGATGAATTTTTCATTACAGAAACCCAATCAATAAAGCCTCTTACCAGCTGCAGATTTGGTGAGCCATTGGTATTTTATCAAGTGACCTGCAGGAATGATAGAGGAAACAATGCCTAGCTCTCAGGCCCCCAGTTCCGGTCACTCAAGACACTATCTGTGTGACCTTGTGATCTCCCCAGCTATAGAGTAACCATCTAGAGGTCAGGGCCCATTTCCTGTGGTTTTTGATAAACCCCATTGTAGCTAACTCAGTATCTTGTACATGGTAGACGTTCAATATATGCTTGATCAGCTTTCAAGGCTTTATACTTGACAACAAAATTAATAACTTCCTTTTATTGATTTTAATTATAACATATGATGTTATATATGTTTATATTATATTATAATTATAATAATTATAATTACATTTTATTTATGAAAATGGGTATTTTCTCTTTCCTACCTCCCTACCATTGAAAAAAGAAAAGGAAAGACCAAATCCATGTAACAAATATTTATAATCAAGCAAAACAAAACCTGGTGTTGATCATGTCCAAAACTTATACGTCTCAATCCTCACCCCGAGTCCACCATCTCTGTGTCATGAGATGAATAGCATCCTTCACCATCAGTCTTCTGGAATTGTGGTTGACCATTGTGTTGACCAGCATTCTTAAGTCTTTCCAAATTGTTTGTCTTCAAAATGTTGTTGTTATAGAAATTGTTTACCTGATTCTTCTTCCTTCCTGTAGTATCTTTTTAAAATAAGTTTTTATTGATAGCTTTTGTTTTTATAAAACCAAAAATTTCCCCTGTATCCCTCTTCTTTTTCCCTTCCAAAGAGCCATCCCTTTTGATAGATTTTTTTTTGAAGGGCAATTGGGGTTAAGTGACTTGCCCAAAGTCATACACCTAGTAAGTGTGTTAAGTGTCTGAGGCCAGATTTGAACTCAGTTCCTCCTGACTTCAGGGCTGGTGCTCTATTCACTGCACCACCTAGCCACACCTCTCATGATAGATTTAAAAAAAAAAAAAGAATAAGGGAAAAGAGGGAAAAAAAATCAGCAAAACCAAATCAATATATTGGAAAAATCTGACTATTTAGTAACCTTTCTTGAAACGGCGGTTTAGAAAAGAGAGACAAAAGAATATTATGAGGAGAGTATGTCTGTTCTACTCCCAACAAAAACAGCTGCCTTTATTTCAAAATCTTGATTTTATCAAGCAAGGATGTGTGCATATGATATATGCTATGACTTTTGGGTTGTTAGTCAACAGCTTCGCCATGACATGTTGAGTGTCTGGTTGTGGCCAACAGCACCACTATTTGCCTGGCTGCCTCTTTATCAGCTGCACACTGGTCAAGACTGACCTTTTGACTGCAGTTCTGTAGAGCTGGTCTAAGAAGGCTTATCAGGGTTAACCAAGGCATCTCACACATGGCATGCCTTATCCAGAAGGTCTATCAATAGTTACATGTCAAGTCTTTTTTCATTTAGCATGGGAAAAAAAAGATTTGTTTTACTATTGTCCCAAGGCACTGCCAAGCTAAGGTGGAAAAACAGACAAACAAACCCAGTGCCAGAGGGCATTCAATCAGGCCTTTTTCTGCTGTTTGAAGAATAAGTTTTGAATTCCTGCATTGATTTAAGGTCAACCACTATTTTCTGCACTCCTGCCTCCAGGGTGCCAGTACTGAACTAGGAACTAGGGATGAGGTGGGGAGAGGGGAAGTGGACCCAAAAGATACAGCAGATATGTTCCCTTTCATTAAGAATCCAAGGGAATGAGCAAAGTGATGGCCCTGGAGTCAGAAGGACCCAAGTTCGGTTCTGGCCTCAGACACTTAGCACACACACACACACACACACACACACACACATACACACACACACACACACAAAACACTAGCTGTGTAACCTTGGGCAAGTTACTTAACCCCAATCACCCTCCAAAAGGCCAAAAAAAAAAAAAAAAAGAAAAAGACTCCAAGGGAATGAGGTGGCTCAGTGGATAGAGTTCTGAACTTAGAGTCAGAAAGTCTGGAGTTCAAATCTTGCCTTAAATATCAGTTGTGGGACCCTGGGCAAGCCATGCACCTCAGCTTCCCATCTGTGAAATGGGAGCTGATAATAGCACCTGCCTGACTCTGGGATGTTGTGTGTGTGTGTGTGTGTGTGTGTGTATGTTTTGTAAACGTTAAAGCACCGTATAAATGGTAATTATTATTATTATCTTATCTTGTGGAGGTCAGAGATGTGAGAGAAAGTCAGGGACACGTCTAATTCAGTGCCCAAACAAGTAGCACAGACATACAACTGCTAAAGGGGAGGTTGCAGGCAGAATGACACATGGGAGTGAAGGAGGAAAGTAGAACGTCTTCTTAGTTCTAATTTAAAAAAGAAAGAAATTCAGCTTCACTGTTCTGTACTATGTGGATGGACGTTGGTGCCCTCACTTGGTCTTGATGTCAGTCAGATGTCACCCATGGTATGAGGAAAGTCTGGCTTCTGCCCCACAGGAGGAGCTAGGGTGTGGTGGGATGGGGTGGGGGGAGGGCTCTTACTCCTTTGATTTCAGTACCTAACAATGTATTACAGTTTATATACATCCAGTTAAGTGGATTTATGTATTATATTGTAAAGTTTTCCTTAAAGTTACCCTTGAAAAATGGGCCACCAAGTAGATGGATTCCCAGACAGAAACTGGAGTTTGAAGTAATGCTAATATTTTGAACACAAACAAAGGCAGAGATGATTCCTTTAGCTTGAGCTTGTTAGCCAACATATGTATTCAAGCTTAATGAGATCTCATGAGAAGGTTTAAAAAAAATAGGAAGTTAATTAGATTGGGGTGGGGGAACCTGTGGCCTCAAGGTCATATGTAGCCCTTTAGGTCCTCAAGTGCTGCCTTGACTGAATCCAATTTGACTGAATCCAAACTTCGAAGAACAAATCCCCTTAATAAAAGAATTTATTCTGTAAAACTTGGATTCAGTGAAAAAGCCACACATTAGGGCCTAGAAGGCCACAAGTGGTCTTGAGGCTGCAGGTTCCCCACCCCTGATCCAGATTATTTGAAATGTGAGCATACATCCATTATCATTAATAATATACTTCCTCTTCCTAAGTATGTACTGTGCTTTTGAGGTATTACATAATGATATTTTGTGTTCATTCTGCTTAGGAAGGAACTTAAAAATTCGGGGTTTTTTTTGGCAAAGACAGTGTTGCCTTAAAATCTTCTCATTTCTGAATGCTTAAACTTAGAAATAAATTTTTCCAACTTGCTTAAAATTTTTATAAATGATGAGTTCTTGTGGTTTTGAACCCATTTGTGAAATATATTAAAATGCAATTTTTTCCAATTAGTTTGAAAGAACATTGTAGCAGCAAGCACCCCAAGCTTGTCCTCAGGGTTTGCTGCCCATACAGGTTCTTGGATCTGCTTTGTTAAAGGAAAGCAACTCAAAATGGGTTAACAAGCTTACTTTAATCATTCAGACATATATCGTTTACCTTGTTCAGGAGAAAAGGTCAGCACCCCGAACCTCAAAGTATACAGGCATAATTATCAAGACAGAAACATCAAGTAGACAGATTTCCAAACTGTCCAACCATTACATCCATACCCAGTCAACATCTGGGTTTCCACATTCTGGGTTTTTCAAAGCCGGGGGACTCTCAACAATGGCTTCCCAGAATTCAGATCAAATCACAGAACACTTCTCAAAGTGAGTCCCAAAACAAAGCTACACATCAGGGCTTATATAGCCTTCTCCTGGCTCAGAGAATGTAACAACCTTATTGACCCACTGGCCAATCAAAAAGTATCTAGTGAAAAACAAGCCTCCCTCCCCAGGCTTCTGGTGTACTTTAGCCTAGGGGCAGGGAAGATCTTTAAAATTTACATTCGCATTACAAACATCCAGTTAACATCAGGGAAGATTGAAAGTGACTCACTGGATTTCAGCAAAACTTTTGCATAATTGGTGAATAGGATTGAAAAACGAATATCACGTTTTAGAAAGTGCCAACAATAAGGCGTGTTTTCCATTTAATCTTTCTGATGTTTCTGGTTCCTTTATGACAATCATTAAGACAGAATATCAAATTTCTGTGTCCATTTTATGTAACAAGAGGAGGCAAGGAGACCAGGATGGCCAGGATACTCAACTTTTTCCACCAAAAGGGTCCTTAACTCTAGAGGGGTGGGGAACCTGGGGCCTTGAGGCCACATGTGACCTTCTAGGTCCTCGGGTGCAGCCAAGAAAAAAATCATTTTAATAAGGGGACTTGTTCTGTGAAGTTTGGATTCAGGCAAAGGGCAGTGGGCCACATGTGACCTCAAGGCCACAGGTCATTTCTGGGGAAATCGTAGCCTGCAAAGATAAAGAGTTCTGGCTCTTTATGGTATAAAAGAACCTACCCCAGAACCCAGAGGAGAATCACGTAAAGTTAAAGTATGACTTATGTCTAGGGTCTCCCTGAAAGGAAGCAGAAAGGTACCCCATTTAGGTACAGGAACCAGATATAAGACAGCTATTTATTTTCTTCACACAAAAATAATACTTAAGGGGCAGCTAGGTGGCGCAGTGAATAGAGCACCGGTCCTGGAGTCAGGAGGACCTGAGTTCAAATGCGGCCTCAGACACTTAACACAAAAGCTAGCCATGTGACCTTGGGCATGTCACTTAACCCCAATTGCCCTCCAAAAACCAAAAATAATACTTAAAACACAAAAGACAAGGAAATGCTCATTGATACAATATCTCCTAACTTCTGATGTATTCTCCTTGATGTTGATATTTAAAACATTGGACATTTAGTAAGACTGTTGAATAGACATTTCATCTTTTACTTCCTCTCTCTACTGTCCTTGAAGCTTTCTCAAAGTTCATATCTTCTCACTAGCCAAGCCAGGTTTGGGGCTTGTCATTCCTTCATGGTCATCTCCTCTTAAAGGGACTTATTTGCAGAAAACTCTTCCTAATGCCAGTCAGCTTTGATTGAGGGAGCCAGGAGTGCATGGCCTCTTGAAGACACAAGGATTACCTTGGGATTACCATTTGGTCATCTATGCCCAGTGAACGGAACATGAGCAGAGGATGTAGTCAAGGAGTCCAAGGGCCAGCTCAGGCCCTGCTAAGGCAGCATATATGTGTGACCAACTGCCGTCTGATGGGAATGGAGAGAAGGGAAGAACTCCTTGCATCCCTCTTGGAAGCCGCAGAGAGAGTTCCCCATCATGTGTTCTGGAAAGGGGAAGAAGAAAGTGAGAGCAGAAGTGTAAAGAAATCTGAGTCAGTAGCCTTTGCTGACTCAGTGGCCAGTGAAAGGATGACTATCATCTCAAAGAATCAAGTCCTTTAGCACTGAGCTAAGTAGAAGGGGCTAGGGAAGCTCAGGTCAGCTCCACCAATGTTCTATGGCTTTGCTGCAGGAATTTTATGATTATAGTTATAGGTGTAAGGTACTGCTATTTCTGATGGAGCAGTTTGGTGATGCAAGGGGCAGAAAGAATACTTCTACATAAAGAAAAAAATTAAATTCAAATCATAAAGGGCATGAAATCCTACCTTTTTCATATGCCTGAAAGAAGAAAAAAACCTTTGGTTTATTAATTTTTTGAGGCAACAAAAATTTATTAGGAGCCTATCATGTCATTGTGTAAGGACTTGCAGATATGAACAAAGGCAAAAAAAGAGACAACAGTCCCAGGATATATCCAGCTTAGTCTGGTTTTATAGGCCACGAGGACAGTCACTTCTCAATCAGGTGAAGCTCCGGTAGTCCCTTCACCTTGGAATGGGGACTCCCCTGATTTAACCCCTAATATTCTTCCAGCATGTAGTCTTGCTGTGTTGCTAAAGTGTGTGTGTGAAGAAACACACTTGTCAGATAAAATTTGAGCAGTTTGGTTAATAAAGTGAATTGTTTTGTAAATATAAAATTTTAAATCAATTTACAGAAGACATAGGGTGATACCTCATTTATATGTTAAGCCTGATGGTTTAAAGCAGTGATGTCAATCTCCAATAGAAGCAGAGACCCCTAAGCTGCCCATAAGTCTCCCTACAGGCTGCAGGATTGCAAGCTTTACACCTTTGGCTTAAAAGTTCAGAGAAAGAGGCAGGTAAGGAATAAAGCAGTAGGAATAAATAGAGTTGAGACCACCTAAGTTCAGATGTGGCCTGGGATACTTACTAGCTGTGTGACCCTAGGTGAGTCACTTAATTTCTGTCTGCCTCAATTTCCTCAACTATTAAAAAGAGATAATAACACCTACCTTTCAGGGTTGCCATAAGGATCAAATGAGATAATATTTGTTAAACACTTAGCACAGTGCCCAGAAATAAGTGCCTAATGCAATTTCCCCTCCTTTCTTATTAAAAATTTGTAATATAATTATGAAAAAAAACCATTTCAAGGACCGTTTTGAGAACTGATTAATGATGGGAGCTGTAGGAAGGGTAAAACTCCAAAAAACGAAAAAAAAAAGTATAATTTATTTGGAGGTTGTGAGATTATTTAATAAGGACTGTTGATTTTATATGGGAAGTTTGGTGTGTTGCTTGTTCCAGGAGGCTCTGATTTAAGCCACTGAAAGTATTGAGGCTGAGAGTTTGATGAGGAAAAAGCCTGGTGGGAGAAGAAGGCTCAGTAAGGGAGTGAAGGGGAAAAAAAAGGGAAATTGGTTGCACATTTGCTGCAGAAAACAGCCCCGGAGCAGGGGGCTGACAATAAGGCTTAGGCTACTCATTCCTGATTGGGTGAAAAAGACCCCAGTCCAGTTATTGCCTTTCAGTGCCACTCAGAGTATAAGAAAGGTGAAGCACTTTGGAAATCCGTCTTGTTCTTTGTGAATTGAGATGGAAAAAATGAAAAGAGGTTATTTTTGCAGCTGTTTCACTGTATAAGAAGAGATGCTGAGGTAGGATTGAAGTGGAATCCTGGTGAGAGAAAGGCTGGTCAGGTTTGCCTGCCTTGCTTGAGGAGCCAATCAAGGTGCTTGGCTCTGAGCTCTATTTGCTAAAATCGGATTGTATTCATTCATAAGTCTAGTCTTTCTCTTTTGTTGATGAAAATGCTTAGAATATGAACTGATGCAGAGTGAAGTGAGCAGAAGCAAGAGAACATTGTACACAGTAATAGCAACATTGCAAAGATGATCAGCTGTGAAAGTCTTAGCTACTCAGATCAAGACAGTGACCCAAGACAGTTCCCAAGGACCCAAGACAAAAAATGCCATCCACCTCCAGAGAGAGAACTGACTGAAAAACTCTGAATGCAGATTGAAACTGACTTTTTAAAATTTTCTTCACTTTCACTGTTTTATTTTGTTTCTGTTTTCTTTTGCAAAATGGCTAACATGGAAACATCTTTTGCATAACTTCACATATATAACTGATTTCAAATTGTTTGCCTTCTCAAGGAGGGGGAGGGACAGGAGGAAGGGAGAGAATTTGTAAATCAAAAATTTTTTACATGATTGTTATTCTATTTAACAAAATAATTTTAAAAGTGAAATATTTAAAGGAAATATTTTTAAAAGGAAATATTTAACAGAATAATTTTTTAAGTGCATAGAAATATAACTTTCCCCCTCACAGATGCTTTGGTTGTATCCCAGAAACTCATGTTGTCTTTCTCATTGTTGCCCAACAACTAGGTGGCATAAATGTGTATTAGATTTGGAGGTAGGAAGATCTGAGCTCAAATCCTAGCTCACATGCCTATTAGCTGTGTGACCCTGGTGTAGAGCAGTCAGGTGGTGCTGCAGTGGACACAGTGCCAAGCCTGGAGTCAGGAAGACCTGAGTTCAAATCCAGCCTCAGACACTTACTAGGTATATGACTCAGGGCAAATCATTTTACCCTGTTTGCCTCAGTTTCCTCATCTGTAAAATGAGCTGGAGAAGGAAATGGCAAACCCCTCCAGTATCTCTGCCAAGAAATCCCAAATGGCATCAAGGTGAGTCAGACACAACAGAAATAACAAGAAGACCCTGAGTGCAGTGAATAGATAGTTGGACTTGGAGTGAGGAAGGAATGAGTTCGAATCCTGCCTCAAACAGGAGTTGTATGACCCCAGGGCAGTCTCTTAATGTCTCTCAGCCTCAGTTTCCTTATCTGTAAAATGAGAATACTACTACTACTACTACTATTAGCAACTACCTTGCAGGATGATTGTAAGGATCAAAAATAAAATAGCATGTAGAAAGTACTATGCAAATCTCATTGTCATTTCCTTTGATGTCATTTGTTTTTATGATTTTTTCTTTGACTTTCCAATTCTTTTGGATAAATTAGTCTCTCTTGAAGTTCTAGTCTTTTCTTCAACGGAACTTGTTAGAAACCATTGTTGCTCAGTTACATGCCAAGCAAAAGTGATAACAAGGGAATGAAGAAATATTTACAAAATTACTAACTACCCAGATGAACAGAACAGAAAATAGAGAATGTAAATAGCTGGATCTCAGGAAAAGGAATTGACCAGACTTTCTTGTGAGCAGTGTAACCCCTCCCCCAGCTTCTGCCTGGCTTTTGGTCCAATTCTGAAGGAATCTGCTTATTTTTCCTTATCTTTGATCTTTCTGGCCCCTTTTCAGGTATTTGCTGGGGTTTATGTGGAGAACTGGAGGCTTTTTCCTTGACCTCTCATGACCCTTCCTTAACTTAATTCAACCACAGTCTTTTTTGGGGAAAAAATATGACCTTCACACAAAACTGTTCCTATTTTTTGCTAAGTAATTTTACCACTAGGACTACAATCTAATCTATAACCTCTCTGGACCTCGGTTTTCTTATCAATAAAATGGAACTATAATACCTATTTCACAGATTTATTCTGAGGATTAGGCAAGATATAAAGTGATATATAAAGTTTTCAGGGAAAAAAACACTGACATAAATATTCTTAGTAGCTTTATTATAATAGCAAAAATCTGGAAATGACTGATATGTTCAACCACAGGGGAACAGAACAAATTGTATAATTTGAATGCAATGTAGCAATGTCACATCATAGAAATAGCAAATATGAAGATGCAAAGAGATTTGGAAAGATGATTTTGAAAAAGAGTAGAGATTTTTTAGAACCTAAGCAAAAAGGCTCTCACTAATCACAAGTATGTGGTAGCAATTAAATGTGGAAAGTAATATAGAAAATTAGTGTGGAAATGTGTAGAAATAATAGGGAGTTTTGTTGCTATCTTGTTGAAATGAAGAACCAAACCTCAGATAAAGGAAGTTTGTGATTTTAAGTGATTGGCTTTTGAAAATTCTTGTTTGTGTGTTTGAATGTTTTGTTGCTGGTTATTAAGTTCACTATTTTAAGAAAATGCATGCTTCAGGCAATAAATATGTATATAAAATATTCATATATCACATACGCATAGACATATTAAACATGGGCAGTTACCATGGGGAGGTTTTCTTCTTCTGCTACTTATAACCAAAGCAATCTGCAAATAAAGTAAAACTCCATTTTTTTATTCCCTGCCTCAGAACACTGTGTTAAAGAATGGTACTGACATCTTTGATGCCTGGGAAAATCCCCCTCCTCCAGTATATATGCAGTTCTATTTTTTCAATGTCACCAATCCAGAAGAAATCCTCCAAGGGGAAGACCCTCGTGTGGAAGAAGTGGGACCATATACCTACAGGTGAGTCTTAAGTCCCTTTGCTGTTTTGCTGATCCAAGAAAGGCCCCACGTGCTGGGAAGCCTTCCTGTGGAACCAGATACCTGTTACTGATGGGGACCTGCTTGACCTGCTGTATGTGGTCATTGTGCTTGTGAGAAAAGCCAGTGCCTGACCTAAATCCTGCTGTAGTTCAGTCAACCACTAAGCACTTAAGCAGCTACTATTTGTCAAGCTCTATGGTAAGTGGATGAAAAGAAAAAAATTAAATTGTTCCTGCCTTCAAGGAGCTAATGTCCCATAGTGGGAAACAGTGAATATATACATATCAGGAGCAACTAAGTGGTAGAACACTGAATCTGGAGTCAGGAAGACCTGAGTTCAAATCCAACCTTAGACACTTTAAAAAAATTAATAGTATTTTATTTCCCCCCCAATTATCTGTAAGGACAATTTCTGGCATTCATTTTCATAAATTTTGAGTTTCAAATTTCCCTCTTCCCTCCGCTCCCTTCTTCCCTAGATACTTAAAATTGTGTGACCCTGGCCAGGTTACTTTAACCCTCTGTCTGCTTCAGTTACAGTATTTGTAAAATATGGGTAATGACAGCATCCATCTCCCAGGGTTGTTGAGAGAATAAAATGAGGTCATATCTACAAAATGCTTTGCAAACCTGAGCACATTATATAAATGCCTGTATAAAGCCCTTTTCTTCTTGTCATTGTTCTAAATAAATATAAATATATGTATTTAATTTAAACATAAATATGTGTTCTAAATAAATATAAATGCATGCGATGCAAGCACAGGGCAATTTCAGGTAGTGTAGGAAGCATCAGTAGCTGGAGGGATCAGGAGAAGCTTCAGGTGGGAGGTGAAGCCTGAGCTGAGCTTTGAAAGAAGTTATGGATTCTGAAAGGCAGGAGACAGGAGCAGGTGCATTCCAGGCAGGGGGAGCCGCCCACACAAAAGCATGTTGTTCATCCTTCATTCTCAAAGAGGATCGAGGACGTCAGGAGGGTTATGTCTTGACCTCCAAGTGAATTAGATACAAATGAGGCAGGGCTGTGCAAAGTCATCAGCCTCATTCTCTCCTCTGGAGCTATGATTTGTAGTTAGTTATAGTGTTATAGTTTTGTAGTAGTTATAATGTAGTAGTAGTAGCAGCAGCAGCAGCAAGTGTGTGAAGGGGAAGGATAGAATGTTAGAAGGAGAAGAAGGCTGGGGGCAGGCTGTAAAGAGCTATTTACCAGGCAACAGGGAATCACTGGAGCTTTTTGAGAAATGGGGTGACATTTTTAGACCCTTGCTTGAGGACTATTCATTTTGGCAGCTGTGAAGAGGATGGTCTGGAGAAGGAAATACTTGAGACTGGGAGATCACTTAAGAGATTATTACACTATCCTAAGAGAGAAGTGATCTGGCCCTGTGAAGGAGGGAAGAGGGTGAATGCAAGGGAGGGAAAAGCTGTCGTGAACCTGGGATAAATAAGACTGGGCAACTGATTAGATGTGGTGTGTGAGGACCAGGGAAGAGCTGAACATGACTAAGGTCACATCTGTGGGTGACTGGAAGGAGAGTAGAATTCTTGAGAATTGAGAACTAAGAAAAAAGAACTAAGAAAGTTAGAGAGACAGTTGGATTTGGGGAAAAGACAAGTTGGGTGGGTTAGCATACAGAATTGTTTCAGGAGCTAAGCCATAGTCTCAGTGTTTAAAAATGCAGTGGTCTCAATCTCATTTTGAAAAATAGAAAACCGAACTTTTTTTTCTGAGACTCAATCTCCCCATCTCACCCAGATTGGAAGTACAGAGGACACTCATGGGCCCATTCCCAATACGGATGGCACAGAAGCTTTAATCAGTTTTGTTTTTCTGACCTGGGCCAATCTGCTTCTCTTTAGGCACCCTAGAAAGTCCTACACTGTTATCAGACTTGTCCAATTGGCTTTATAGTTTGTATTTGGAATGTGAGAGTTTTGTGACCAATCATCAATCCAGAGGGCACTTCTCAGTATAACAAGACTTAAGGACAGGGACAGATAAATTTCAAGGAAAGATCCCTACGAGAAAGAGTTTAATGCAATATTTAACAGCTCTGATAACTATGATGGTTGGTTGGCCTAGCGGGTGGTGGAGGGATGGGTACAGAAGAACCAGGGGAATCTTTAGGGAGAGTTTAATCAGACTTATGACTTTCCACATTTGTGGTTAGTCATGGAGTAGTCATTACTTCCTTCCTCAAAGAATAGAAAGTGCTGTTTAGTGTTTGAACTGGTGAAGAAATAGAGACAATTTTGGTTTTTAATGCCTTGACTACCAGTGGGTCTATGAAACTCTTCCTAGTTTATAATTTGGAATCACCGACCATGCCAGTAACTGTGCAATCAGGCCCTGGGTAAAAGAGGAAGTCATTCAGGCTACTCTCACTGGACACAAATGGAAGAAAGTCAGTGAAATAGCCAAGCGGAGCAAGGTGAAGCCGGATTATAGAGACTTTGAGAGAAGGTGACTGAGTAGATTGATATATCACACACTAACATTTTCCAAAAATTCCATGTGACAATCAGACACCCTAGCATGGGACCTCCATCACAATAAATAATAAGGATTTGTTGAGTAATTATACTATTGATACCTAATAATAATAACTAGCATTTGTATAGATTACTTTAAAGTGACCCTCACAACAACCCTGTGAGGTAGGTGCTATTAATATGAATCTCCATTTTACATAAGAAATGGAGGCAAAGGGGCGGCCAGGTAGCACAGCGAGTAAGAGCACTGGCTCCAGTGTTGGGATGACCTGGGGATCGAATCCGGGCTCAGATACTTAGCACCACACCCAGAAATAACTGGCTGTGTAACCTTGAGCAAGTTACTTAACCCTGATTGCTTTAAAAAAAAAAAAAGAAATAGAAATGGAGGCAGCCAGAAGTTGAGCGATTGGCCAGGTTCACACGGCTATAGGTAGGATTTGAACTCAGAACACTATTGTTTTGGGCCAAAAGCCAATACATTCTACAGGACTACAAAGTTCAGCTTAAGGAATTTATGGATCATCATTGTGTGTCTACTTCTAATGGCTTGTCTGTGAGGCCAAGCTCATATATGTGGCAAGGAGTCTGGGTCGGTTTGCTTTTAAATTAGATCACCTTGGCCTTGAGAGGTGAGTTTATTCCTTTTATCAGTGCTTAGTAGCACATAGTAGGCCCTTAATAAATATTTATTGACTGACTGCTCAATAGACATGAACATTTTGCATAAATGTACAGAAATCTAAGCATTCATTTAAATGTTTTCTAGATAATTTGGATGCCCTTAAGTTCAAAACTTTGACAGTCTCTAATTCTGTTGGGTGGATATCTTTCTCTAAAGGACGTTTGATGACTGAGTTGCTTAGAATAGCTATTCAGCCTCTTCTCTGCCCTTTTAAATATGTTTTCCTGAATATAAATTAATATTTCTAGAGGCTCCCGATCATCCCATTATACAGCGACACCTTTGGGGCTTGTGGAATATAAAGACTGAGGCTGTTTGCTGGGACGGACAACAGCTTGTTTTCACTTCTTGTAGGAGTAAAGCGTTTCTGTAGATGCCCAGCTATGTCCCTTATTGTCACTGTGCCCATGACTGGCAGGAAATCCTCTGCTGAATCCGTCATTGTGGGCCATAAGCTCTTGATGGCTGCACCCTAGGAAAACAGAATCTGAAGGCTTTCAGAGGATGAACACAAAATTAGGATTTGATGAGTTCCCTTTTGAGCGAAGTGCATGACATTGGCATGATCTGTTTTGCCCACTCAGAGACTTTTTTTGGTGGTGGTGGTAAAGTGGATGAAACGTTGGACTTTGAACATTGCAGTCAGGAAGAACTGAGTTCAAATCCAGCCCCAGACACTTACTAGCTATATGACTCTGGGCAAGTCAATTAACCTGTTTGCTTCAGTTTCTTCATGTGTGAAATGAGGATAATAATAGCATCTACCTGACAGGGTTCTTAAGAGGGTCAAATGAGATAATAATTGTAAAGCACTTAACACAGTGCCTGGCATATAGTCAGTATTGTTATTATTATTATCACTACTACTACTACCACCACCACACTATTACTACTACTACAATTACTACTACTACTTTACTGCTACTATTACTACTACTGCTACTATTTCTACTACTACTACAATTACTACTACTACTATAGCACTATAACTACTGCTACCACTACTACTACTACCTGTTTGACCCTGGGCAAGTTACTTAACCTCCATCTATTTTAGTTTCCTTATCTTTAAAGTGAAGATGATACCTACCTCCCCCAGGGCTGTTATGAGAATTAAGTGAAACAAGACGTGTAAAGTACTTTGTAATCTTAATGCATTCTGTAATTTTTAACTATTTTCGTTTCACTTATTCTCTAGTCCTCAGCTCTATTTTGGAGGGTAACTGAGGATCAGTAAGGCAGTGCTATGGTGACATTTAACAAAAAGTCAGGAAGCATTTACTGAGCACTTGCTATTTGCCAGGCACTATGCTAAGCCAGTGGAGAAGGAAATATCAAACCACTCCAATATCTTTCCCAAGAAACCCCTGTGGACATTATGGCCCACAGAGTCAGGAAGAGTTGGACAGGACTCAACAACAATGTACTAAGCTCTGGGGATGTAAAGAAAGACAAGGAAAGTTCCTGTCCTCTAGGAGCTCAGAGTTGAATGGGAAATGAAACATACAAGCAGCTGTATTCATACAAGAGAAATAGAGGATGAATTGGACATAATCTCCGAGGGAAGGTATTAGCATTAAGGGGGATCAAGAAAGGCTTCTTGCAGAAAGTGGGAGTTTATCTGACAAACAAGAGAAGCCAGCAAGTGAAGATGAAGCTTGTTCCTCTAGGAACCAAAATGAAGAGCTTTGGTCTGTACATTAATGTCATGGTGTCCTAAGGTCAACTGGGGTCCCGTGATCTAATCAACTCATTGAGTTAACTAGAGATGAGTGTTCCAGGCATAGAGGATAGATGGCCAGAAAAAACACAGAGTTGGGGAATTGAATGTTGTTCTAGGAAAGCAAATCAATGGGTCACAGAGTATGTGGAGGAGAGTAAAATGTAAGAAGACTGGAAAGGTAGAAAGGGCTAAGGTTATGAAGGCTTTAAAAGCCAAACAGATTTTATATTTGACTCCTGAGGTGATAGGGAGCCACTGGAGTCTATTGAGTAGGGGAGTGACATGGTCAGAGTTGGCTTTAGGAAGATCCCTTTGATAGCTGAATCTGAGATGGATAGGGGTGGAGAAGACCCAACACAGAGAGACCAACCAGCAGGATATTGTAATAACCAGGCGTGAGGAGATGAGGGTGGTGGTAGCATCAGAAGAGAGAGGTACACATATATGAGAGATGTTGCAAAGGTAAAATGGATAGGACTTGATGACAGATTGGATATGGGGGAGTGAGAGTAAAGAGTGAGTATGAAAACTACATTGTGAGCTGGGTAACTGAGAGTATGGTGATACCTTCAGCAATAAATAAGGAAGACCAAGAAGGTTTGGGGGGAAAGGATAAGTTCAGATTTGGACATGTTGAATTTAAGATGTCATACAGTTCATGATGTCCAAGGAGCATGTGAGACTGGAGTTTAGGAGAGGTTAAAGTAGATCAATATATCTGAGAATCACCTGCATGGAGATAGTTATTGAATTCATGGGAGCTGATGATGTCACCAAGTGAAATAGAATAAAGGGGGAAGAGAAGGGAAGGGAAGGGAGCCCAAGACAGCTTCAGAGAACACCTGTGGTCAGCAGGCATGACCAACATAAAGGTCCACTAAAGGAGCGGTCTGGTCAGATAGGAATGAGGAAAACCAGAGGAGAGAGAGAGGAGGAGGTGATCAACAGTGTCAAAGGCTGCTCAGAGGTCAAGAAGCATGAGGACTAAGAAAGGCCATTAAATCTGCAGTTCAGAGACCATTGGTAATGCATTTGAAATGAACAGTGAGGTAGGAAGCCAGACTCCAAAGAGTTAAGAAGAGAGTGAGAGGAGGAACAGTCACTATTTGTAGACAGCTCTCAAGGAGATTGGCCATTAAAGAAAGGAGAGAATAAGAACTAACAGAGAGAGGGGAAGCTAGGTGGCACAGTGGATAGAACACCAGCCCTGAGTTCAAATCTGGTATCAGCCACTTATTAGCTGTGTCACCCTGGGCAAATCACTTAACCCTAATTGCGTCCCCCAAACCCACCAAAAACAAACAAAAAAAAGAGCTAATGGGGATGGGTGGACCAAGTGAGTATTCTTTGAAGAAGGGGGAGACATGAACGTGTTTGTAGGCATCAGGAAAACAGCTGGTAGAGAGTAAAGATTCGTGAAAGAGTAGGGACAGATGGAGGAAGCAATCTGCTGGAGTGGAAGGGATGGAGGTAGAGGAGTTTACCTTGACAAAGGAGAAGAGCCTCCTTCTGGGAGATAGAGGCAAAGGAGGAGATAATGAGGGAAAACATCTGGGTGATGTAAGAGGAGGACAAAGGGAGAAAAGGGAATCATTGAACTTTAGAGCCAAAAAGAGCCTTAGAAATTATTCAAATGAAATCTCCCATTCTATAGGTGAGGAAACTCATGTGGTCACCATTTTGTGAAAGCTTTTATTTTATTTATTTATTGCTATTTGGTACTTGTGTGACCATGGGCAAGTCAGTTAACTTCTCTGGGCCTTTTCTGATCTGTACAACAAGAGGGTTGGAAGAAATTATTTCCATCTCTAAATCAATCATCCTGTGATCCTAAATACTTTGCTTTTCTGGGTCTCAGTTTTCTAATCTGTAAAATGTGTTGGCTAGATCATAGGATCCCAGATGACCTTAGAATTGGGTGACATTTATATATAGACCAGAGGTCTTCTTAGGTCCAACTAGAGGAACAAGCTACATGCCTCATTTGATCATAACAAAGACAGTTGCTTAGGGTAGCCAGTCTCACACCCAGACTGTCACGAGGGTTTAAGTAGATGACTGTATGTGAAACCTTGGCATTGCCTTTTTGGGAGTACATTGATTTCTCAACCACTTGCAGGAGAACCTGGAAAACTAACAGTGATTAGAAGCCTGTGTTACTACATTTAGAATGATAAAGTGAAATTCTCTCAGATCACCAGGAGACCAGTGACTTACATGCTTACTTTTGATGTTTCTTGCCTGTGAGACCACAGAAAGGTCATTTAACCCCTTTCAGCCTCAGTTTCCTTAAGTATAAAATGAGAATGTTGGACAAGGTGACCAAGTCCCTTCTTATCCAATACTTGCCCATTTCTATGATGACCTGAGTATCATGGGAGCGTGAGAGGGGAAAAGAAAGAAGTGATAAAAATTGTGGTACTTTGGAGATGGAACTGACTGCCATCTTGCTTTCTTTTGTCATTCTAGGTTTCATGTGTCATTTTTCATCTCTCATGTAACACCAGCGTCTACATCATTAAGTCAAGAAAATCAGCTTTCACATTAATGAAAGGAAAACTTTTGCTTGTAAAAATGGCATCTATTATTAGACAAAACTTAATAAAAAATTTTTTCTGTACTCTAGGGAGTACCGACCTAGAGAGAACATTAGCTTTTGGGATAATGGAACAAAAATATCTGCAGTTAACCCCAAGAGCTACATCTTTCAACGGGACCTATCGGTTGGAGACCCTGAAGTTGATTTGATCAGGACTTTAAATATTCCTCTCGTAGTAAGTAGATTTGATATGGTTATTGAGGCAGTTAGGTGGTATAGTGTATAAGTGTTATGGACTGAGAGTCAGGAAGATCTGAGTTCAAATCCTACCTCAGATAAATATTAGCCTAGGCAAGACAGTTCACGTTTCTCAACCTCAAAGTCTTCACCTGTAAAATGAGAATAATAATAATAGTAGCATCTTCATTCCAGGGTTGCTGTGAGAATTGAGATAATATATATATATATGTTATAAACCTTAAAGAGCTATATGTTCTATTAATTATTACATGTATATATGTCCATATAAATATACATATATAATATACCATTGTGTTATATAATAATTAAGTTATATGTAATGATTTTGTATAATATAGCCATTATAATAACTATTATTATATTATTGTATAATCTTTATTACAATATTTACATTAGGAAAACAGCAATTTTGGACTGTAAAACATTCTTACTAGTCTTAATGTTGTCCCAGAAGATCAATTCTCACTTTTTCTCTTCCTTTAGAAAATTTAAACACCAAACAGAATGGATGTGTGTGTGTATGTGTGTGTGTGTGTGTGTGTAAATAGAACAGAAAAAGAAGACTTCATGTGAAACTACAGGTCTCCATTCATGTATAACTTACTTTTCCTTTTAAAGTTTTTATTGACTTTAAAGACTTAAAATGTGAGTTGGAGATTTTGGTTCTGCCTTCTCTTATAAGGGCAGGATCAGCGCTTGTGCTAAGAAATCAGCCTGTAAATGGATGTCCCAAAAGTATCAGTGCAGTTTTAAGGTATTAAAACGTTTCTGACAGGGTAATCAGAAACTCTCACTGTAGAATTCCCAATTCACTTAAAATATCTTTGTTTGGGGTTGGCCAGGTGGCTCATCAAGTAAGAGTACCGGCTCCAGTGTTGGGATGACCTGGGGATCAAATCCGGGCTCAGATACTTAGCACCACACCCAGAAATAACTGGTCGTGTAACCTTGAGCAAGTTACTTAACCCCGATTGCTTAAAAAAAATTTCATTGTTTGAAATTTAAGGCTACTAAAGACATCACCTAATCCCCCCCCCCTTTCCAAATAGAGATCTCACTGTGTCCGAAAGAATCTTTTCCACAGACACTTGACACATTTACTAGCCATGTGACTTTGCGCAAGTCACTTAACCCCAATTGCCCTCCAAAAGGCAAAAAAAAAAAAGAATCTTTTCCTATCTTGTCTTATCTGATACTGGCCAATGAGAGTTCTAATGAAACTATAAGTTGAAGGTCAAATGACTTTCAATAGGGACTTCCTGGATAGGACTGATTTTGAGCTACTCTCTGCTGTGGTTCTCCCACATGATCTTTCCTCAGTGAGACCTTATTGATGAGATACTGATGAGAACTTCCTTACCTTTAAAAAAAATAGATCTCAGCTTTAATAAACATTTCCAGGCCCTTCACACTATAAGTAGTAAATTTTTATGAAAGTACCACAGAGGCTGCCATAAATCAACTTTATATATATATTTTTATAAGTAATTTATATATATATATATATATATATATATATATATATATATATATATAAAATCATTGATGTAGTAGGCACTTTGGTTGTTGTCTGTTATCTGAATTTGTTTTTGCTTGTCAGACTGCTATGGAATGGACCAGGATCAGTTTGCTGAAAGACATCCTGGAAGGACTGCTGAAGACATATCAGCAGAAACTGTTTGTGATCCACACTGTTCACGAATTTTTGTGGGGCTACAAAGATGAGCTCTTGTCACTCATTAGTATTTTCAAACCAGACGTCCCACCGAGCTTTGGCTTATTCTATGAGGTAAGTGGATTTTTCTTTTAAGGGACTCTTTGTTACAGTGACAAATGGCTTATGCCATTCTGCAGGGCAGACTGAGGCTTTATTGTCCTAGAATAACCTAGCATAAATAAAGGGCTTCTCTATTCTAGAGCCGTCGTCACTTCTTAAGGACAGCCACCTGGGTTTCTAGATGTTTCATATAGTAAGTTAAAAATTCCATTGATCATTGAGTAGCAGAGGACCATACAGGGGTGTAAATGTCTAATGCTCTGGGGAAGAATGTATGCACTAGACACTTTTAAAATTAATCTGAAATATTAACATTTTCTCCATCGCTGTCTTCAGTCTGGGCAATCAACCAAACCATAATTCAGGCCTGGATTTGTGAGTTTGCTGATTTCTAAAGTGCAAATGCTCACACTGAAAATTTAACAGTCAGCTCTTGCAAACCCATTTGAGCTGGATCCAGCACACCCCTGCCAGATAATGAAAGTGGAGGGGGCAATGGAGGATGTCAGGTCTACTTTTGAGTTGATGTGACCTTTTGAATAGATTTAACTTATGTGTAGGGATCAAGGGGAAGGGAAGAGGTGGAAAGGAGCCTAAAGACTGAGTTATTTTCTGCATCCACTTTCATCTGATGCTGGATCCCTTATTTTCCCTAGTTTCATTATTTGTGAGATGGAGATAATGATACCCTATCTATCTCAGTGAGATCTGGTGGGAATTTTATATTGCTACCAGTAAAATTTTATTTTAAACAATGAAGTGATGAAGGAAGTAAAATCTGGGATAAAATAATGCAGGATTATTTTCCTTCAATAAGCAAGTCACTTAACTTCAATAAGCATTCATTCGATACTTATTATATACTAAGCATTGTTCCAAGTGCTACAGATACAAAGACAAACAACAGTAGCTACAAAAAGACAGTTCCTGCTCTCAAGGAATTTGCCCTTTTCCATTGTGTCCTTTTTTGTTTAAAAATATTTTTTCATAGACATCTTCTGTTTTTCCATCACTTATATTTTCCCACATATCCTTCCTCTATCTTCCTCCCAGGGAGCCTTCCTTTAATTAAAAAAAAAGAAAGGAGGAGAAAAATATTCAGCAAAATTAATAAACTCATTGAAAAATTCTGACATTCTATACAGTATTCCACACCTGTTGTCCCCCTCCTTTGCAAAGAACGCAGAGAGGTACCTTCTCATGTCTCTTTTTTTGAAGTCAAACTTAGTCATTATAATTTCACAGAATGTTTTGTTATTTTGTTATTTGTTATGCTATTCTTTCCATTTCCAGTGTTGCAGTCATCGCGCATATCATTCTCCTGGTTCTGCTAGCATCTCTCTGCATCTGTTGACACGAGTTTTCCTATTCTTCTTCATTTCTCACAGCTCAGTAATATTCGATTACCTTCATACATCATAGCTCATTTAATTCTTCTCCAATCAATGGACAATTTCTTTGCTTCCAGGTCATTGCTACTATGAAAAGTGTTGCTATAAATATTTTGCAGTCTATGAGGCTTTTCTTTTTATCATTGACGCTGGAGTACATGCCCAGTAGCAGGATCTTTGCTCAAAGGGCATAGATATCTTTGCAATTTCTTATAATTATTTCCAGAATGGTTAGACTGTTTCAGAA
Source organism: Petaurus breviceps papuanus (assembly GCF_028583685.1). Classification (NCBI taxonomy): domain Eukaryota; kingdom Metazoa; phylum Chordata; class Mammalia; order Diprotodontia; family Petauridae; genus Petaurus; species Petaurus breviceps. The sequence continues at coordinate 6,965,355 of NW_027185655.1, read as the reverse complement.
GGAGTTTATTCTCTATGGAAGCAATAACACACACATACAAAAATAAATATGGAACATGTATAAATTAATTTTGGAAGAGGACCAGGGTACAAGTCTAGTTTGTTACAGGCTCTAAAAGGCACAATGTAAGAGCAGACCAGTGTGAAATAGGAGCTCAGGATGGATGAGGCTGGGGTAGATGGAGACGAGGAAGTGAATCCATTAATGGTGCCCAGGGAAAGGAATAGACATAGACATAGACACACACACACACACACACACACACACACACACACACACACACACACA
>NW_027185655.1:6960975-6965057 GCF_028583685.1 Petaurus breviceps papuanus | reverse complement strand
ACACACACACACACACACACACACACACACACACACACACACACACAGATATGGATTAAGTGACTTGCCCAAAGTCACACAGCTAGTAAGTGTCAAGTGTCTGAGGCCGGATTTGAACTCCCATCCTCCTGACTCCAGGGATGGTGCTTTATTCACTGCGCCACCTAGTGACCCTTGGATATGCTTCTGATAACTCCAACAAACCCTCAGCCATGTTGCCCTATGGGACTTTGTGGAGTCCAGTACAGAGGACCACATGGGTCCATGCAATATTTTCAGGCCAAAATGGGTAAACTGACATCTTTAAATAAAAACCTTTAGAGACCTCTCAAGGGTCTCTTAAGCTGAATACTTGGGGAGATTGGGATTGGGACTATCCTTCTGGTAGAGAACTCTTGACTGACTGAGCTTCCTCTACCAATTTAGGTCAACATCTTCTCTGAATTTATAGCCTTTGCTAGTTGCCTAGAGTTACTTGATCTGGCCAGGAGAAAGGACTTGAACCCAGGTGTTTCTGACTTCAAACTATACTGGTCTCACCACCTGTGTAGAATCAAGCCAAACAAATATTAATAGATGATAGATGCATTGATGACCATAGATAATTAGGAGGTCCATTATGTTATAAGATCATATGCTCACACATAACTGTTTGGTGGAGAAGGGCAATTAGTCCTTTCTTAGAGGCAGCTAGGGGGCTCTGTAGATAAAGTGCTGGGCCTGGAGTCAGGAAGAGCTGAGTTCAAATCTAGCCACAGACACCTATTAACTATGTGATCCTTGACAAGTCACTTAACTGTTTGACTCTGTTTCCCCAACTGTAAAGTGAAGATAATAACTCCCAGGGTTGTCATGAGGATCAAATTCCTGACACATAGTAAGTGCTAAATAAATGTTTACTTCCTTTCTCATTCAACTTAATGTTCAAAATCCCTTTTTATTCTTTCCCACTGTGACATAAAAATTAGGTCCTAAAAAGCAAAGGCTTTTATAATAAGGACTTAAATTTTGAGTGACCTAAATTTTTACATTTTTTATTTCTAGAAAAATGGAACTAATGATGGTGACTACCTTTTTCTAACTGGAGAAGACAATTATCTTAATTTTACAAAGATCGTGGAGTGGAATGGGAGAAGGTAAAGCAGCTGACCTACCCACCCTGTCAAGGGTTCTTTTGGTGTATTGCCCACAGTTTTCATTAATTTAAATATGAAGTAGGTTGGCCAAGCAGTTAAGCATTGGACATGTTTTTTATTAAAAGCTGCAGCAAAATATGAAGTCTCTGAAGCTAGTTTTGCATATGTACAAATGACATGGAATTGTAAAAAAGCTTTTTAGATGTATTGTGACCAGATATGAGTAAAGAAGCCTTTCAGAGTCTGGTTCCCATCACTCAGTGGTCATTCATTGAGTTCTAACTATTACAGTTTATGGATGACTTTTGCTTATATTGCTTTCATGGTGGTAATAGGTTGATTTTTTTTTTCAATACTACATTACTTTAGAAATGAAATTCATTTGCAGCAAGGCAGCAAAGTAGATAGAGTGCTAGACCTGGATTCAGGAAGATTCATGAGTTCAAAACTGGCTTCACACACTTACTAGCTGTTTGACCCTGGGCAAATCATTTAACTTCTGTTTGCCTCAGTTTCCTTATGTGTAATCTACCTCCCAGGGATGTTGTGAGGATTAAGTGAGATAACATTTGTAAAGTATTTTACTTACACTGAAGTTCTTTAAAATGCTATTATTGTTATTATAGTGAATATAGTCAGAAAAATGAATAGGCTCTTGTGATATTTGTTCTTAATGAGTTATAATTTTTGTCATGAACAATTGCATTCACATTACAGTGGAATATGAATTTAAATTTATTTTTACCTTAAAGAGAATTGTATTTCTACCTTCTAAGTCTAATCTTTATGAAGGACTTTTGCCATTACCCAGATTGTTTTGGGGACCCAAGACTCTTCCCATAGAATTTTTTTTTAAGCAATTGGGGTTAAATAACTTGCTCTAGGTTACACGGCCAGTTATTTTGTGTGGGTGTTAAGTATCTGAGCCTGGAACCGATTCTGGGTCTCTCGACTCCGGGGCCGGCATTCTTACTTACTTCGCCACCTGGCCGCCCCTCTTCCCATAGAATTAACATTAGAAATTCCGAGCTACCCTACTTTTATTACCTGGTCGAAAGGCCATTTTATGTCTTTGATGTAATTTGTTACTACAAGTAGCCTGCTTTCAGTAGAATTGTGGGAAATCTCCCAAACTGAGTGGACCCAAAAGACTTTTAATTTACTTAATCATCCTTTGATCCTCCCCTCATCTTTTCCTTCTCTTATTTTAATTACAGGTCACTTAACTGGTGGACATCAGAGAAATGCAACATGATTAATGGAACTGATGGGAATTCCTTTCACCCATTAGTATCCAAAGATGAAATCCTTTATGTCTTTGCCTCTGATTTTTGCAGGTAAGAATAATAAAACCATTCCTGGAGGTCAGCATCACCAAATCTTTGAAGAATTTTTTTTTAGCATCATTGATCGATAAGAGTAGGTTAGATGCAATGTAAGCAATCAAATTGCTTCTGATCTCTATCCATTATGCTGGTAAATTATATGGAACAAGCAAACCAGATACTTACCACTTTCTGTAATGCAGAATTTGTCCATGGAAACTTCTCTAAATGCAACACATGTCCTTCTAGCTGAATATAAGGAAGGGTTTCAAAGTTGTTACAACTGACCTATAAATTGGTAAGCAGAGATCAGAAATGGGGAGGAGGATTTTGAGTTTTTCTCCACACCCCACATGAGAGGCAGACCTAAAGCCAGCTCCTGGTTGATTCTGGTTACTTTTGTAACAAAATGAGACATTCGTAAGTCATTGAGCCATGACTCAGTGAGCCTTAATAGTAATCTAAAATTGGAAACTAGGCTTGTCTCACATGACCTGTGTGTGCTGAAGTCAGTCTGGTTCTTTGCAATCACTGCTTCACTTTCTAGATGTCACCAACCTCCTTGTCTAGAATTCTGGAGTTTTTCCAGGACTCAGGAGTGACATATTTTTACCATCTCTGTTCTCTCCTCCCCCACCCCCTTTTTTTTTTTTTAAATTTAGGGGTGGCTTGGATTCTTAATTATCTTGATTATCTCGTGTGTGTGTGTGTGTGTGTGTGTGTGTGTGTGCGTGTGTGTGTGTGTGTGGGGTGCGGCGCACTCGAGAAAACTACAAATTGAATAACTCTGCTTTCTTTTGTCATTATCATTCTCCCATCCACCCCAAGTAAAAGCCCTGTGCCTTCTCTCCCTGACCCCCACCCCCAACTAGCTTAAAAAGTCATGTTGGTTGTTCCCAGCCTCCCTCCACAGCCTCAGCCCATTCTGGTTTTCAGGGACTTTCCAATGCTAACATTCACCTTCAGGAACCTGACTTTGCTTTAATCTTCTGAACATTTCTTTGCTAAAATCTAAATTGGTTGATGAGTTCCCTGTGCATCCACATGAGTTTCTTCAGACAAATGCCATTTTTTCTTCTCACTGGAATTGTTTCCCCTCATGTCTTTAGGATTTCATTCTTTAACATCTCCCATCCTTCCTGAAGCATTTACTCCCTGAGCTCCTACCTATCTTTCCTCTGAACCTTTTGAAATCTGCTTTCCCAATATCTGGGCTGTGTAGAAGACTATGTCCAATATCTAGGCTGGGAGAGGTGTCAAAATCAATCTCTCTATGCAGATCTCTCCTAGGATGAAGGACAGAGGAAACTGTGCAGTGCCTTGGAAAGCCTCTGATGCCAACACTGTAGTTTGGCCATGTTCTAATTTGGGTGCTTTGCCTTAGGGCCTGTTGGTCCAGCACTCATTACTCAGTCCCATTGACTCTGTCTTTGTTTCTCTGCAGGTCAGTGTATCTAACATTCAGTGACATTGGAAGTGTTGAAGGAATCCCTTCCTTTCGGTTTAACCTACCACCTGAAATGTTTGCCAATAACTCTGATAACAGCTGCTTCTGTATTCCACCAGGAAACTGTTTGGGTTCGGGTATCCTTAACGTCAGTGTTTGTAAGAATGGTAAGTA
>NW_027185655.1:6870369-6960965 GCF_028583685.1 Petaurus breviceps papuanus | reverse complement strand
TTTCCTAATTACATTTTGTGGGCTGCTTGCTGGCTGTGAGTTTGACACTTCTGTTGTATGACATTGCAAGAACTAGATTTCAATCTCACTTCAGACATTTGTTAGCTATGTGACCCTAGGCCTTGGTTTTCTCATCTTTAAAATAAGGCTCACACCTCTCTCACAAAGGTCACTGTGAAGATGGAATGAAATAGATACGTAAAGTGCTTTGTAAGATTTAAAGTGATAGATATATAAACTATGTGTTTCTTATTGATATTTTTTGTCTTGATGACTTTTTTTTCTAAATCTATCCATTTCCCCTCCCCAACTTCGATGCAACAAAAATTTTTTGAAATAAAGAAAAATGGCAGTTTGGAGAGAAACAGAGAGAGACAGGAAAAGATGGAGAAAGACAGGAAGAATGTGCACACTGAACTGAAATAATCAGAAATATTCTATTTAGCTCTACCATGAGGGGGTTCTTTTTTAATGTTGAGCCAATGTTTCCTACACTTATGTCAGTTGGAAGGTCATAAAATCTCATTTTATATATAAGGAAGAGAAGATCCAGGGAAATGAAATTGTTTTTCAAAACCACTGAACAAACCGTGTGGGTGGAATTTGATGCTCTGATGGTCCATCTGGTGCGAAGTTCACTGTGCGACTCCGCTGCCTCTTGAACATTTTCTCTGGTTGATGTTTCCAGAATTCACTAAACACTGGTGCTTGACCCCATCACCATGAAGGAGCAGGTAGATCTGGAAACAGTGACCAATCCCAGCTGGAATTGACATTTCTCAGGGATCCTTGTTATGAAATGTTTTGGTTTTAAGGAATGTAGTAGTTTGGGAAACACATTGTACAGATGTCAGTTTGTGTCATCATGCCTTAAATTTAATAGTTTTGGGAAATATTGATCATTCCAAATCAAAATGACAAATTATCCTTTGCCCCACTATCCAAATGGTTTTAGAAACGATGATTTCGGGGTTAGGAATGTCTCTGGCTCATGGGACCTAGTTAATAAGGGGTGTAGAAGTGAAGGATGCAGGATCAAGATTCTTCACTCTAACCTCCTCCATTGACTTGCTAGGTGTCCTTGAATGATCCTTGCTGTCCCTGGGCTAGAGCCCAAGCAAATTTGACCTAAGACATGTACCCCAGCTGTACTTGTAATAGACTATCAGCATATCTGTGCCAAATCAGTGTTCCTTCAACAAATGGGATTTCAACCAATTCAGTTCAACCAACATCTATGAAATCTTTACTAGGTATGAAGCCCTATGCTAACTCCTAGTGGTACAAAGCCAAAGCCATCTTTAGCCCCAAGGATTCCACCAGAAATCACTGCATTCAACTCTTTTCCCTAGAAGCTGGGTGTGGGGTTGGAGGATGTTTACTCTTGGCTTCATTAATGATTCCATCAACAAGCATCACTGAGCTTATTACGTCCTAGGCACTATGCTTTGTACTAGGACTCAAAGAAAAAGTAAAAACTGCCCCTGCCCTTGAGGAGCTTACATTCTAATTGGGAAGCCACGTCAGACAAAGCAGATCATATTTATTTCATATTTAAATGTTAAATGAAATTCCCCTTTGTTCTCTTGAAACACAGGCGCTCCTATTTTTCTGTCTTCTCCACACTTCTACCAAGCAGATGAGAAATTTATTTCAGCGGTAAAAGGCATGAATCCAAAGAAGGAAGACCACGAAACGTTCATGGACATCAACCCCGTGAGTACAACGTCCTCAGGGTGTCAGAGGACTTCCTCTTCTCCACGCCATTCCTCTGGGTCAGTTTCATTATACTGAACCCTCTTAAGAACTACCGCAGCTTTAATGAGAAAGGAAACCTAGCCAAGCACTTTTCTGTCCATGTTACAAGACTTGAGCTCTCCCTCTTCCATAAACAAAGTTTCAAGGGCCCTGACAGGAAAATATTTCATGAACACCAATGCTTCTCTCTTCCAAGTCAGGGGTCCTTAACCTTTTTTCTGTCACGATTCCCTTTGGCAGTCTGGCCTCTGGATCCCCCCTCAGAATCATGTCTTTAAATGCATATAAAAGACACAGCATTACAAAGGAAAACCATTATATTGAAATATAATTATCAAAAAAAGTTTTTTGCCTTCTGGAGGGCAATTGGGGTTAAGTGACTTGCCCAAAGTCACACAACTAGTAAGTGTGTCAAGTGTCTGAGGCTGCATTTGAACTCAGGTCTTCCTGACTCCAGGGCCTGTGCTCTATTCACTTTGCCACCTAACCACCCCTATCAAAATATTTTTAAAAACAAATTCACTGAGCCCAGGTTAAGAACCCCTAATAAGTTTTTGGAAATATACTAGAGGCATGGCATGCTTGCCTATAGCCACCGAAGTGGGAGACAATTTAGAAAAATTCTCATTTCAAGTTTGGAGGGAGAGAAGTGGGTATCTAGTAGTCACAATGATGGTCGCACTAGTCCTTTATAGGGGGTAAGGTGCAGAGAGTCCAAAGGCAAGTGGCAGAGGCAGAGGAGAATCATGATGACGGAAGACAAGGGCTTGAGAACCGGGAGAGGCCCTGGAGCCAATGCTAGAAGGGCCTCTTGGGAGTGCAGGAGGTGAGGGGGGATGTGCTGCCAGACAAAAGATGCAGAATAAAAAAAGTTTGAAGATACAATGGAAGAATGGATTTTGTGGAAAAAAAAAAAAAGCCAAAGCTTTAACCTGCTTGTTTTCCAGCCTGGACAGATACGTCCCTCTGTAGGCAGCTTGGCAGCCCCCCATTTTCAGGGGCTCACCATGTTGATGCCAGAGTGTGGATTCCTGGTTGGCTTTAGCCAGTCTGCAGCTCAAAACTCTCTGCCTCCCTAGTATATATTATGGGTGTGGCCCACTTTGTTAAACCCTAAATTCCTTTAAAAAGCCATCTACTTTTGATACCTCCATTTCCTTCCTTCTCACTCTTAAACCTTCATCAGTCTGGCTTCATTCAACTGAAACTACTTTCTCCAAAGTTGCCCATTATCTCTTAATTGCCAAATATAATGGCCTTGAGCTTTGGATGTGGTTGACCACCTTCTCCTCTTGGATATGACTGTGTTCAGTGGTCAAATCGACACCGCATAGTTCCTCTGGGCTAGAACTGATGTCCTTAGTTAGACAGAAGTCTGTCTCTAACTCCACGAGTCCCTTCTGCTGGATCTTTGTGTTGTACTCATTGACTGTGGGGGCCCCCCAATTCCCATTCTGGGCTCTCCTCTCTTATTCCTCTGTCCTCTCTCTATTCTCAACTTCCATGTGTCTAACTATCATCTCTACACAGATGATTCCTAGTCTTTTTCTTGAACTCCAATCCCTATCATCAAATGCTTTTCAGATATCTTGAACTGGATTCCCTTAGATACCCCAAATTTAACATGTCCAAAACAAGTTATCTTTTCCCCAAAACCTTTCTCTCTTCCAAATTCCCTATTTCCGTCAAGGACACTCTCCTCTAGTCACCTACATTACAACATGCGTACCAGCCTTGACTCCACTCTCACTTATCACAAATATTTAATTAAGTGGCTAAATGTTATAATTTTTTCCTCTACATTTCTTGCATACTTTCTTTCCCTTCTCTTTCCTCAAAAAATTACAACCTTAGTTCAGGGCTTTATTGCCTCTTGCAGTTACCTAGTTTATCTCTTCCCCTCAAGTCTCCCTGCTCCCATCTATCCTCTACTAAACTGCCAAAGTGATTTTCCTAAAGCATAGATCTGTTCATGTCAATCCCACCCTCACTCAGTAATTTCCAATGGCTCCCTTTTAACCTCTAGAATTAAATTTAACACTTCTCTTTGTCATTTAAAGCTCTTCAGAACCTACCCCTTACCTATCTTTCCAGTCCTTTAACACATGACTGCTCTCCATGCCAGCCCCATGTGTCTTTGAACCATGCTTGGAATGCTCTCCCTCCTTATTACCTCTGACTCTTAGAATTCTTGCCTTCCTTAAGACAGCCCAAGGAACACCTCTTACAGGAGGCCTTTCCTACTTCCCACAGCTGCTAGTCCCCTTTCCTCTATATTTGTTTCACATACAGATATATATGTGTAGGTGCATATATACACATACATACACACATGTGTATGTGTTGTCTCCCCCATTAGAATCTGAGCTTCTTGAAGGCAGGGTCTGTTTTTGCTTTTTCTTTGCATTTATCACAGTGTTTGGTAAATAATCATCACTCAATAAGTACTTCCTGATGCACTGGCTAATTTGAATTTGAATTTTTAGTGTTTTGCCTAAAATGATTTTCCTCTTTGATTTTATTCCCATGTGTGGATTTGAGTAAATCTTTCCCCTTTTTCTGTAATAATAGTAAAGAATAATTTAAATCCATTGGCAAATAGATGTTCATTAGTGATAGTGTGTGCACTTTCCAGTATTTCTAGATGCATACCCTTTCCCTTCCCTCTCAGCATACTCAGTATGTTCCAGTCCCCACATCCTCTCCTTCCCAGCAGCCCTCCCCCCCATCCCAGTAGTTGATCCTTTGCTTGGGGTTTGTGTGATTGAATGACAGCATTTTGAGGGGTCTGAGTCACAATGGAGGATTCCTAGCTTTTGTCCTGTTTTTGTATCCATCAGTTACTTGGCTCCAGACTGGGGTTCTCTTTGCAAGGGACAGCTATGCTTTTGTAGAGGGTCAAAACCCCATTTCTGCTTCCTTACACTTTCTACATGACTCAGTGTTTTGCTAATCTTTATTATGCCATTAGAGCTAAAAGAAAAATACCAAACAAACCAAAAACTGTTTGAACCATCCTGTTATACCCTCTCTGCAAGAAACCAGAAAATGAGTCCTGGGCTTAGACCTGGCTTTGGTTTTCTAAGCCACATTCATAGGGTGACTTACCACTGGGATAATCTTGGGCAATGCACTTGCCCTCTGAGCCTTGGATTCCTCATTTATAAAATGGGGAGGGGATTGCCAAAATCATTTCGAAGGTCCCTTCCAGCTCAAGGCCCCGGGAGCCTATATTTTAAGTGATCATTCATAGTTTATTTTCTTTTTATTACAGTTCCTACTAGTGTGTTGTCCACCAAACCTTGTAGAGAGGCCTTGATATTGGTTAGAACTAGAAAGAAATGAAATTCTAAGCAAAATGTCACATTTATGCTTTTTAAGAATAGATTTTTATTGATATCTAGGTTATGGAAAAGCAAAAGAAAAAAAGAATCTATTTTAAAAATCATCTAGATTTCTTCCTGTATGCTTCCCCTTCCCTTCCAGAAAGCCACCCCTTTTAACAGTTTTCCAAAAAAAAAAAGAAAAAAAAACATCAAAACACAAAATAAAACTAGTATTATACACAATGTCTTATACCCATTGATGCCTCTCCCTCCCCTCAGAGAGCAGGATGAGCTATCTCTTATTTGGGGTCAATATTGTTCTTTATAATTTTGACTATTTTGTGAATGCTGGTCTGATAGTGATCCTTTTAAATAGATCCTTTTAAATATTTCTTTTAACATTTTCCTCCTTTTTTCTATTTAATTTTCAGCTTACTGGGATTATCCTAAGAGGATCCAAGAGGTTACAGGTCAATGTTTACGTCCGACACATAGATGGATTTGAGTAAGTCTCCTCCTTCCGTGTGTGTGTGTGTGTGTGTGTGTGTGTGTCCCCTGTTGACTCCTGCCCTAGGGGGCTTGGTATATAATTGGCCTCTTCAGAGAGGCTGTTAGAAAGTAGAATGCATATCCCCTGCAATATTTCTCATAATCTATTTTTTTTCCATTCCTATCGCTACCACCCTGGGTGGGGCCCTGGAAACCTCCCTAGTTTCTAACCATTCTCCCTGCTTTTATATTCTTTCCTTTCCAGTCCATCCTACACACCACCCTTGGATAAATCTTTTTTAGGGCATTGCCTTCATCATCACTCTCCTCTTCAAAAGTAGCTCTCCATTGCATCCAGGAAAAATCTATTCTTCTAGTCCGAAATTCTTTGCCTTCCACAGCCTGGCCCCTTGCTATCTGCCCTCAGAACCTTATTTACCTTTCAAGCCTTGTCTCCTTAGCTAAAACACTCCTTGTCCATAATCACCTATGTGCTGTTTCTTTTCCCTGGGATGACTTCCTTCCCATTTCCTCCTGTCAAAAATCTGTTCTTTGTCTAAGGCTCAGCTCAGATCCCACCTTCTCCATGAAGCCTTTCCAAACTGAAAATTCTCTCTAGGTTTTTGGGACACCATTCTCTCCCAATTCTTCTCCTCCCTGTCTGACCTCTTGTCTGTCTCCTTTGCTGGCTCCTCCTCCAGATCACACTCTCTAACTGTAGGAGCCCGTCAGGAGTCTGTCCTGGGTCCTCTTTTCTTCTCCCTCTATACCACTTCACTTGATCTCATCATCTCCTGTGGATTTAATGACCATTTCTATGCTGTTGATTCTCAAATCTACCTTTCCTGCCCCAGTATCTTTGCTGACCTCTAATCTTCTGTCTTCAACTGCCTTTCAGTATCTTGAACTGGATGTCCAGTAGACATCTTAAACTCACCTGCGGAACATCACATATATGCCCCCTTCTCTCCTCTGACCCTGCCACCATTCTGCTGTAGATCCTCACTACCTCACTCCTAGATTATTACAGTAGCCTGCTGGTGAGTCAGCCTGCCTTAGGTCTCTCCCTATTCTAATCTATCCTCCATCCATCCACTAAAATGATTTTCCTAAAGCACAGGTCTGATCATGTCAACCCCTACTCAGTAAACTCCAGTGCCTCCCAATGGTCTCCAGGAGCAAATACAAAAGGCTCTGTTTGGCATTCAAAGCCCTTTGTAATCTAGCCCCCTTCTACCTTTTCAGTTTTCCAGGGCTTGGACCAGAATACTGCAGGTAGGAGGTACTTTAATAAGGGATCACTCACTAAAATCAGCTTCTAATAATTTGGGGCTGGTCCCCATCACCCCCTAACCTCCCCAAAATTCTACCCTCATAAGTAAACAGAGATGGCCTGATAAATGTAAAGAGAACTGAAACTGGAAATAAAAGACACAGGTTCGTGTACTACCTGTGTGACTTACTCCCTTAATTCCTCATCTGTAAAATGAAGCTTCTGAGAAGAAAATTATAATTTCCATAGAAGAGAATAAACAAATGTGAATTGTTAATTGGTGAAGGTTTATCATTCTGGGAATATGCAAAGCCATGTACCATTAAGCAAGAGTTCCAAATATGCTTTGAGGTGTAACTGCATCATACTTGTAGGTGGATAGTCTTAAGTGACTGCTGGGAAGGGAACATTCATTTTGGACACAAAAATTCTGGTATGTTCATTTAAAAACAGGTAACATTATTTCATAGCATACCTCATGAATCTGCAAAATTGACACATGGAGAAGGCACTTTTATTTTTGTTGAATGAATGATGAATCTAGAGTTACAAGATAATTCACATTTAATTTCTGATCTACATCTATTTATAAGAAAACAACTGAGGATTCAGTGGTAAGACCAAGGAAGAAATTCCTGTTTCCTCCGTAGTCTTAACAACTGTTTTCATGTTACAAACTTGTCCCTTCAGTTTCACATGTCATTATCATGATGCGTTTTTATGATGTAGAAAAATATGGCAAAGTATGACTGTCCTTTTTTTTTACTTTTTAAAATTTTTTTTTGTCCTTTCTTTTTTTGTAGTGAAACTGGAAACATCAAGAGTTTGGTTTTCCCAATCATGTATCTAAATGAGGTAAGTCTTAAGAGAACATTATGGGCATGGTTGTTTGAGAAGATTGGGATTTTTCAGTTGGAAAAATGGTTTATAACTATATCCAATTTTTAAAAATATATTTGTAATTTAAAGAGAGTTGAAAGAAGAGTTTGATGATTCAGAAAATAAACCCACAACCAACCAAACAAAAAACCCATACTTGTTTGTCCTCACATGGACAATTTCTGGTGTACACATATGTACGTGTTTGTGTGTATTTATTCCAGTTTGGGTATCACCAAAGATGACAAGATCCCAGCTCCAGAGCTGAAAGGTACACTATCTAGTCCAACCCTCCTCATTTTAGAAATGAGGAAAATGAGGGAGATTTGCTTGATTTATGTCATACAAGTAATAAATGTAAGAGACAGGATTTGACCCCTCAGACTCTGACTCAGTATTATTTCCATTGCATTAAAAAAACAAAACCAAAAAAAAACTTTTCTTCCCAAAATCACTGAGAAACATTTTTATGCTCATTAGCACCTCTGTCAGGAAGCTGAGAGGTACTCGCTCAAATTTAGAGAGAAGATGGAATTAAATTAATGACTCAGATGGAGTTTGAAGATTACTTACATACAGGCTTTGTTTATTGGCTATTTTGAGTAACTTATTGAGGAGATTCCCAATTTCAAATAAAGGAATGTTTTAACAAGGAACATGCCTTGTCAGGTCCTTTTGGGTACTCAGAAAACCTGGTCCCCTTATGCTGTCCTGCTTTCCTACAAGCCATATTACCAAGGCACGTATTTCCACTGCTACGCAGGGATCATGCCTTAGACAAAGAGTGGGAATCATTCACCATATCCCAAAATATTCCCTTGTGAGAGATAACCTTCACTCTTGTTTTTCCTTGTCATGGTGATCAAACCCAGCATTGCAGGTCAATTACATGCAAAGTCCCCCAACTTCTTTTTGTACCTCCAGACCACTCTCTCTTGCCAGAATGATCAGGTGACCATCTTATGACTATCTTATGAAAGCTTACTCAGTGAAAATGCCCCATGATTCACCCAACCCGAGACCCCACTGCTGACATGACATTTCTAGCTGATGCATCCTTTTTGGCCCGTGAAGCAAGATCTATGAAGCAATGGGATTCTGTCTTTTGTGTGGCTCTCTAGATCGTTCAAGTATCAAATCTGATATCAAGCCTTATAAAAACAAGGCTCTGGAAGAAGGGGACATCTCAGATCATGAGGAAGATCTGAGGTCTACTTCATTAGATGGGATCATGGACCCTTTAATGAAATGCCATTGGCTCAGAGCTCTGCCTCAGTGGTTTTCCTTGTGTACTGGGCAGTTATAATCCCTACACCCTCAAAGATGTGCTTCTCTCACAGTAAATATTTCCCTATTCACATTCATTCATTCCAGATGACTTAATGTGCAAATCAAATCGTTCTAAAGAAAAATCACAATTTGAATGTATTTGAGACGCTTGTTACTTAAAGAAATATTGACAGAATCCTTTGCAAATCCACATTCTGTTATATATTTTCTCCTTTCTGTTGGCCCCCCTCAATTCTGAGGAAATAAGACAAGTTTTTTCCCCTCAATTATGTTCTCATGGGTAGATCCTCCCTTTAAGGGCTTATATATATGTTATATATATATATATATATATATATATGTGTGTGTGTGTGTTATATAATGAAATCATATATAATACATATAATGAAATTATATATAATACATATAATGTATATTATATATAATATATAACATATATATATGCATTCAAGGTTCAGGTAATGAAAGAGGCCCTGCCCTCAAGAAGCTTATTTTGAGGGAACAATCATGTTCACATACAAATGTATACTTTAAGATGTTTGTAGCAGGCAAAGGGAGACATCTAGTACGGCCCAAACTAGATTAAAATATTATTGGGAAGTATTTAACAAAATAACCAAAAATACAATAGAACCTAGGTAATGTGGATATGTGGTTTTCTAAGTCAATATTTGGCCCTCAAGGATACTTATATATGATTCAGCAGCCCCCCATTTCTATCTGAGTTTGGTCCAACTGGCTTAAAGGACAACATGTTGTGCTTTGTGAAGCAGTCTGGAGGAAATCCAGGGGAGAACAAATGTCCAATGTTGAGCTCTCTCCCTGAGTGAGAATTACTCTGACCAATGGGAATGGCTATCCTTGTCTCTCCAGAGTGTTGTTATTGATACAAATTCCGCAACAAAACTCAAGTCTGTAATAAACACCACCATGGTCATCACGAATATTCCCTACATCATCATGGCTCTGGGAGTTCTCTTGGGTTTGGTCTTTACCTGGATGGCATGCAAAGGACAAGGGTCAACAGAAGAGGTGAGTGAGTGGTCACCATGATCTTTTGATCATTCTTTTTTTTTTTGCTTTTTGGAGGGCAATTGGGGTTAAGTGACTTGCCCAAGGTCACCCAGCTAGTAAGTATGTCAAGTGTCTGAGGCCGGATTTGACCTCAGGTCCTCCTGACTCCAGAGCCGGTGCTCCATTCACTGTGCCACCTAGCCACCCATGATCATTCTTTTGGATTAATTATCCCCTAGTTGTAAATGGCATGAAGCTTAGATTCACAGTCCTAATACTGAACAGGGAAGTTACTTGTTTACATCACTGCTGGAATAAGTTGGGAGTTAGATCAATTTAAAGGAGTTGACATTTGAGAAGTTTTTAATAAAAACTTCTGGAAAAACTAGAAAAAAAGAATGGAAGAAATTATGTTCAAAGCAACATCTTAGACTGTGTATCACAATTAATTCCAAATGATTACATTACCTAAATATTAGAAGGTAATGTCATTAAAAAATAGAGAAGGGAAGAAGACATCTTTCAAAACCATAAAGAATTCTTACCTAAACAAGTATGAAATATGATTAGAAAAGACAGAATAGACAATTTTTGATTACAAAAAATTGAAAATATTTTGGACAAACCAAAGTTATTGCAAGTTAGAATTAGTCCATCAGTTAGTAAGCAATTATTAATGTTTTACTGTTTGCCAGGCACTGTGTTAATTGTGGGAGAAACGAAGAAAGCAAAAAAAAAAAAAAAAGCCTCTACCCCAAGGGGCTTACATTATAATGTGGGAGACAACTTGTAAATAAAGTTATATGCAAGATTCATATAGTGGAGACAGCAGGGAAACAATTAGAAAAAAATCTACTTTGATTTTATCAAATAAAGATATAATTTCTAAGAGAAATAAATACTGATGCAAATATATAAGACAAAGAGCCGTTCCCAAAAGATAAGTTGGTCAAAGGATACGAACAGCCAATTCTCAAGTGAAAAAATGCAAGCTATCGAGAGCTTTATTAAGAAAATATCCAAATCACTAATAAAAATAGATGTGCAATTTAAAATAACACTAAGGGGGCAGCTAGGTGGCACAGTGAATAGAGCACCGGCCCTGGAATCAGGAGGAACTAAGTTCAAATCCAGCCTCAGACACTTAACACAAAACTAGCCATGTGACCTTGGACAAGTCACTTAACCCCAATTGCCCCCCTCCAAAAAAATAATAAATAAATCAATAAAATAACACTGAGGTTCCACCTCATATTCCTGGTGAAAATGAAAATGTTGGAGGGGATGTGGAAGGATAGTCACAGTAATGCAGGGGGTGTAGAGTGAAAATTTGTTTACCTAAAAAGTCACTAAACTGTGCATCCCTTTGACATTCATACCACTACCAGGCTTATTCCCCAAGAGATCAAAGGCAGAGGGAAAGGATTCATATATACTAAAATATTTCTGATGATACTTTTATGGTAGTTAAGAACTAGAAATTAAGGGAGTGCTCATCAATTGTGGAAAGAGTAAAAGAATTGTGATTTATGAGCGGGATAGAATATTTTTGTGCTGTAAGAAATAATGAGTAGCACAGAAAAGCCAGTGAAGATTTGTACAAACGAAGGCAGACTGGAATGAACCAAACGAGAAGAACAATTTACATGATAACTACAATAATAACGTGAAGCAAAATTATTTTGAGAAACTTCACAACTGATTAAATAGCCACTAACCACTACTTTACATGATGATTAACAAGGAAAAGTAGCTCCCATTTCTTAGCAGAGAAAATGGATAGACTATAGATAGAAAATGATAGAAAATGGATGATGAATGCAATCTTGGTTAAGATATGTGTTTTGTTTGATAGGGACAGATACATTCTCCCCACCTAAAAGCATCAATAAAACATTTTTAGTGTGTAGAAGGAAACACATGCAGAAGAGGAACAAACAAATAGATGAAAGTTGTTGTTTCCTCATTAAATCAGGGATCAAAGCAGGGGAGGAATCTGAACCCAAATCTTCCTGGCTGCATATAAGTGCTAATATATAAACATGTACATATATACATATAGATACGTGTTCACGTATATGTAGAGATATATAGGTATCTCTCTATATAAACGGGTATGTGTGTAAGAGGTAGCGCATGGGTTCAGGTCTTGTCTCTTGCCATATGCTACCTGTGTGATACTGGCCAAGTCATTTGACCTCAATGTTTCAGACAGTTCTCTAAGATTATAAGTTGCAGAGAAAGTACCCATCTGAACTGGTAGAAGGAGTTTTCCCTATGTTCTCTCTACCCCAATGAAATCACAGATCTGGCATGAAAAAAAAAGTGTTTGTGTATATAAACACACATCTTTTATAAACTATAATTAAAGTTTAAAGCTTTGCATAGTCATCTTTCTCATTCATTGTACATTACAATGTTTGGGTTTGTTGATGCAAAGTTCACACACACACACACACACACACACACACACACACAACTTAATTTCCAAAAAAGAGAGACCCTGATTAAAACTACAAAATAACAATCTAAATGCTTCACCTGTTATAATTTTAACTTAGTTCAGCAAATCTTTTTAGTATATGCAGCATCCACTGAACCCTTCTTTGATGTCTGAGAGTAGTAGGTGGTAGGTGATGGGTGGTTAGGCACCTCTGGGTTCTCAAAGGGTTTGCCAATAGAGCCAGGGTCACACAGCTAGTAAGTGTCTGAGGCTGGATTTGAACTCAGGAAGATGAGTCTGCCTAACTCCAGGCCCAGTGCTCTGTGCACTATGGCACCATCTAGCTGCCCTTAAAGGACAGACTCAAGCAAATCTTAACCAAACTGGAAGTCTTTAATATTAACATTGCAATGAACTGTGTCCAGAAGCATGCTGGTAGCAAAAACAAACAAACAAAAAAACGCACCCAAAAAACTAAAACAAAAATGGGGTGGCTAGGTGGCACAGGGAATAAGAGCACCAGCCCTAGAGTCAGGAGGACCTGAGTTCAAATCTGGCCTCAGACACTTAACACAAAACTAGAGGGTGTGACCTTGGGTAAGTCACTTAACCTTCCCCCCTCCAAAAAGCAAAAAAACAAAACAAAAACTGTGCTGGTAAACGTTTAACAACCAGCCCTGATGGCAAGGAACAGAAGGGGTGGGGAGTGGGAGCGAGGTGGGAATGGGGGGATTCGAGGAAGAAGGAGGGAAGATATGGGGATGGATATATACATGACACACTTTTAAATCTAATCTGCATTATTTACAGTTTCTCCATCACTTTCTTAAGTCTAGACAATTAACAAAACAATCACTAAATTGCCAAATGTTGGAGGTATAAACATTCACTGAAAATTCAACAATGGAGCTCACCAGCTGGTTAGAGCTGGCTCCTACACACCCCTGCCTCTGTGTCCATCTCCTGAGGACAAGTCTAGCTAAGTCTGGACAGGTCTATCATCAGCGTGGCCACTATGTAATGAATTCTTTTAGCCAAAGGAATTCTTAACCTGTCTAAGAGATGGAGAGGTCAGCAGTCTGTGGGCAGAGGAATACCCACAAGCGTGAAACTATACATTTATGAACTATTGAAGTAAATGCTGTGTGTTAGGTGCAGGTTTTTGGTTGTCCTAGCCCTAACAGTTCCTTAATGGGCAGCTAGGTGGCGCTGCAGTGGATAGAGTGCCAGGCCTGGAATCAGAAAGACTCATCTTCCCGAGTTCAAATCTGGCCTCAGACACTTCCTAGCTGTGTGACCCTGGGCAAGTCACTTAACCCTTTTTGCCTCAATTTCCTCATCTGAAAAATGTCCTGGAGAAGGAAATGGCAAAGCACTCCAGTATCTCTGCCAAGAAATCCCCAAATGGGGTCACAGAGAGTCAGAAATGAAAGAAGAGTAAAGCAGTCCCATGTGAAACAGCTTCCCTAGAAAGCTTTCCTGCCAAGTCGAGCCATTTTTCTTTTTCATCTCAGCCCAATAGTGTAAGGTAGTAAAATAAGGATTATTTTGTAAAGCTCTCAGCACCTTGTTCCTGTTATTTTTAGCTGTGCCCTATTTGTACGGGAATCCTAGGACTGATATTTCTGAGCTAGGACTTTGTTTTAAACCCCTTTGATCAGATCCTCCCAGCCTGGCCCTCCTGAACCTGACCATTCTTTCTTCTGTGTATTCCTCAGGGCACCGCCGATGAAAGGGCACCACTCATGAGGACCTGAGATCTTCCCTCCCACTCAAGCTTGGGGAATGAACTGTGCAAGCGGACAAAATTCCAACCACTACTTCCTTGGGAAAGCACCTTTGTGTTCATCCACAAGTCAGTCAGTGGGCATGTATTAAGTGCTACTGTGTGCCAGGCACTGTGCCAAGTGCAGGGGATTCAGACAGAAGCAAAAAGAAAAGATGACCCCATCCCTCAAGGAGCTTACCTTCTAATAATCAGCTAATTAATTAATTTTATGCACTATTGATACGGGGGAACTACGTCATCAGTGTGCCAGCTAGCTGCTAAATTGGGCTTTGAGGAACTGGCTGACAATGGCTGGTGATTATACTTTCTGAAATCATCCAGCCCATTGCGGGCTGCTTTGTGTTCATGGTTGTGGCAGGCATTTTAAATAAATACTCTAAGTATTAATGATTTGGGAGTTGTCGAGATGCCACAAGCTCTGGACCAGGGATGGGGAATCTGCAGCCTTCAGGTCACAGGTTCCCCACCAAAGTTTGGATTCAGTCAGAGGGCCATACTTGAGGACCTAGGGGCCACATGTGGCCTCGAGGCCACAGGTTCCCCACCCCTGCTCTAGAAGTTTCATATCACCTGTTGTGGTTAAGATGTGCCCATCCTGTGTTAGATATTGGGACTAACATTTTCTAAGATGCCACGTGTCCATAAAAAAACAGCTTTGGTAATTACTTCATTGTCTCATCTCAAAACCAATCACTGTATAGAATGTATGTCTGCCACCCATGGACACCTCCGAGGCTTTTGCTCTAATCACTGAAGACATCTCCCCACACAAATTGTAGTCATGACCATTAACACTACATCTGAGAATGACTGAATCATGGCTGGTCATATATCTGAGTCAGACCCTTAGACTTGGCTTTTAAAAGGGCGAGCAGAGACAGAGAATACAGGAGAGATCCACAACTGAGACAGGAGAGAGGCTACTCCCAGAGGTCTAGACTCCAGTTTCCCTGCAAAGAAAAGCCTGCATGCCCAGGAAAGGATGGAACCATGTGGCAGAGGACCAGCAAAGCAATCCCCAGACCGAGCTTTCTGGACATTGTGGACAGTGCTGAGTTCTTGGAGCAAGCGCAAGAATTGGGAACCAAGAAAGAGCGGGAGCTGAAGAATGGCCAGACAGCTCCTAAGTAGAAAAACAGCCTGGGGAATTTGCCTTTGATTGGCATTACTGGGCTTTTGGACTCTGCAGATCTAGGGGAGGGGTGCAGAGGCACAGTACCCTGAGAGTCAGAGACCTGGGCTGGAACCCTCCCTCAGATACTTCAGAGCCAAGTGACTCTGGCCAAGTCACCAGACTTCTCTTGGCTCATCAAAAAAAATGAAAGGCTTGGATTTGATGAACTCTTAAGCCCCTTCCATGTGAGCTTATGATCAATTCTCTAGTAATTCTCAGTTCTTTCCCTTTGTTGGGGACCCTACCTCACTCCTTAAGTCAGGAGGGCTGTAGGGTGCCCAGGGTTATTGCTTGACTCTGAATACTGTCCTTTTATGGGCCCATGGGGAGAGCCTCAGCCATAAGTGCTACCATAAATCTGGAAAACTGTATAGATTCTCTGGGGGAAGAGGGACTTACCTAGGGGGAGAAAGGGTTAACTCCTTAATGACCCCATGGCCTTCCCTTTTCAGGGACTCTCAATCCTAGGGCAATGCCAAGGAGGTAGAGATCACAAGAGATAGAAGAAAAACTAGAAAGGTCATTTTAACTGTTTAGGTACTAAGATGGCAGTCACTACTGTTTTGCATTTTTTGCTGGGTTAAATAAAGTCCTATATTCGGTACCTTGTTAGCCTGAGTGTTTACATGGAAACTGAAGCTACTTTTGTTTTTGTAAAAGGTCAGCCAGTTAATAAGAATTTATTAAGCACCTACTATGTTCCAGGCACTGTGCAAAGAATGGGGAATACAAAAAGAGGTAAAAGATAGTCCCTCCCCTCAGGGAGCTCACAATCGAATGAGGGAGATAACCAACAAATAAATATGTACAAACAAGCTGTATACAGGATAAATAGGAAATGATTAAGAAAGAGAAGACTTGAGAATTAAGAGGGATTGGTAAAAGTTTCCTGTAGAAGGTGAGATTTTAGTTGGGCCTTGAAGGAAGCCAGAGAGGAGAAGAGAGACCATTCCAGGCATGGGGGGCAGCCAGAGAGAATGCCCAGAGCTGTCCCTTGTTTCTGGAAGAGCCAGGATGCCACTGTCATAGGATCAAAGAGTACATGCTGGTGATTGAGTGTAATGTAATGCCAAGGAAAGGCAACTTCCCAAGGTTCAGAATACCAGCATAGGTGCTCTCCATTTTATTCAGTAACAAACCCAGAACAGAGAAGATCAAAACATGACATCATTCCAAATACAGCATTTACTAAGTGTGATTAAATAATCTCCAAGTACTACCCCACCCCAGGACCTTCCAATCATTCAATCACTTACAAAGTCCCAGTTCTAAATACTTCTCCACCCCTAGGCTATACCTTAATTAAGTCCACCACAAAGCCCCTCTTCTCAAATGGAGATTAGTTTCCAAACATAAGGTCAAAAGTTCCCCACCCCTAGATCACAATTGAATCTACCCCAGAGTTACATCTAGTTTAAACACAGCACTTAATACCCAAATGGAGGTCTTTTCTTCATCTTGACACGAGGCAAGTTCTCAGCAATCTTAGTTCCTGGGGAGACAAGGCTTAGCAAGGCCATAAGATACATTGCCAGTCCCTTCATGAATTCATCCTCTGTCTGTAGAACAGTCCTAGAACCCCTGAACACATTAGCAAAGCCCTCTCCCAGGATTTCTGTAAACATACAACAAGAAAATCCTTCTTCAGGGCTTCTGAACCAACAGAAAGGCTCCCAGACCCCTGCAATAACAGCACTGTCCTTCACCAGTGGACAGTATTCATTCTGTCTGCAGGACAGTCTCCAGACCCTTGCAACAACAGCACTGTCCCTCACCAGTGGACAGTATTCACTCTCTGTCTGCAGGACAGTCTCAGTGCTTCTTAGCGAACAGCCAGGTTCCAGGACTTCTTCAACAAAAGGACTGTCTTTCACCAGTGGACAAATCTGGCAAAACAACATCAAAACAGACAGACAAAGTACCAGCAAAACAGCCATGTCTCCTCAGTCCTTGGCAGCTCAGGGGGCAGGTCTCAAAAGTCCAGGGCAATTCAAAGCGGCCACCAGCAATTCTCTTAGTCTCTCTCTCTCTCCACGAGGTGCTGCTTCCAAAAAGATCTTCCGCCTCTCTCTAGTCTCTCCAAATCTACATCACCAGCTCCTCCCAGTTCAGGACTTTCTTTTCACATCAACAAGCCCATCCCACAGGTGGGATTAACAAACTCTGGGTTTCAATACAATCAATTTGAAAACCAAGCCAATACCGGGGAATCCTTAATTGCCATTACTATCACAGTGAGATGTAAGGAGACTGAAAATGTAAGAGAGGTATGACTGGGTTATGAAGGGTTTTAAACACCAAACAGGCTATGTTTTCAAAGATCTTGGCAACCTATATTCTGATAATCCCTAGATTCAGGGGAGTGGGGCACAACATGAACCAAATTCTGATGTTCTTAGATGATAATCTGGATAGCAGATCAACTAATGAAGCTGTCTGTGAGAACCTTTTTCCCCCAAGACTCAATGCAGTTCATGTAAACCCAGAACTATGGATCCCAGTTGAATATACTGATAAAGTATCTAGTCAAGCAACTGGCAACTAAGGGTCAGATGTCTACCTCTCCCATAGTAATCTGATTATCTTAGAGAAAAAGCTAATTCTATTTTTAAGTTGACTTAGAGGATCTTAAAATGATAGACTATTGTCCTGGAAGCTTCCTTCCACCTTATATATTTTACATGAGAAACTGAGCTTCCCAAGAAGTCGTGTGACTTACACAAGGTCACATAGCTAATTAGCAGCAGCGCCATGATTAGTACCCCCCTCTTCTGACTTCTAAACCAATGATCTTTCTATGTCTACTCCACCATCTTTCCAGGAAGTTTTGGATTTCAGACATTTATGCTAGGTGGGGGTGAGGGTGAAAGGGATTATGCATGAGGATGGTAGGATGGGATGGTGGAAAAAGCCTTTAATTGAAAGGGTTATTATGCACTCAAGGGGTTTGGGCGTGCACATGTATTCTCTTGCTTGGCAAAGACACTGCAGATACATGGACAATTTCAAATCGAAGAAAAATATTTTGGGCATTTGGGGAACATTAAGATAGTGTTATGAAAATATTAAGATATAGTATTATGACAGTGTTCTTGTCTGATGTCTCACTTGAATCAAAGATTTACCCAGTCTTCCTTGACTCAAAAAACTTAATCAGTTTGAGGGAGAAATAGTGATTTTTGGAAACTAAAATCAGTTGAAAAGTTTTTCTTCTTTATGGTGACCAAACTAGGAGGGGGAAATATGTTTTCGTCTAATTTAATTTAAAAAGCCATCTCTGTTTACCTTCAACCAGATAAAATGGGAACTCCTAAGAGGCAGTAGTTGGTTTCAGAAAGATATTTTCTCCAAGGGTGCCCCAGGATTGACATTCCTAATTGTTCTCTTTGGTAAAACAAAAATTCTAAGCTTAAACTGGGTACCTTCTTTTTAGTTCTTTTTAATTCACTGTGGAATTTCATCTTTTATTTCATGATAATTGTAAGTTGGAAGTTTCTTTGGGGAGATTGGATATTTTGGTAAGAAGGGTCAGAACCTCTCTCCAAGAAGAAATGATTGCATACTAATAAATTGTCTCTGACAAATTTTGGTTAAAATGCAAAATATAAATTGTTTCCTTCATATAGTACTCTGTTAGAAACAATCAAATCAGCAAGCATTTATTAAGTACCTATGGTTATTTAGCACAGGTACTCTGTTAAGAACGGCAAAGTCGAATTTCTGTCTCAAGGAGCCTTCCTTTAATGGAGGAGATAACCTGCAAACTCAGGGCCATCTCTGGCTGTCCTGATTCATATCTGGCCACCGGACTCAGATGGCTCTGAGGAAAAAATGAGGCTGGTGTGTTTGCACAGCCCTGCTTCGCTTAAATCCGATTCACTGGCAAGTCAAGGCATCACCTTCCTGATGTCTTGGCCCACGAAGGACCAATAATAGCCTTCAAACTACGAGGTACAAACAAGCCATAGACAGGATTGATTGGAGATAAACAGAGAGAAGGTCCTCGAGTCAAGAGGGGTTGGCAAAGGCTTCTTGTAGATGATAAGATTTTAATGTTAAAAGTGGTTATAACATGTAATTGGGGAGAAAAGAAAGTATTATATATTAAAAAAAAAAAACGAGATTTAGCAGGGACTTGAAGAAAGCCAGCAAGTGGAGAAAAGGAAGGTGTTCTAGAAACAGAAAAAAGTTACTGAACATATGCACATGTGCAGTTTTTCTCTCTCCTGTGAGCTTCATTATTCTGACCAAATCTATCAAGCAGATCCCTCAGGGGCTACTTGAAAAGTGGTTTATGAGATGCTGGCTTTTGAAAACTAGAATCCCAGCCTTTCCTCAGTTCTGTGTCTCGTAACTTTCAGGAAATCATCATCCAGACCCCACTGGCTATTCCCCACCTCCACCACAGCAAAATGAAGGCAACAGGAAGAAAAGTATACGTGGTTCTTGGCAGCTCTGAAACAGTTTTGAGTGGGAGTGCAAGGTCACAACTTAGGAAGCATCTCCTGGGTCACTGCCCCCCATTTAGTGGAGAAAAATGTGAACTTCATGGGCCATCCTTTTTGGTGACATGTATCGAAGGGGAGCAAATGCTATGTGCTAGGTACAGCTGGCAAGGTCCCCGGGGAGCAGCCGGGGAGCAAAAGTGAAACAGATAGGAGCAGAGCTGAACACAGAGGCTCCTTGGCCTTTCATGTCAGGCCATCTCATATTTGAAAGGCTCATCATCTACATCAAAATGCAACCATAATAATAATAATAATAGCTAGCATTTATTTATACAACACTTTAAGGTTCGCAAAGTACTTTACAATTATTATCTCATTTTATCCTCATAACAACCCTGGGAAGTAGGTAGTATTATTATCCCCTTTTTACAGATGAGGAAACTGAGGCAGGAAGAAGTGACTTGTCCAGGGTGACACAGCTGTCGAGAGTCCAAACCTAGAGTTTCATCCACCGTACCACCTAGCTGCTTTACTTGGTCAGACCATAAGAAGGTGATTTAATGCTTAGGTTTTCAAAAAAACATCTGGTATATTTTTAGTAGAAACAGTTTCTGTATGTGTTCAAACACCAATATAATCATTTGGTATTCCTTTTTCAGTGGCCTTAGCATGTGGGATTTTTAAAAATTTAAATTAAAAAAAATTAATGAAGTGCCTGGGATTTTCAAAGACCTCTATGTCTCCTTGGTGTTGTCGGATGATATCCAATTTGCAATCTCTACTTGATTTGTGCCAGTTTTCTATGACCTAAACACATTTTTAAAAAATTTCCCCCCTCAAGTCTTACTCACATTAAGGTGGTACCCACTGTACACCAAGAACACAATACTTCATTACTTTGTTGGATCCTTGATCCTATCAATGTGGGTACTATTTATTCTGCCACACTCTTTAACTTCCACTAACATTGGTGTGGAGGGGAGTCTTTCCTTCCACTCGATATTCTCAATTTTGAGTGGATACCAACAAAGTCCTTGTAATGTCAACAAGTGAGCATTTAAGTCAACCAGCATTTATTAAGTGCTTACTGTGTACAAGGTGCTGAGATAAACACTGGGAATACAAGAAAAAATAAAGTCATAAGTCCTTGCTTTCAGAGTATGGGGTGACTGGGTGGGAAGGGTTGGATCTTGGAAAGGGTGGATAGGAAGGCGAGGTACCCATGCCAAAGGAAGTCAACAGATCTAGGAGCAGAAGCCTAAAGGTATGAACGTGGCTGACCTGGGCAAGTCATTAAAATGCAGATTCTGAGAGGAACTGACCAATCAGATCAAGGGGCCCTGGGAATCTTCCAATCATTTATCCTCCAGTCTTCCATAACTGTTCCACTTTATTTTCTAGGTGCACCTTTTTGATAACATCGTTTATTCTGTGCCATTCTTCATTGGTAATATGTTGCCACTCATCTTTGTTCACCAGGGCCATTCCATTGCCTTAAGAGTGATCCAGAACTTTAATTCTTCAGATGCTGTGGTATTCCATGAGTCGCAGTCATGGAGCATTCCCATAAAAATACTGATGTTAAAAAAGATAGGCCTATCTTTCCTGAAGAAACTTGGGATCATTCAAAGCACTGCGGTTTCCCAAATATTTCAGCCTTTGTATTCTATATTAGATCCATCCCCAGTTCCTGTCTGATAAATATATACTGATAATCACTACTTTATGAGCTGGCCCTTTAGCTGTACACTACTGTCCAGACAATAGCTGTTTTTCAATCACTTGTTTTTAATTCTGTGCATATTGAAATTGGACCATCCTAAAGTGATTCAGTAACTCCTTTGGAGGTCTGCAATCAACACCATGTCAAGGGTATTCAGAGAACCTCTACCTCTACAGGGAATCTGTCTTCCTTTAGATTTCTCAGGTTCAGAGCAGACACACTTGACAAGAGTATATCTCCCTCTTTTATTCTTCTCTTGATATTAATATTCAGAAAGCTATCAGACAAGATCATCCGTTACAGCTTCCAAGGACTTCTGCCTTATTGAAGAAGAGACTTTGAAAGGTGCCATTTTGTTCTGTCCAATGTGCCCTCCCAGGGCACTACACACCAACCTCTGTGGAAGGTGGTGAGCAGTATCACCTCTTAAAACAGTAAGAATCAATAGAGCAGAAAGTATGCTTACAGAAAACCTGCAAGATCCAGCTAAGCCCAATTAGTTTGATCCTCAATGCCTTCTGGATGACTTGGCTTAGGTGGGTCTTTCATTATGCTCTCTCCATTACTCATCCTTTCCCTCTGAGATTTTTACAGCCCAAATCTTGCATTTACAAATGTAATGAGGTCACATTTTGTGATGTGCCCTGGTTAATCTGGGGTGGAAGAGAAGCCATCCTCAGTTTCTTTGATCATTTATGAGACATCTCATAGTTCCTTTTTTTTCTAACAAGACCTGAAATCAAATTAAGTGAATACATTGAGATCCTCTTCCTCTTCAGAACAATCTATGATCGACCCATAAGCAATTGGAGCCAATTAAGAACACATGCTACTTATTGGTAACACTCATTTGAGAGAGTGGCCTAAAGCCTAGAGTCAGCAAAAAGTGGGGTTCTCTCCTGCTTCTAACACATAATGGCTACGTCACCTTAAGAAGGTCCTTAACTGCTTAGGGTCCCAAGCAAGTCTCTAGGGCTCGAAATTGCAAAATGGTTTGCATTGGTAGAGGGGGTCACCTACATAAATGAAACAAACCATAAGTCTTAAAGGTCTTTACAAACCTTTGTCTTGTCAACATCACGGGGAATTAAGCGACCAGTGACAACTCATTTTGTAGCTGGAGGACTAGTTATTAGAACCTAATCTCTTGGTTTTGCAACCCCATTGCTTAGCACAATGCCTGACACATAATAGGTGCTTACTAAATGTTTATAGACTGACTGACTGTTGTGGTCAATTGCTACCATATGACGTTTCTTCTTGTCCTTGAAAGGAAAAACCCTTAAAAAGTCAAACAAATTAATTAGCTACTGCTGGGACTTCTATTTGAAAATATAGTTGATTTTTAAAATTAAGCTGGTTATTAAAGTTTGCTGTTTATAATAGATGATCTTCAGCTTTGACCTGTCATATCTCACCCTGCCCTTCTTAATTACTCTTCCTTTCTTGTGGCCATTAAAGAAGATATTCATAATAGTACCCATTTAGTTTTTACAACTGACTCATTTAATGTCATTCTAAGAATGCTTGTTTCTACTTTAAAAATAAAATGTTTCACTAATAAAGTTATCATTTCTACAAAACTGAATCTGAAAGTTTTTGATGGCACCCATATGAGTGAGTTTGGACTATGTCCTAATGGCAGTCTGGAGTTAATCCCAGAAAGCCCAAAGGAATCAGAGAAAAGTTGGAAGGAGAGGGGAACATTTTTATTCTTCCTTCGATTTCCTAGTGCCCAAAAGTTTGTGGGGGTTTTTTCAGTCTGAGAACAATTTGGGAAAAATATGTAGTCTACTCATTAGCTATGAAAACTGAAATCAAATTGTTTTTAAAATCCTCCCAACCTCATAATGTAGCATCACTTTACTCATTCATTCACTAAACAATTTTTAATTATCTCCAGTGTTCTGAGAACTATGGTAGGCAGTGTCAGATGTACAGAGTTTAAGCAAAAAAGTCCTTGTACTCTTAGAGCTCAGTCTAGATATCATAGGGAAGGGAAAGGTAACAAGTATTTTTTGCACTTGCTATGTGCTAGGCACTGTATCAAGTACTATACAAATATTATCTCATTTGATCCTCACAACAATCCTATGGGGAATAGTTATTTAATTACCCCCATTCTACAGTTGAGAAAACTGAGGGCAAACAGAAATTGAATGACTTGCCCAGGGTCACACTAGAGACAGAGGCTAGATTTGATCTCAGATCTTCCTGACTCCAGGCCCAGTGCTACCTGGCTGCCTCCCATAATTTAAGGGGGAGGATATGGATGAAAAACCAGTAAAGAAAACTGAGGAGTGGTCAGGAAGGTAGGAAAAAAACCAGGAGAGAAAAAGTTCAAGAAACCCTAGAAAGGAAAGGGTACCAAGGAAAACTGTCAAATGCTGTAGTAGGGTCCATAAAGTTGAAATTTTTTAAAAGGCCATTACATAGGGCAGTTAAGAGATCTTTGTTAACTTTGGAAAGTGCCATTTCAGTTGCATGAGTGATACTGCAATGCGTTTAGAAGTGAGAGAAGAAAAAGTGGAGGTGATGAGGGAGGGCTCCCAATAGGTTCAGCAGGGACTCTGATCTTCTCTTAAGACCAGAAAACCTGCAATAGCGTCTGGAAAGAATTCAGCTCAGCCTTACTTGGAGTCAGAGTTGAAAAAGTTTATTATACCCTTTGCAGCGGACAAGGACCCTTAGGGGACCTGCAAGTGAAAGGGAGCACAGGCTTTTACTTCTAAAGGGTAGGGCTGCCATTGTCAGGGCTGACCGGGTGGATGTAAGGGACTTCAGTGCATAGATAAAAGTTAGGGCTGACTGAGAGGAACTTGTGACTTCAGTGCATAAAGTCTGAGGAGTTTAACTTGGAGATGAGATTTGGGCCAGACAGGAGGAAACTTGAGGAGATTAAGCAAGGACAAAGAAGTCACAAGTAGCCTAGGCAGAGTGCGGATAGGGGAAAGGGATTTTGCAGACCGGTTTTACAAATTGCTATTATAACTTTACAATACGAATTGCAGTTTGTACAAACTGGTTTTACAAACTGATGTTACAGACTGATGTTGCCAATTGGTTTTACAAATTGCTGTTACAGATATAGATCCCAAGCACCCCATCAGAGGCACCTAGTGTAGAGGGTTAAGTGTGATATTTATATGATATGTATCCATACATGAGATAGAGTATGGGTTGTCTCAATAAGTAAAGCTTATTATTATTAAAGGTGGCATGCATGGGTGTGATGCTGAGGTCCAGACTGCGTCTCGGAGAGGAGAGCTAAGGGTGTATCTATACCACCAGCACTCTCGATGGGGTACAAGGGACAGAGAAAGAAGAGGCAAGCAGTCCTCAGGAAGCCACAAGGTTGAGTGCTTTTACAGAAAAAAAAAAAGTCTGAGCATATAGATTAAAATGATATTCATCTGCCACCCCTCAAATATTTCTGCTCTAGGGGCACGACAGGCCCAGAACAAGTTTTTTCCCTGACTTTTCTTATGGTAGAAGACGGTCACTCCTGACCTGGCTCCCCCCGCCAAATGCTGGTTACCCCCCAAAATCAAGGAGAAACTGGATAACTGCAGTAGCTGCGGGTGGTGCTGCCCGCCTCGAGGCTCCGTCCTCCAGCCACTCAAGTGATCTTTCCTAAAACTCAGGTCTGATCATGTCCCTCCCCTGCTCAATAACCTGCAGGGGCTCCCTGCGGCCTCTGGGAGCTCCCCCTTCCCCGTCTTCCCGCCCCGTGGCCCTGCCTGCCGGCTGGCCCGCGGACTAGTCCCCGCATCTCCGGGCTCGGGGCACCCCCGCCCAGGGTCTTCCCTCCCGTAGCTGCGCGTCCGCCTCGTCGGCCCCGTTAGACTCCAGGCCGCTCGCGGGCAGGCGCTCAGCACACAGAAGGCGCCTAATGTTTGCGCAATGGCTGATCTGCGCCCTTGGTTGCGGCGATGATTCCCCAGGAGCAGCCAGGCTTCGGGGCCTCGGCCCCACGGAAGTGAACCCCGCCCCCATACGGGGGGGGGGGGGGCCGAGGGAGACGCTTCTACAAGGACCAAATCATAGGCTTTTCAACCCCCAGGGAGGGGGGCGGGGGAAGGGCCTCGGAAGTGACGAGAGGCGGCGTGGGAAGCAGGGGGGAGGGGGCGGGTTCTCTGGCGCTCTCTTTTCCTTTCTTTCACATTCTTTGTTCTCTTCGGAAAAGAGGAGGACGGGAGAACAAAAGGTACGGCCCAAATCCCGAAGACCCTGGGGGTCGGGAGGCTGGGAGAACCGGACGCCAGGCTCCCGAAAGCGGCCCCGGCAGACTGAAGTAACCCTCGAATTCCCCGCCTCTGAGCCCCGCGGCGGAGGGCGTGCGCACGCGCACTACCTTCCCCCGCCGCGGCTCACGGACACTTCCCGTGACGTCACAGAGACGCGCCGCGGCGCGGGCTTCCTGTGAGGTCCCGCCCCTCCCCCCCTCCCGCGGCTCCCGGGAACCCTCCCGCCTCGGTTTCCTACTGCCAGGCCGGACCCTTCCACCGGTTGCACCGAGCGCCCCGTGAGAACCGCCGCGGCCCCGGGAGCGTCATGGCCTTCAACTTCGGGGCTCCCGCGGGCGGCACGGCCACGGCCGCCACCCCCGCCGCGCCCACGGGTGAGTGTGGAGGGCAGGGGGCGGGGGAGATCCGGCGGGGCGGGGGCGGGGTCTTCAGCGAAGGGATCCAGGACCCCCCCAGCGCTGCCCCGACGCCCCCAGGGAGGAAGGGGAGGGGGGCCCGCCTCTTTACCCCCCGCGGTGCGGGTGGCCCGGCCCGGCCGGACTCCGCAATTCTCACTGTGCTCTCTTCTCTTCTTTTCTCTCCTCTCCTCCCCGCGCCCCGCGCCCGTCAGGATTTGGGGGGCTGGACGCCACCGGCTCCTCCAGCACTGGGTTTA
The DNA here is from genome assembly GCF_028583685.1 of Petaurus breviceps papuanus. Classification (NCBI taxonomy): domain Eukaryota; kingdom Metazoa; phylum Chordata; class Mammalia; order Diprotodontia; family Petauridae; genus Petaurus; species Petaurus breviceps. The sequence goes on along the minus strand of NW_027185655.1, from coordinate 6,934,457 downwards.
ATTTTGGGGGTTTCGGCCTAGGCGCCAATCCTGCGGTGAACTTTAATATTGGGAGTTTCGGCGTGTCCACCAGCGCCGCGGCCCCCTTCAGTTTTGGTAACCCTCTGGCCAGCGCAGGTAGAGAGCCCCGCGTCCGTCTCCGTCACCCGGCCCAGCAGGACTCCAACAATGCGCGGCGCGGCGCGGCGCGGCGGGGGGCCCGGGCCGGGGGAGGGGCGCGCCCCGCCCCCATTCTTGGACTCCTGCGGCCGCGCTCACCTCCATCACGCTCGCTGTCCGTCCGCCGCTCATCTGTCTGTCCCGCTCAGAAGCAGCAAATCGGCACCAACGGGGCCGGGGGCCGGGGGGCGCAGGGGGGGGGGGGGGGGCCGGCCGGAGCCGCCTCCAGGGGCCTCTTGGGCTTCTCCGACTCCTCTGTTCAAGCCCAAAGCCCAGCCCGCGGAAGTTTTGTGTTTGATTTGTGCTTCTGAATAGAGCTACGGCTCAGCAAAAACAAATGACAGGGTTTGTTACGGTTATTTTGTAGAATGATTCAATGTTTGTTTAAAAAAAAAAAAAACATTGGCATTTCCATTTTTATTGATTGCGGTCCATGTATTAAATCACTCACATCAATACCATATTTGTAAAATAATTCACTATCCTTTTTTTTTTTTTTTTACCATTGATAAGTATAAATTATAAATTATTCAGCTGCTTTTATACCGTGGCATGTTAAGTGCACCCTCAATTAACGATAAATTGTGCTGTATTGATCGCTTTGTTTGGTACCTTTGGAAATATTTTACTCTGCATAGCAAGATACTACGTTTACTGAAATGCAGGTCTCCAGCCAAGTGTGTCTTACTGAATCTTAAGTCTGGAACCAAACCAAGTGAGTCTAGGTTACATATCTTACTATTTTATGAGATACATGTTAAATTGTAAACATCTGAAATACTGGCAGAATTTTTTTTTTTAATCTTTTTGGACTACTTGGATAGTCAGTGAAGCCTGTGGACCTCTTCTCAGAATGTTGTATGTATGTGTGTATACATGTGTCTCTATATATTTGTATACATATATATATACGTGCACACACATGTATAACGTACGTGAGATTCTTTTATAAAACAGTGCACTGAAATATAGCTGTCGAAACACTTTTATAAAATAAGTTCACAGGCCCCAGGCTAAGAATACTGCCACAATTTATCAGCCAAAGGACGCTAAACCTGATGTTTCCATGTTCTTTCTTGTGACTGCTAGGTACGTTTGGAGGGTTTGGGACGACCACCACCACGGCAGGTTCTGCATTCAGCTTTTCTGCTCCCACTAACACAGGCACAAGTGGTAAGAGCCCACACTGGATAGTTCATTCTAGAACTAAACAGCATTGATACCAGCTAGTTGGGCAACTGCATTTGTCTTAACACTTTTGTAAACCCAATTTTTTCTTCAAAGGACTCTTTGGTGCTACTCAGAACAAAGGTTTTGGATTTGGTTCTACTGGTTTTGGCACAACTGCAGGAACCAGTACTGGTTTGGGAACCGGGCTAGGATTTGGGACATTCAATACACAGCAGACTCAAAATAGTAAGTATAAGAAGTTTGTTTCGTTCCTTAAAAATCCACGTCGGGTACTGTATCCTGGGAAATCAGAATCTGATTCAGAACTATTTGGTCATTTCACATTTTTCATCATTGTACGACCTTTTCTGTCATACAGGCTCAATATAGTCATGTTAGCCACCTTTACCTGGACCTTCCTTATAGTCAGTCAGCTAACCCTTTTATTCCTCCTCAGTTGAATCCCCTTCTCACTGCACATTTCCGAACATTTGCTTCTCTTCCCAATCCTTCCACACCCTCTGATGAGGCCCTTGCCTCTTCCTTGCTGAAGGGTCTCTCTTTCCCCTCCTCTTCACCTCAGAACCCCTGGATGGCATCTTCCTCCTCCTTTCCCCCGTTCTCTGACAAAAGAATGGCCCCTCTCAGCCCAGGCCAGCACCTGTGACCCCCTGCTCCCCTGTCTGTCCTGCAGATTGCCCCTCCATCACCCCTCATCTCTCAGATCTTCAGCCTCTGCTTATCACCTGGGTCCTTCACTGCTTCTCTCAAATGGGCCCAAGTTTCCTCCCTCCTTAGAACTGTTCCTGATGATCTTGTCCTGTCTCTCCTCCCTCAGTCACTCATTCAAAAGGCTGTCTACACGCACTGCTCCTGCTTCTCTCCTTGGAGTCCTCAGGCCTCAGCTCTCAATTAAAACCCTTCTCCTCACAGTTTCCAGTGATCTTTAAGTCACCAGTTCTGACAATCGTTTTTCTGTCCTAGTCTTTTTCCACCTCTCTACAGCATTGGACAGTGTTGACCACACTCCTCCTGGGTGCCAGCCTTTCTAGGGTTTTGTGATGTGACTCTCCTTACTTCATCGAGATTATTTTAAAGGCTTCCTAATTCAATTTGAGTTGCCCCCCTGGACTCCCGCCCTCGGCATTCAAGTCCATCCTAAATACCACTGTCCAAGCAGTTTTCCTGGTACGCAGATCTGACCATATGTCTCCCCTACTCCACCATCCAATGTCTTCCTTTTGCCCCTAGAGGGTAACAGACCTCTGCTTATTTTGAAAACCCACACAAGCTGACCCAAACCCATCTTTCTAGACATCACTCTCCTCTCCCACGCTTCAATCCCTCCAGGCAGGCCTTCTCTGCTCCTCACTCAGGGCCGTGGTGGTGGTCATCTCTTCTTCAGACGTTCTGCTTCCTCACCTGTGCCTCACACAGAGAATCCCCCCTTCTTCCACACTTTATGTATTTATATGGATAATTCCTTTCTTTCTCATTAAAATGTAAACTTCTTGAGAATCCGGATTATTTCATTCTTTGTATTTGTACCCCTAATGCTTAGCACAGCACTTGGCACATGGGTAGCTTCTGAATATGCTTGTAAGTTGCTTGAATTTCTAAATTACCTGTCACAATTTCTCAGTTTTCCCAGTCAATAGCTTTAGGATCACAGAATAGCAGTTTTGAGAGTTGTTCATCCTAAGGCCTCCTTCAGGTGTTTCCTGCTATTTTTGCACCCTCTACATGCCCCAGTAATGAAACTGGATTTCCAAGCTCTACAGAGGAGAAGAATAGTGGTATATTGTCTTTATTTCTTGAAATGATGTGTTTTCAGTTATCATTGTGTTATGGTGTATAATAGGACCTGATATATAGGTTGCTTGGAATTTTTTGCACTGCAATTAATTCGAGCTTTGGCCTACATTTGTCACAGAGGTCTTTCTTTGTTCTGAAGACAGTTAATAGAAATTGAACCCAAAAGACAAATTAAATCTTGCCGATCTATCTCGATGTGAAACATCCTGCCTGGGGTAATACTCCACTCCATCATAATGTGACTTCGTATTAAGTGTTCTTTCCACCCTGTGTCAGATTGTATCCCTTGAAATAATTACATGTGATAAAGTCTGATAGAACAGTCTGGCTGTCGTCTAAGAGCAGCAGGGCTTTATGGAAGTTTCTGTTTGTAACCAAAAGAGATGTATTTGAAAAGGCATTTAATGTAGCGAATCAAGACGGTCTCAGTGTTGTTTGTGGTGCTATTTAAAGGCATTGGCCCAGCCTTTCCATTTCCTTTGGGAGACAGAAGAGACTGTAGTCTGTCTTGCTGTAGATATGCCAATAACTATGACCTTTGTTAACTTCTGCATATATTAAGCTTTAAGCAGAAAACATTATGGAATCTTACATATTTAAAATAAATTTGAGGACAATGAAGCAGAACCCCCTAAAGCATCAGAGTGGAATAACACTGGTTAGCAATAGAGCTTTGGGAACTGGATTTAAGTTGTTTGAGGGGTTTGTGTGATCTATTTCATAACTTCTCTATATTGGAACCAATGGGACTTTGGTCTTAGAATAGCGACGGTAGACATTTGTCCCGCTGTCTCCAGTTTACAAAGTGCTTTCATACATGGTCTGATTGGAACCTCTTTTATAGGCCACAAAACTAAGGCTTAGCAAATTTAAGAGACGTCTCACACAGCTAATAAGGCTCAGAAGCCGGACTTGAATCCAGAGGTTCCTGAGCCCCAGCCCCACTCTCTCCATTCAGCTGAGCATGTTAATGGATGATAGGATAGATGCCATTACAGCTTTTTGTTCTGTGTCTCCCTTGATTCAGGCTAACGTCCCCATCTCTTCCTCAGATTTAGGTGGTCTCTTCAGTCAGCCCACTCAAGCCCCTGTCCAGTCTAACCAGCTGATCAATACAGCAAGTGCTCTTTCTGCCCCAACACTGCTGGGAGATGAGCGAGATGGTATTTTGGCAAAATGGAATCAGCTCCAGGCCTTCTGGGGGACAGGCAAAGGGTACTTCAACAATAACATTCCACCTGTGGAGTTCACCCAGGAAAATCCCTTCTGTAGATTTAAGGTATGAGGCTCGTCTTTTTCAGTGTCAGGCCTGCACAACCTGTAGGGCACGCGGCCCAAGGACATGTCAGGGAAATGCGTTGGCAGGCCACGGGTTGTGCAGGCCTGATGTAGAGCAACTACTTCTTTCTCTGAAGACAAATGCTGCATCTCAGTGTGTGAAACTGAAGTTGTATACCTTTTGTTTAGGGAATCTGAATATCGTATAATAGAATAAGCAGGTAGAATATTTCGATTTAATTATAACCTAGTGCTGAGAGAGAAATTTGTCTTCAGAAATAATATTTTGCTCAAAATGCCTAGCCTGTCTGTTATCCTAACAGACGAGTCCCTGGTTTAAAGTGGACACTCTCATTATTAGAACTGACTTTGCCAAACTTTGGAAAGTTCGTCGCCGTGGTATAGAACTCTGTGTCTCCTTAGTGCACACACACAGAGACTGTGGCTGAGCAGCTGACCAGTCCAGGCTTTCTTCAGATAGCTGGGGCTGTCACAGCACACAGAGCAAGACTGCATGTTGGCACTGGCTGCATTTGGTCAGTGATCTATAGTATGACACTCCGGGGGGAGGCCAGCAACATGTGCCTTGTCCCCACTCAGCTGCTGGGGAGAAAGGCCACTCACCTTGAAGGGAGAGCTGTTCTCCCACATGGGGCACTGCCACTCAGGCACTTCAGCCAGTACAGACCAGAACATGAAGAAACTCAGTCTAAAAGCAGCTGGCTGGTGCCCTGGGCCTGGAGTCGAGACCTGAGTTCAAATCCGGCCTCAGACATGAACTTTGTGGCTCCAGACAAGTTACACCCTCTTTGCCTCAGTTTCCTCATCTGTAAAATGAGCCAGAGAAGGAAATGACAAACCACTCCATATCTTTGCCAAGTAAATCTCAAGTGGGGTCAGAAGAGTTGAACACAACTGAGAGGACTGAACAACAGCAAACATCATCGTCCTGGCTGCAGTAGAACCAGAGATGGGTTTGTGCTGTGGCCACACAACTGTCCCAGAGAGCGCTTTGGGAATTGGGGGGGAGGGGGCGGCATTTGAAATGAGAGAATGTTTGTGAAGGGTTCAGTGTGGTCCATGGAGTGCAGTCAGCACTTAACACCTGCCCATTCTTCCTGCCCGGGACAGGGGAGCATCATACTGGGTAGGTTGTTATGGAGACAGAGGAGAGATTTAGGGAAAAGTGTTCTAGGAATATCTGAGGCAGTTTTAAGGGGAGGAAATTGAGCTAAACATCTTATATTTTTACATCAAAATCACATGTTAATTTTTTGAAATTCTATTATTCCCATTTTAAAGATAGAGAAATGGGTGACTGGCTTGAGATCCGTGGTTTATCTTTACAATCACAATTTTCTGTGCTGTCTTTCCACAGGCAGTGGGTTATAGCTGCATGCCCAACAATAAGGATGAAGATGGCCTGGTGGTTTTAATCTTCAATAGGAAGGAAGCAGACATCCGAAGCCAGCAACAACAGCTAATAGAATCAGTCCATAAAATTTTGGGAGGAAATCAGACCCTTACTGTCAACATAGAAGGTGTGAAAACATTGCCAGACGACCAGTACGTATGCATTAAGGTTTCTGTACGTTTTTGTCTTGGGGTTCGGACACACTCAGTGATAATTAATCCTCATTCTATTTCATACACGTTGTTCCCCTGCCTCATACACTGTTTCCTTCCTGAAACATAGTAAAAATCACAGAATATTTTGTCTTTGTTTCAGCATTTATTCACTGTTTATGGAATGCTTACATTTATTTTTCTCTTAGTTTTGAATTTCTTGCTTAATACTGATGATCTTAGGTTGCATTTAGTTAACTATCCACTTAGAAAAGTAAACATTCAGCGTGTTATTGTGTACATTGAGTGTTATAAAATTTTGTAAAGTTTCAGGAGCTGGAATTGTGCATTGCTCCTGTATGTAATCATAATAAGTAATAGCTGATATTAATGCTTTAAAATTAACTGAAATTTCATGTGAGCCTTACCACAGCTCATTTTCATTGTATAGAGGAGCAAACAGAAGTGTCTCGTTTAGGGTGTCAGGGGAGAGTTGAGCCAGGTGGACCTGATTCTAAATAGGCATTCTTCTGCAGTTTAATTTCTTAATAAGAAATTAATTTGAAGATTTTTTTTTTAATGAATTGTTCCCAAGAAGAAATAATAAGCTTAAATGGTCACGTAAAAAACTTTGTTAAATTGACTTCTTTTTTTTTTTTTTTGCCTTTTGGAGGGCAATTGGGGTTAAGTAACTTGCCCAAGGTTACACGGCTAGTTTTTGTGACGTTAAATCATTTTCCATTTAGCAAATAGAAGTTGACTTCCCCTTACAGAGAGCTGTCTGAGGTGCTAGAAGAGGAATGATGTTTACACAAAGCACCCTTCAGTCTTCTTGGGTCTTGGAGGGACATCAGAGATACACCCAGTTAACTAGATGTTGTAATAAGTACATTAGAAAGCAACAAAGCTCTGTTAGGTTGAGGAGGTCCTTTTTAATGGGGGGTGGTGAGAGGTTTCTAGGAGGGAGAGACCATTTGATTTGCATTTTAAAGGATGGGTAAGGAGGATAGGGAAGGAAAGGAAAGAAAGCATATTTGTCTGGAGTAAGATGAAATCAGACTGAGAGGAATAGGTGTGGTGGCACTTTGTGAAGGGCCTTGGATACCAGGCAGACAAGCTTAAATTTTATTTGATCCGTCATTAAAGAGCAAAATGTGATCAGATTTGTGGACAGAGGAAGATGATAGTGTGTTAGGCTTAACCCAGGCAAGCTGGAATGACCATTCATTGTGATTGGTTTTGAGTAGTTGGCTGTGTAAATGACCTGGTTCAGCCATCCGGATTGGCCTTTTCTTTGGTCCTCTCACAATGCATTCCCTCTCCCATCTCCACACTTTTGCACTGGCAATCCTTCATGCCTCCTCACCTCTGCCTTATAGCTTTTCCTCTCTTCAGTTGAGATTCAGCTAAAATCTTGCCTTCTACATGAAGCCTCTCTTGTTTGTCTCTAGTTGTTTAGTGCTTTTCCTTTAATTAACTTTATTTATGTTTCTTCTATACTTACATGTACTTGTCACCTCATTCAAATGTAAGTTCCTTGAGTAGAGATTGTTTCCTTCTTTATACTTGTATTTCCCACTCTTGTGATTTAGTGGGTGCTTACTTAATCATTATTGATTGATTATGAAACTCTTAAAAGTTGGAGGGTTTTAATAAAGGACTTTTCATACCATTCATAAAATTTCAAAAGTAACTTTAAATCATTTTGATACCACAGTGGAAAGTTAAAGTTTCTTATTTAAGGTTTAAAAAAAGCCTTATGTTTGCCACAGCTGTCATTTCTGTCATTCTGATACATACGTATCCTTTTCTAAAATCAGATATTTGCATTTATATCTGTTTCTGGAAGATGTCAGTGTGATATCTTATTCTCTGAATTTTTTTTCAGGACAGAAGTTGTCATATACGTTGTTGAACGTTCTCCAAATGGCACATCAAGACGAGTTCCAGCTACAACATTATATGCGCATTTTGAACAAGCAAATATAAAAACTTCATTACAGCAGCTTGGAGTTACCCTCTCTATGACCAGAACGGAACTCTCCCCCGCACAGATCAAGCAGCTTCTACAGAACCCTCCTGCTGGTATGTACTGTAGGCACAGATTTGATCACATTACGGACCTAACAAGAGGGTCTGCACACGTGTTTTTCTGCAGAAATGCTAAAGATCACCTGTGACATTTTTTTCTCAGCACAAGGTTTTTGGGGGATGTTAAAAAACTCAGACTATTTTGTCCATTACAGTGTTTAATGTTTCTGAGTTTGATCAAGAAATTTAAAGGGTTGACATTTATTTTGCTGTCTCAGTTACACAAAATTGACATATAAAAAAAACTAATTGATAACCATTAACTAAGTAGTTTGTATTATTTAGTGTTACTAAAGTTTATAATAAAAGTTAAAAACAACAGAAATGGGTATTTTCTGCCACACACATTGAAGCATTCTTTTAATAAACAGTCATAGAAGCACAAATGCCTACTATGTATTAGCAAGCGTTGTGTTAAGTCTTCGTGTGGTTACAGAGATGCCCAAGACACAGTACTTGCCCATAAGGGCTTATAGTCTTGGGGAAGCATGGGAATAAGGGGCAGTCTGCAGAGAGTAAGATATGTTCACAAATCAATATAAAAGTAGAAGGTAAAAGTACACAGGAAAGTGTCAAGAAAAGCTAAAAGGGGTTGGAAGATCATTTCTGACTGGGAATATCACGGAGGAGGCGGCATTCCCTGTGAGCTGACAGAATTTGAGAAAGGGCTGTGACACATTTGAGGTGGGTGAAATATTGTGAAGGCGGGGGGTCAGGGTGTCTGAGTAAAGCCGTTTGGGCTGAGTCATTGGGTGAATAAAGGAAGTGGTGTGATAGAGGTCTGAAAAGGTAGGTTGAACTCAGTTTATACAGAGAGTCTGAAAATCCAAGCTAAAAGCTGAATGTTATTCAGTAGGCAGCTGGAAGCCATTGAAGGTCTTTTGGATGTCAGAATGATATGTCTGTAGCTGTGTGATAGAAAAATGATTCTGGCGGTGGTGTGGGCATAAAGGAAGAAGGGGACCAGTGAGGGTCTTGCAGGTAATTCAGGCTGTTAGGAACAAGGATTGGTGGCTGTGGGGGATAATCAGAAGGCAGAGACAGATATGAACGACTACAGAATTAATGTACCATTAATAAATGATCATGTAAATGGCTCCAAGGTTTCGAACCCAGATGCCGTGAACAGAAACAGAACTTGAGGAAGGGGAGAAAGGATGGTAGGTTCAGTTCTAGAGCCGTGAACTTGAACACAACTGAAGCCAAAGGGAGTGTTGAGGAGTTGCTGGTGAGCTGTGTCAGCTGTCAAATGCTGGGAACAAGTTAGAGGGGGTGAAGGTAGGAAGAAACATGGATGTGGTGACTGTTGGTTACTTTCTGAAATAACGAAATGTAGCAGCAAGCACCCCAAGCGCGTCCTCAGGGTTTGCTGCCCATACAGGTTCTTGGATCTGCTTTGTTAAAGGAAAGCAACTCAAAATGGGTTAACAAGCTTACTTTAATCAGTCAGACATATATCGTTTACCTTGTTCAGGAGAAAAAGGTCAGCACTCCAAACTTCAAAATATATAGACAGAATTATCAAGACATTAACAGATCAAGTAGACAGCTTTCCAAAGTGTCCAACCATTACATCCATACCCAGTCAACATCTGGGTTTCCACATCTGGGTTTTTCAAAGCCGGGGGACTCTCAACAACGGCTTCCCAGAATTCAGATCAAATCACAGAACACTTCTCAAAGTGAGTCCCAAAACAAAGCTACACATCAGGGCTTATATAGCCTTCTCCTGGCTCAGAGAATGTAACAACCTTATTGACCCACTGGCCAATCAAAAAGTATCTACTGAAAAACAAGCCTCCCTCCCCAGGCTTCAGGTGCACTTTAGCCTAGGGGCAGGGAAGATCTTCCAAATTTGCATTCACATTACACGAAATGATGTGAATCACAAAGGCGGGAGGGTGGTGAGAGAGGGAGAGGGGGATGGATACTGAGACATCTTTGTAGGGAGAGCCAGTGACGAGGAGAGAGAGGATGACGTGAGGGAGGATGGGAACGAACGGAGCAGGGCTCTGGAGAGTGTGAAAGGGGGTGAAGTCGAGAGCTTGGGTCTGCCTGTCCTCCTTCCCCTTGTTCCTCCCGGGTCTTCCTGTCATTCATGGAGTGAAAAGAATATTATCTTTCTGTTGACATCAGCAAACCAGAGTCTGTCTAGGGGAGGGCAGTCAGCACTGAGAAGGAAATTTACCGTGTTTGGTTGAAGGAACTTGTAATGTTTCTCCTGGAGAGAGGATGTAGGAAATGAGAGTGAGGAGATCTCTTGATCCTTAAATAGATGTGTGGTTGCAGGTTCAAGACTTGTCTCCACATTGCAGATCACAGCCCATCAATCCCTATCGATCCTATGTGAACCTAGTCCCTGGCCTCCCACACATTAACCACAGAGGGATCCATCCAATAAGCTGGAGATTTTCCTCGCTTTCTCCTGACATTTGAGGCTCCAGTGGAACACTTTGGATGGACACCTATCATCCATCGGTCTGTCCACACGACTAGCCCATCTTGTATTTCTGCTAGACATTTCTGTGATGACTCACTCTTATATTCTTGTTCTTTGGAGTTCTTCTTTGCATATATGGTGCATCTTGGTCACACCCACCATGTGCTTTTCCATTGCCCTTTGTGATAAATCCTTTTTGATTTTTTGGAAACAGTTGTATTCCATGCCTTATTTCCATATAGTAATCAATACCAGTAAACTATTAGTATTAAAAAGATAGGCTTGTACTTTCATAGGAAGCTTGAGGTCAAATCAAGGAGCTTTACAATTTCCTGAAGACAGCCCATCTTTCTTTCTTTCTAGGCTAGAACTTTGTCCCAGACGAATATAGAGTCAGAGGGTTAGAATTGAGTCGGAGGCATTTAGAGTTAGACTCTGACACTCTATAGGGTGTCCATCCAAATGCATGTTGAAATCTGGACAGTGGATGTTCTTCATCCACTTGGTCTTTCCTGTGTGGATGGTTAGACATATTCCTTTGATTAAAAATCATGCTGAGGGCCCTGCAGTGATCTGAAGCTTTATGCAGTCAGTACAATATCAGAGAAGAGGAGCATATGGATGACCTCATGATCCACAGGGAATCCTTTTTCATCTTGCCCTCTGCTGGATCTCTTCTATCCCATTGTGCAAATAATTCTGGCGGCATACATCTCCCTGTTTTACCCCTTTGTGTCTGACTCTTTGTGACCCCTTTTGGGGTCTTCTTGGCAAAGTTAGTGGAGGGGCTTGCCATTTCTTTCTATAACTTATTTTGCAGATGAGGAAACTGAGGCAAACAGGGTGAAGTGACTTACCGAGGACCACACAGCTAGTAAGTGTCTGAGGCCAGATTTGAACTCAGATCTTGACTCCAGGCCAGCTCTATCGACCGGGCCCCCTAGTTGCCTCTTGTTGTTTATCCCTCACCTGATGTTATTATCAGGGTTGCTGAACAGGATTATTTCTATTGATCTTGAGCTCTTTCTTCAAATATTTGGATGCTGTTATGTAGAAGAAAGATGAGAGTTATTCTCCTTGGCCCCAGAGGATAGAAATGGGACTGATGGTTAGAAGCTATATTTGATGAATTTTCATTTAAAATAAGAGAAAATAATTAGAGCTATCCACAAAAATTGGTGGACTTATTCCAGAGAGATTCCATTATCAGTCTCTGGAGGTATTTTATCCCGAGATGAATGATTTACTCGTCAGGGATTCTGTAGACAGATTTTGTGCTTCAGGTAAAAGGTTGGATGAGAGGATCTCTGAAGTCCCTTCCAACTCCAGGGAAGCATCAGCTAGAGCCAGGCCAAGATATCTTTGTGCCCGAGGCAAGAGAACCATTCTTTGAAGGCTAACCACACTCTGAGGCAGTATGTGGCCTCTGTGCTAGGGAGAGTGGAATTTTCTGGAATTAATAGTGTGTATTTGCTTGTATCTGATTACTTGCTGTCTTGGGGAGGGAGGGGGTGGGAACGGAGGAAGGGAGAAAAATTTGGAACTCAAAATCTTAGAAAAAATGAATGTTGGGGGCAGCTAGGTGGCACTGTGAATATGAGCACCGACCCTGGAATCAGGAGGACCCGAGTTCAAATCTAGCCTCAGACACGTAACACTAGCTGTGTGACCTTGGGCAAGTCACTTAATCCCAATTGCCTTGCATTCTCCCCTCCAAAAAGCAAAAAAAAAGAAAAAAAGGAATGTTAAAAATTATATTTATATGTAATTGGGGGAAAAAAAAAGAAAATGTTTACCAAAAAAATGTTTATTTGTAGAGAAAAATTAAATTGAACGCTTTTTTGTGTTCCCATCTCGTGTGCCCCTTCCTACCTACCTTGCCCAGCTATAGTTCTTTGACCTGAGTAACCTCGAAGAGGAAATGCTTTACTCTATAATTAGTTATAGATTTGACATTTTTAAGATTGTTTCATCACTTGCCTGCTTTACCTTCCCTAAATTTATTCTGCTAAACTCTGGTTGCTAATGTTTTACCCCCAAACTTAGAACTGCTACAGAAATAGTAAAACTCTTCTGCCATTTTGAATTCTTATGCATCATGTTGTGTTGTGAATTTTGTGGTGAATTATGAATTTTAACAACTTCCTAGTGATCCTGAAAAATAAAAAATGCCTTTTATAATTTTGCTTTATTTTCCCATTATGCTTTAAAAAAATACATCACCATATTTATCTCCATTGTATAATTATGATCCATTGACAGATATGAAATTTATTTAGTTATATATTTGGACAAAATTCTTTTTTTTTTTTTAATTTTTTTTATCTATTAATTTGTTTCCTTTTAGTTTACAGGATTCAATTCCACAATTCCTTGAATTTCACATTTTGTCCCCTTCCCTCCTCTCCCCCCCATGGCGGCTTATAGTCAAGTATAGGATCTGTAAATACTTTCACATTATACATTGGTCAGGTTATAAGGACGGATTGTACCAGCTGGAATGAAAAATGGTAAAGAGGACATAGAACCAAATAAGAGAACGAAAAATATCAGGTATTTTGCTTCCACCTGGATATAAACTTAGTTCTTTCTAGTTCTTTCTCTGGATGCACATTTTTCTCTCCATCATGCGTCTTTTGGGATTGACTTATATCACTGCATTACTGAGAAGAGTCCAGTCTATCAAAGTTGGTCATCACACATACGTTGTGTCTGCAATGGTGTACAAATTTCTCCTGGTTCTGCTCTTCTCACTCAGTATCAGTTCTTTTAATCCTCTCCAGGTAAATATGAAGACTGCCTGCTCCTCGTTTCTTATAGCACAATAGTATTCCATAACATGCATATACCACAACTTGTTCAGCCATTCCCCAATTGATGGGCACCCCCTTAATTTCCAATTCTTTGCCACCACAAAAAGAGCTGCTATAAACATTTTTGTACATATGGGTCTTTCTCCCATTTCTATGATCTCTTTGGGATATAGCCCTAGGAGTGGTATTGCTGGATCAAAGGGTATGAAAGTATTTATAACCTTTTGGGCATACTTCCAGATTGCTCTCCAGAAAGGCTGGATCAGTTTACAACTCCACCAACAATGCATTAGTGTTCCAGTTTGCCCACATCCTCTCTAGCATTTGTCATTTTCCTGTTTTGTCATCTTAGCCAATCTGACTGGTGAGACGTGGTACCTCAGAGTTGTTTTGATTTGCATTTCTCTAATCAATAGTGAATTAGAGCATTTCTTCATGTGCTTATAGATAGCTTTAATTTCTTTCTCTGAAAACTGCCTGTTCATATCCTTTGACCATTTATCAGTTGGGGAATGACTTGTATTCTTATAAATTTGACTCAGTTCTCTGTATATTTTAGAAATGAGTCCTTTGTCAGAGACATAGGTTGTAAAGATTCTTTCCCAATTTCCCACCTCCCTCTTAATCTTGGTTACATTGGCTTTGTTTGTACAGAAACTTTTCAATTTCATGTAGTCAAAATTATCCATTTTACATTTTATAATGTTCTCTAATTCTTATTTAGTCATAAAGTCTTTCCCTCTCCACAAGTCTGATAGGTAAACTATTCCTTGTTTTATGAGACTGCTTACAGTATCAACCTTTATACCTAGATCATGAACCCATCTAGACTTGATTTTGGTATATGGTCTATGGTCTATTGATATTGGTATATGGTCTGTTGGTATATGGTCCATTATAGATAATGGTCTATGCCCAGTTTCTGCCATACTATATTCCAGTTTTCCCAGCAGTTTTTGTCAAATAGTGTAGTGAGTTCTTATGCCAAAAACCAGGGTGTGGAGGTTTATCAAACAATACATTACTATAGTCATTGGCTTCTGAATCTCGTGTGCCTAATCTATTCCATTGATCCACTCCTCTATTCCTCAGCCAGTACCAAGTAGTTTTGATGACTGCTGCTTTATAGTACAGATTAAAATCTGGCAAAGCTAGTTGGACAAAATTCTAACAGGCTTATCTTATATTTAATATACTGGTCAGAAATAATGGATTCAGAAAGATTTATCTTTTTTTTTACCTTTTTCATTCTATGGTAGGTGTTGATCCAATTATCTGGGAACAGGCCAAAGTGGATAACCCGGATTCTGAAAAGTAAGTCTTTCTTGATGTAGTAATTAATTTGACAGTATTAATAGTGCTTGCTATTTATGGGCAGGATAGAGACCAAGAACGTGTTAATGAATGGAATTTATTTTCAGTGGGGTTGGTCAAATTTATTCTCATGAACGTTTGATTTTTGGAGCTCAGGAGGCAATCTGGTATAGTGGGAAAGTTTGGGACTTGGAGTTAAGGAATCCAGGCACTAGTCCCAGAGCTTCCACTGGCTAATGGTGTGACCTTGGGGAAGTAAAATGGAGTTGGACCAAGGTCCCTGCCCTCTGAAATTCTTGTGTTCTAACAAAGTCAGCATGGTGTAATGGTCAGAGTTGGCTTTGGAGTCTGGGAGACCCACCTCTGACACATGATAGTAAGCATGCTTAGGCAAGGCCTCTCAGTGCCCCAGGGAGCTTCACTGTCTAGAAAGGTTGTTGATTGTGGTTGGTAAAGGGATTGTCTTCAGCAGAGGTGCCCCAGAGCAGTGAAACCACAGATACCAATCAGCGCCTTTCAAAGCTCCAAGTGAAAAAAGCAGGTTTATTAGCCATGAGATTTTGATGGTAAATATGTTACCTAGTAAAGACTTTCACAGTCTTGGTCATTGATAAGTGTCTGTGGGAAATTCAACACCTCCTTTCTGTAGGCTAATTCCTGTGCCAATGGTGGGTTTCAAAGAACTTCTCCGAAGACTGAAGGTCCAGGATCAGATGACGAAGCAGCATCAGACCAGATTAGATGTAAGCATTTAGGTTTTCATCCCCTGGGACTGGGAGTGGTACCATAAAGTAGTAGAGAAATGCCCCACCTTGTCTTGGTGAGGCTGAAAGTCTAAGGAAGACCATATGAAGATCAATGAGTAGCTCTTTGTTACTTCCTTTGTGGCACACAGGCATGAAATTATCAAATTATTTTATTAAAATAATTACCAAATTATTTAAACAGATTAAATTGGTATTTCTTTGACTGGCATGGAAATGCTTTACACTATGAAACAGCTGGATATGTGATCCTGTAAATGCCAGCTGTTGTAACAATGGAAGCAGCTTAATTAGTTGGGTCGCTCCTAATTCTAGCAAGAGAATGCATGCTTCATCATGAAACTCCAGCAAACAACAATTGTTACTTTGTACTTTCTATAGTGTTACTTGGGATGGGATTGTTGATGAGTGGATATATTATGATAGGATTAGTGGAGAACAAGGAAAATTTTAAAAATAATTTTTAATGTTTAAATCTGCTTCAGAATATTTTACTTCGCTTATATAATAGAATCATGGAGACTCAGATGAAACAGACTTTCGGGGCTCATCTGACCCAGTGTCCCATTGAGCAAAGGAGTCCTCTCTCTGCTAACAGTCACCTAGGGGCTGCTCAGAATGTAATGGGGAGGTCTTTGCTTCACTGAGGAGCCTGTGTCGTTGTGGGACAGATGTGTCAGAGGTCTTTATAGTGAACAATGCATTATCTGCCTCCCTGTAGCTTCATTTTATTGATGTTTTAAAAACCTTTCACATTACATTCATTTCCAGGTATAGCCCTTCTTCCTCCTCTGCCCAAGGAGCCTTTCCTTGTAACAAGGACAGGACATAAAGTTCACCCAGGCAGTGCCGTCTGCAGGATTTTACCTGAGGTCCCTACCTCATCACTGACATGTCCGTGGGCCACACTCGGCCCCTAGAATGATAAGGTGTTCTCTCCGTTCCCGTGGTTGTTGTTGGGTGTGTTGTTTCCTGCTTTTGCCTACTTGGATCACAGTAGCTCAGGCCTGTCTTCCTGTGTTTCTCTGAATTCTTCCTCTGCTCCCTAGTTGTGCAGTAACTCACCAGAATCTGTTGAGTGCTCATCAGTGGGCATTTAAGTTTGCTGCTACCACCAGAAGTACTCATATAAAAATGTTGGTACATGTGGGACTTTTCTCCTGCACATAGACCTCTGGTGTCAAATTCTAATTGCTTTTTTAAAGCACGTTTTCCAGAATGGTGGCCCCAGTTCATGGTTCTACCAGCAGTATATTAAGATGCTTGTTGAAGACAATTGTTTCTGTCCATGGACTCAGGTTGATAGTAGGGAGGGTGCCTTCCATCTGCATCTTGGCCCCCCCTTGGAGGCTGCAAGGTCATCTTCCCCTCTCCCAAGGCTGTTGTTGTTAATGTGGCATTCAGTGGGCCTGCCACAGGCCTCTGGCAAGAAGGATGACTCTGCTTCTGGTCTGTCTCAAGCATGATAACTTACAAAGTCAGTTCCTGAGTTTCTAATTTGGTGTGATTTTGGATTTCCTAACAAAGATTAAGAAAACTTAAAGGGTGAAAAGAAAGTTCTGCAAAACCGATCCGCATAGTTCTGAGAGCACCTTTAAACAAAATCCCCTTCACAGCACCACCCTGGGGGAGGGCAGTGCACTGCACGGGTCATTATAATGGACAATGGTATGGTTCTGTAGGAATGAGCGAGCCTTCTCTGCCCATTTGATGCGCCCGTCTCCACAGAACCTCCTGAACCTCAGCTATCTCACTTGGTAGACTTGTCGCACTTTGGTGTCTGATGAATTGTGGCGTCAGCGCTGCTGTGGTTCTGACAGTTTAAAAGTGAATCAAAGTTCCATTGTAATCACTGTGCTTTTTGTTCATAGATTATATCTGAAGACATCAGTGAGCTACAGAAGAATCAGACGACCACTCTGGCTAAAATCGCACAGTACAAGAGGAAACTCATGGAGCTTTCCCATAGGACCTTGCAGGTAGTGACAAGAAGCTGCTGTCGGGGCTGCTCCAACCCGGTTATCTGATTAAGGCTGCTCTAGCGCCCTCTTCCTGTAGGGCCCATTTGAGTCTATAAAAAAGGGAAGACTCGTGCCCTCTGTCCACGGCATAGCCGCCTGTCACCAGGAGTGGACGGTGATGGTGGCAGCTGCTCGAGCTCCGCTCCTTTCATTTCCCTTTGCTAACTCTTCTAATCTTGTGGTCTTTCTCTTACTCTTACTTGTTAAATTCTCCTTTGCTTTTGTCTTAGAAACCCAGCCCCTGGCAGAGGACATTCTTAGTCTTTCTGGTGTCTTAGGCCACTACCAGGTACTCAGTAAGTGCCATCTGAACGTTGGCTTCCCTGTTATTGTTGTTGTGGGATCTCAGGGGTCAGATCAGAGCCTTGAGACCAGAGAGGTGGCGGTCAGCCGTCACCCAGCAGAGAGTAGAATGGTGATCTAAACTCAGCATTGAATGGTGCATCATTTCTTATTCTTGTTGCTGTAAAGCAGTGAAGACTAACATGAACTTCTGAAAAATCTAAATGTTAGGATATTGAAATTGGGATCACCCCTTAAAGCTTGAAGGCAGTTTTAGGACAAATTAAAATTCCTGCTTCACACAGGAGGCAGCTATTGTAAGTTGATGTTTGTAGACTTTTATTATATGGAGCACACATATTTATCAGCCTGAGAGATAAAATGTCCACATGCACACAGCCACATTAGCTGCGGCATGAGGAAGTGGTTAGGGTGCTAGACTTGAGATCGTGAAGAGCAGAGTTCAGATTCAGCCTTCGACACTGGGCAGGGAAGTCACTCTAACTTCTCTCAGACTCAGTTTCCTCTGTTATAAAGTAGGGATCATAATCCCCACCTCCCCACACTGCAGGGCTATGTATAAGTGTGCGTTCTGCAGATCCTGCCTCTGCCACCAATTGGGACCTTGGGAAAATCACTTTGCCTCTCTGGGTCCAGAGGTTTCTCATCAGCCAAAGCAGGGTTGTCTTGGGAGCCTGTTCAGTCCCTTGGGCTTAAATCTAGGATTCTGTGAATTAGACCAAGTCACCAATAAATCAGAAATGAGGTCTGAGGGAGTTGGGACCTTTAGAGCTTGATCTGGTCCACTGCAGCGAGCTTTCAGGGCCCCAGCCAGGAATTAACACTAATCTGGATTAAACCATTGCCCTAAACCAGCTGGACATTTGTGTACCTGTGTTGAATAGGATATTAACTTATTCAGGTGTGACAAGTTTTCCAAATATTCAGGGTTAATTCAAATTTTGATTTAAGTTAAGCTGAATTGGATTTGAGATAGCCCAACATTAAAACTGCTTTTATTTTTCAAGTTTCATTAATGCCTTTGGTTTTTATGTGAGTTGTTTTCACATATGCTCCTCTCCCACCCCTGCCCATCCCAGTGCATTTTCTGGTAGTAAAGGAAAAGGACAAATTGGAAGCTGCTTCAGTTTAACACAGAAGTAAAATTCTTTGGGAGGTAGTGGAGGAGGAAGAAACCTCACGTGCCCCTCTTGTTGCAGGTCTTGATCAAGCAGGAGATCCAGAGGAAGAGTGGTTACGCCATCCAGGCTGATGAAGAACAGCTGCGGGTGCAGCTGGATACAATTCAGTGTGAACTGAACGCACCCACACAATTCAAGGTAAGCATGTCCCGGCTGTGCTTGGGTGACAGGCGGGGACAGGACCGGGAAAAGTGGTAGGCAGCTTCGGAGAACTTCCCTGATGGAAATAAACATTGGCTGAAGTACAGACACTCCAGAAGCTAGAATGTTTAAATCCATGCCGTTTTTCAGCAGCTAAAGAGATTTTCATTCCCCTCAAAGGTCCCCCCTTTGAGGAGTGCAGCCCATGCTTGCCCCCAGCATCACTAACATGTTGTGTGGGCCAGATGGAGTGTGGACGGTCACTCTGTGCCATCTCGTTCTTAGGGTCGGCTGAATGAGCTGATGTCCCAGATCAGGATGCAGAATCACTTTGGAGCTGTCAAGTCTGAAGAACGCTATTATGTAGATGCAGATCTTCTGCGGGAAATCAAGCAGGTAAATGTGGCTCTTTATAGGGGTGGACGACAGCGTGATTGCCATGAACATGGTTGTGGGCCTCATCAGCTGAGTTCTCTTGCTGTTCCCATGAGGATAGTACACGTTGTCTCGCTTCCCTTTTTTCCCTCCACTATTGTGTCTGAAGTTTATTTTATAGGTAAGGGCAAAAAAAAAATCTTATAGAGAAGCTAGGTAGCCTGGTAGATAGAGTGCCAGGCCTGGGGTCGGGAAGACCTGAGTTCAGATTCTGCCTCAGCCACTTACTAGCTGTGTGACCCTGGGCAAGTCACCTCACTCTTTGCCTCAGTTTCCTCATCTGTAAAATGAGCTGAAGGAAATGGCAAACCCCACCAGTGTCTCTGCCACAAAAACCCCAAATAAAGAGTTGGAGATAGCTGAAAAATAACTAAACAATAACAGAAAACTTTATCTCATGTTCTTTGTGGGGAATTTGGATTCGAGGTCCTCAGGGTCAGAGGTATCAAACCTGTGGGCCACAAGCCCCCCACTCAGCCTGAACCAGATTAGAATGTCATTGGGAAACGTGTTAACAAAACTGATGCACGGATGATGGCCGTCTGTGGTTTTCTCAGTCCCTCCTGCGTCCGACACCCTGAGCCGCGTGTCTGAGTGATCTCCCTTCTCTGGGGGCGTCAGCAGAATATCGCGTGCTGCGGGTGATGGAGTTTTCGGAGGTCAGCGTCCTCTGTCACTCTTTTGGATGGCTCCTCCCTATAGTTCCATCAGAGCAGCAGGTGAGAAAGACTCAGAAAGGAGCAGTCTTCTGTTGGTCAGCATTTCTTGTTGGTATCTCTGCCACAGAAGGCTGTAAAGTGCCGTGTGCCAAGGAAACTGTTGAGTCCGGGGCCAGATCATGTGTTACCACTCTTGGCATCAGTGAGAGGCCAGAAGACCCCTGACATGGGCTACTGGCTGTGTAGCTTGGGCCAGTCAGAGCCTCTCGGGGCCTCCATCTGTCTTGGTCTAATATTTCTTTAGCCGTAGGAGATGAATGTGATGCCATTGCTTGTCTAGACAGAAATGACCCTGTGCCTTCTCTTCCTTAACCATTCCAGCACTTGAAACAGCAGCAGGAAGGCCTCAGCCACTTGATCAGCATCATCAAAGACGACCTGGAGGACATCAAACTGATTGAGCACGGACTGGACGAGAACGTCCACATCAGAGGGGGCGTCTTCAGTTGACGGTGCCGACCTTCTGTCTGTTGAGTTGGTGGGATGTGTTGGAGGATCTGTTGCTGTTTCAGATCCCCCCCCAAGACTGAAACTGGCTCCGTAAAAAAGCCCTGCCCTCGCTTGGTTTCTGAGAAAGTTACTGACAAATTAGTGTTTATAAATTTTGAAATAGCGTAGCATCTCACAGCTTTTCAAACGACCTTTGAAAGGTTGTACCTAAAAAAAATGTTTACTTTAAAATGAAGAAAGGTTCCTAATTACCAATGAGATGTGTACTATTGTACATTTTTACAACAGCATTGTGAAAAATCAGTGTTTAAAGATTATTCTCCATTGAGCCTTTAATGCTTTTTCACAGCCAATAAAAATAAGGAAACAAGTGAGTTTTGCGATACAGAATAAATACCTGAAGGATAACCAGGCTGTTGCAAATCTGTACGTTGTAGAGTATGTGTATGTCAGTCAGTTTTCCTGTTTGTGTATGCCATCTTTGGGAAGAGTAGAGGAAGATTCAGAGTCCTTAGTCATGGATGTTTTCTTCCGGGGACTACAAGGGTTTGAAAGCTATTTTTATATGGTTTTACTTATTTGCAAAATGAGCCCAACCCCTTAGGAAATGACAAGAAGTGTTTGTCTGTTTGACAACATCGTCCTTTATTTTTTTTTCCTTTTTATTTCTGTAAAAGATGGAAACTTCTTTAAATAAATTCTTCCTTTGTGATAACTTTTATATAATACTTTCTGGTATTTGTTTATTTGGATACTGATAGGTGAGCCATTTTTGTTCTACAAAAAACTGTTTGATCTTGTATCATCATTATTGTTTGTCTGCGTGGCTCTAATTGATGTTTAAGCCCAAATTTTCTAAGGTCATAAAGGGAAAGCAGTATTTAGGCGCTTTTCTTTTTTAACCATGAAGCTGGCAGTACCAAACCAAATATGGAGGATGTTGTCAAAACCTTACACCACAATAAATTCAAAATGGATATGTGATCTGAATATTAAATATTAAAGGCCATACCATTAAAAAAAAATGAGAAGCAGATCACAGGTCTGAGTAGGAGATGAAAATTCTTTACCAAAGGATAGAGGCAATTTCAAAAGATAAAATAACTTATTGTATTAAACTGAAAAACTTTTGCACAAAATGAATGTGTCTGGAGTAAGAGAAGCACTCCATTGGGGGAAAAGTTATTTGTATCAAATGTCTCCGATAATGGACATATATATAAAAATATGTAAAACCAAAAATCATCTTCTGCTAGAGAAATGGTTGAGGGATATAAACAGTCAGTTCTCAGTAGGATTACACATCATTAACCATATAAAAGAATGCCTCAAATCATCATTAATCAAAAAACATCTTTGAGGTTTCCTAGAGATGACAAAAGATGAAAATAGTTAATGTGGAAAGAGATGCCCTAATGCACTTTTGCTGGAACTGTAAATTGAGACCACAGTTCTGGAAAGCAGTCTGGAATTATGCAGATGAACTGGCTACAGAAGACCAGTATCATTTGGCCAGAGATTTCCCTGCTAGGTGAATGTGTACCCAAAGGAGATCACTGAAAAAAAAAAAGGAAAGGTTCTCTATGCAACAAAATATTTGCTCCAGTATTACCATCACTGAGATTTTTTGTGTTAGTGAAAAGCTAGAAACAAAGAAGGTGCCAGCTGACTGGAAATGGCTAAACAGACTGGTCATGTGTGGACATGATTCCAGAGAAGCGCAGACAGGTACTGGGTGCCTCTGCACTGTGTGCTAGGCACGAGGATGCAAGTACAAATTAGGAAACAATCCTTACTTATCAGAGCTTACATCCTAATGGGAGAGACAAGTTTAACTTAGTACCGGGAAGACTGGGAGGGACAGCACCAGCAGCAGTGGGTATCAGGAAAGGCTTCAGGAGTGGAGGGCGGCCAGTGCCAAGGCAAGAAGGGAGATGGAGAGTTTTGTGGGAGGAACAGAGAAGGCTCGTTTGGCTGGATCACAGCGTACAAGATTGGGATCATATCCAGTGAGACTAGAAGGGGATACTTTGGGGTAATTGTATAGTGTAGGGCCTTAAAAAAACACATGGGAATTGTCTTTTTCATCCTGGCCCAACAGGAAGTCTCCGGAATCAGCTGAGAGGACAGTCACAGGCAGAGGTACACATAAGGACGAATACTCTGGCAGCCGGATGTGGGATAGGCTGGTAAGGGCTTTGAAGCAGGGGTGACAGCACACACGATAACCACAACAATGGAAATTCAAAGTTCAACCATCAAACCACCAAAAAGGAATCCATTAGAAATGAGGAAGAACAGGCTTGGAGGGGCAGAGCTGAGAATGGACGCTGCTGTTTCTCTGCCACCAGCGTCACCAGCACAGCCACCCCCGAGAGCCTCCAGCCAGCAGAACAGTCACCCTGTGCCCGACTTGCCTCTGCTTCCAGGCCCACGACAGCTTCCAACACGACCCCTCACGTAGTTCTCACCTGAACAGAATTACTGAGCAGCTGATGTACGTGAACCTACCCCTGGCCATGTACGCCTGTGAGCTGAAGAGCACCGAGTGTCCCATGGAGCTTATCCTGCTGCTCTGCTCTGGGACCCCCTTCTGAAAGGACCCAACAAACTGGTTTTCTATAAAGTCTTCAAGTCTAACCACCAGCCTGCAGAGACACTTTGAGGCATAGCTGTAACGGAGAATGGCTCTCTGTGGTTTCCAACCAGAAACCCTGGCTTGGCATGGAGCAGGTATGTGCTCTCATGGGAACAGATGGCTTCCCTGGGCCCCAAGGGCACCATGTTCCTGTGAAGAGAGAGTGGAAGCTTGGTACCAGGCTGTAATGGGAATGTAAATTTTTAAGATCTTCCCTGCCCCTACGCTTAAGTGTACCTGGAGCCTGTGGTTGGAGGCTTGTTTTTCAAGAGATACTTTGTGACTGGGCAGTGGGTCAAGAAGGTTGTTACGTTGTCCGAGCCAGGGGAAGGCTATATAAGCCCTGATGGGAAGCTTTGCTTTGGGGCTCACTTTGAGAAGTGTTGTGTGACTTGACCAGATGAGACTCTGGGCAGCCGATGAGAGCCCCCCGGCTTTGAAAAACCCAGATGTTGATGTTTCCCTCTCTGGTAACTGTGATTTGGTATGGATGTAATGGTTGGACAGTTTGGAAACCTGTCTGCTTGATCTGTTTCTCTGTCTTCATAATTCTGTCTGTATACTCTGAAGTTCAGGGTGCTGACCTTTTTCCTCTGCACTAGGTAAATGATATATATTTGATTGATTAAAGTAAGCTTGTTAACCCATTTTGAGTTGCTTTCCTTTAGCAAAGCAGATCTAAAAACCTGTGTTGGCAGCCACCCTGGGCACGCTGGGGTGCTTGCTGCTACACAGGCCTGCCTATATGCCGGAGTCAAAACTGGAGGGACAAATGCTGAAGTAATGCCAGCTTGCCCTGTGAAAGGACTGAAACAGGAGATCACCTCTGGGTTTCCCGTGTCATCCTCCATCAAAACATCTGATTCCAAGCCAATCCCTGGCAACTGGAATGGAGCTAACTTCAGTACCAAGGCCACAAATGACAGATGAATGGTCTAAAGTACTTTTAAACCACCAAGAGACTAAGTCAATGACATCAGTAGGACATCTGAGCCAGTGACTCCAAAGCGGGTCTGGACAACACCTGCCCTGTCATTTTTCCCTGAGACCCCCAACGTCAGTGAGTGCTCTGCTGGCATGGCTACCAACGGCACCAGCATCTGCGTTCCCAGGGTGGTTGGCCAGGAGAAAGGGGGCTACTCTGAAGACCGCCACCCCTCAGCCACCTGTGACCCTTATGCAGTGACAGAGGCACTCATCTATACCTGCCTGCTCAGTGAGACAGGACAGGAACCCTTTCAGCATAAAAACTAAGTGGACTAGACCTACAGACACCTGTATCCCCCTCCCCCAACCCCGTCCTCATGCCTTTTCCTCACCTGTCCCCTCTTCCGAGTTTCCTTACTAGATGCAACTCAGGGCACAAATTGCCATGGTTTTTTGTGCTTACAGGACATAAAAAACAAGAAGCCTGATCGCAAAGAAGAAATGAAAAGATCTGTGCCTTCATAGAGGTGGGAGGGCAGGGAGGGTGGTGCTTCACACAGGAAGGGTTTTTTTCTGTGTTGGTTGGCTTTGAGGAATTTTTTCTCTTCCTCCTTTTCTCCCCAAGATTCTTTGTTATGAAGGCTGGCTCTTTAGGAGGGAGAGTAGGAGGCACACAGGGGTAAGTTTAGGATACGTGAAAACGAGCAGTAAAGTCTATTTAAAAATAAACAATTTTTAAAATCCTGCATATTCAAAAATTGTAGATGATCAGAGTTAAGCAGCACTTTAACACTGAAGTTTGCAAAACCAAACCAGACACGGCAGATGTTCCCCCGATCTCTCATTGTCAACATTGAAAGGATCCTTTTGGCCGGAAGAATATGAAGGTTTCCGTACTGGACACTAAATGTCACTCAGAATAAGTGGTTGGTGTATGCTGTCCTCTCCCATCAGAACCACAATAGGAATAACTCACTTCACAGGCATTTGAAGTTTAAAAACACCTTCCTTACAACAAGCCTGTGATGGCTGGGTTATTACTCCCCCCACTGAGGCTCGGGCAGCGAGCTCCAAGGACAGGGCTGTCACTTAAATACTCCTCTGATTCCACAGCCAGTGCTTTCTTCCATTCTTTTCCATTCCATCATGCCCCTTCCCACAAGCTATTACATCAAGTGGAGAAGTCCCCCTTCCTGCCACTGGTCTGTATTAGGGACATTTACATTTAATAGGATTTCTCTTAAAAGGAAAAGGATTGAGTTTTTCCACCTTGTAGATGTGGAGGCAAATGGCAGTGCAGACGGGTGACTAGTAAGTCAGGGTCCATCCTAGTGAGGGAGGAAAGGTCCAGTCATCAATTATCCCGATGAGACTGGCTGACTCAGGACTGGCGATGGTGGCTGTTGTGGCACATTGCCACGTCTGGGGCCAGCCACAATGTCCTTTTGTGTGATTAGTTTACCTAGCTAGGGGTACTGAGCAGTGATTTATGGGGCAGACTCTAGAAACATTCCCAGAGTCCAACGACCCACTCCTGCACAAATGGTCATGAGCACGGCACCACCCCTCCTGGGCCAGGCTCCACCCTGTAAAACACGTTCCAGGTGCAGTAAAGAGGCTTTTCGTTCAGGACATCCTGCTACTATGAGATGGGTCAACAGGGAGGATGGGGGAAGGGGCTACAAGTTCTAATTTGTGAATCAGAAATCACAAATTCACAGGCTCAGCACCCTTTTACAAACCTGAAACAGAAATACCTTTAGAGTTCTTGAAGGTAAAATAAATTGAACCATAGCATTCATTTGCATTCCTTTTTTTTAAGAAATTCGATGTTTCAAAACTATATATTCTGATATTTCAAATGTATAAGATTCCATAGAAGACCCAAGCATGAGTGTGGACTGAAAATGCTTACACTCATTTCACTTTCTCAAGAACAAAAACTAGGAGTCGTTTGTCACAAAATAGAAACTAGACTTGAGATCCTGCCTTTGCTTCCTAACCTGGGAACAGAGATTATAGATATTGTCCAGTAGTTGTAGATTATTCAGAAGAACAATTCTGACTAAATCGTGATCTCATTTGTTGAGCATAAGTTTAGTCAACAAAACGGTTCTGTATACTTTACGAAATGCATGCTGGCTGAGCCCTCTAAGACGGCTAGCTCCCCCTCAGTGCCGTGACTCTGAAGGATTTATGGCAGCAGGGGAGTGGTCCCACTCTAGCTGCAAGGGCACTATCTCATGGCCCCCCCTTTTTTTTTGCTTTTTGGAGAGGGGAAAGCAGGGCAATTGGGGTTAAGTGACTTGCCCAAGGTCACATGACTAGTAAGTGTTAAGTGTCTGAGGCCAGATTTGAACTCAAGTCCTGACTCCAGGGCCGGTGCTCTACTCACTGTGCCAACTAGCTGCCCCCACATGCCCCCTTTTAATGCCCTCAGAGCTCATGTCTCTTAAAATTTAACATTCTTTCCGGGCCTGTAGTTCCCACTATGTGTCTTAGCTTTTCTTCCCACTTGGAAAAACTGAGGGCAGGCAAGGCATGACCTCTTTGCATCTAGTGAAGATAGAAAAGCTGGCACTGATAGGCTTGTACAGAAAATACAGCCCAATCCCTTTATTTTATGATGAAAAGAACTGAAAGTCACATCCAGTGTCCCCCCAAATGCCCGGCACACTATATTGCACACAGTAGTCCTGAACAGGCTTTCCGTGAATACTGGCCAAAGGCATGCGCATTATAAAAAAAACAATAAACTGAAGGTGTCATTGTTAGTGCTATTCAGTATTAACGTTGAGTTTGCCAAAATTTTAGTTATATTTTTCTTAAGTCTTTTATTGAATTCATTCAGAAACACCAAATTTATACAGTCGTAAGATTAATACATAAATCCACAAGAGGAAGATTAACAAGTATTCTAAGATAGCCTTACCACTAACATACTGGGCTTCTGTTTACAAAGAGGATTATGTAGAGTTTTATCAGTAGAAAATAGGAAGAATTTCACACCCCCTTCAATTTCCTTACATAGTCAATAAGCAGGATCTAGTCACCCGTCCTCACAATGCCTTTGGAGTCAAAAAGAGCCTGTACAGATCAGAGATGCGCAAAGAGCTTTACAGTAAGAGCAGCGATCAGAAGACTAAGCCTCCCTAACAGGGGAAGCGGCGTCTCACCAAAGGAGGTGGAAGCAGAGGCCACCGTGGGCTGGCTGCTGGGAAACGGGACAAGAGCTGGAGCTGTGGATGAAAACACACACGTAAGATGGGCTGAAATAACCTCAGTCTTTCCCAAGCAGGATCCTATCACTTCTATCCAAATGAAACATGCATTTCATTTATCTTAAAGAATCTTGGAGGAGCTGATCAGAACCCCTCCCCTCCCCCCCAAGGAGAATCCTACTGGTCAGACAAACTCTTGGGACACAAACCTGCATGTGAACAATCAGACCAGCTGGGGGCACCCCTGTTTGTGGGTGGAGATGCAGACCGGTCACCTCTGTGACAGCCAGGTAAGCTAGGTCATCTAGGTAATTACAGAGATGTCTCCTAGCATTGCCTGTGCGTGGGCTCAGCGGTCAGAGCCTGTGAACCACAGATCTCTTCCTTATTTTTCATCATTCCTTTGTGCCAACCAGAAGTAAACAGCTGTGCTAGTGGGCTGAGACCACACACCCACCGGGCATGCCCTGCCCTAGGTATGGCCTCTGTCATTTGCCTTAGGGAAGGGGGCATCCATTCCTTAGGATCATCTCCATCGTGGCTTCCCTTCATTCAGATAATTGAGATACTTGACTATTTTGTACAGGACTGCAAAGGGACAGGTCAGCGCTACAGCAGGCAAAAGGCTCTTCTTTTTAAGGGCAGTCTGTTTTTACAGTGTCTTTTGAATTAAAAAAAAAAAGCTTCCAGTAAAAACAAGCTATTCTACCACGACTTGGCCAGCTACTGCCTTGTGAACTAAATGGGCCTGACCAGGAGGTTCCCAGCACTGTGCAGCTGTCAGAAAAGCCATGGGGAGGGGGGTTTCCAGTTTAATTCTGTGGTCCTTAAGAATGCCTGAAGCTGCCAGCCTAGCAGACATGCAGGCGACGGAGTGACCTGGCTCACTGTCCCTGGCCAGGGAAGGGGAAAGCCAGCTTTTTGCCCAGGTCTCCTTTCCACTCCACTGTGAAGCTGGGCCTGAGAGGCTGTAAAAGCCAACAGGTAGCAATATGTCAACTCTGACTCTGTTTCTCTGCTCTTAAAGTGTGTTAAAGTCTTCCCTTGCTTGAATTTTTGTCAAATACTTATACTGTACAGTATTTTCAGAAATTTCCCCAAGCAGCAGAAATATAGGTGTTTATTAACTGAAGAAATGATATTTCTTACCAGGATTGTTGAAATAGTCTAGACTTCTCTGACCTAAGGAATAAATATATTTTCAGTTAATTACATTGTACTTGGTTATATGTGTTAGCCTGGCAATGGAAAATTATTTTTTTTGGAAATCTAGGTATCGAAAATACATTTATAAAATCCAGTCATAAAGATCAAATAACAATAA
Source organism: Petaurus breviceps papuanus (assembly GCF_028583685.1). Classification (NCBI taxonomy): domain Eukaryota; kingdom Metazoa; phylum Chordata; class Mammalia; order Diprotodontia; family Petauridae; genus Petaurus; species Petaurus breviceps. The sequence continues at coordinate 6,905,687 of NW_027185655.1, read as the reverse complement.
CAATTATGTATCTATAACTTATGTTCTTTTATGTAAATCAGATGCGATTTTATACACTGTATTGTTCATGTTATATATTTATTGTATAGTATGTATCTATTTTGTGTGTGTATGCATGTGTGTATGTATGTACAGATATCTTTCCCCTGAATTCTAGACCTTCTATAACAGATTAATAAGCAGACAAAGAATTATACAGAATGGATGAGCATGGATAGATCTGACTCTCTTATAGATACGAAATACTAGACTCAAGCAAGCTATCAATGGGCTTACACTGAAATTCATTACTATAAAGACAGGATGGACAGAGGAGACAGTCCAGCTTCTACTTCCATCTTAAATCAAATCCATTTTTCTCTATAGGTACAGCTTCAAAGGCTAGGAAATTCAATAATTTTACTTTAATTGACATATTAAATATGTATAACATACCACTGTTGGATGCTAGATAGACAGACTGTCCCTGCCTCCAGGAGGCTTATAGTCTGTTAAGGGAATGCCAATTTAAGGTCTTCCCTGCCCCTAGGCCCTTTGATAGGCTTAACTGCACCTGGAGCCTGTGCTGTGAGGCTTGGTTTTCAGGAATGCTTTTTAATTGGGCAGTGGGTCAAGAAGGTTGTTACCTTCTCTGAGTCAGGAGAAGGCTATAATGGCTCTGTTGGGAGGCTTTGCTTTGGGGCTTTTGAGAAGAGTTGTGGGATTTGACCAGAGGAGACTCTGGGCAGCCGTTGAGCCCCCCGGGCTTTGAAAGCCCAGATGTTGATGCTTCCCTCTCTGGTAACTGTGACTAGGTATGGATGTAATGGTCGGACAACTGGAGGCCTGTCTGCTCGAAATGTTTCTCTGTCTTCTTGAAACTTCTGTCTGTATACTCTGAAGTTCGGGGTGCTGACTTTTCCCCCTGAACTAGGTAAATGATACATTTGATTGATTAAAGCAAGATTGTTAATGCATTTTGAGTTGCTTTCCTTTAGAAAAGCAGATCTAAGAACCTGTGTTGGCAGCCACCTTGGGGATGCTGGGGTGCTTGCTGCTACATAGTTTAGTAATGAGTCATTGTAATACAAAAATAATGCATGACATGCCCAAATGAGACAAGCAGATGGTGCTGCATGAGGGCCTGAGGCTGCATCATCTGGCCAGGCTCCCTGGTGTTTGATGTTCAGAGTGGCTATCCTAGCCCAATCAGGAAATGGGTCTGGAAGTCCCTCTCCTCTCTGTAGGCCTTGGTGCCACAAGGGTGAAGCCTGGTCTTAGTGCCCAAGGGCTTCCACCCCTGGAGGCTTTCCTAATCTGCTCCAGCCCATGAAATCAGCCCTCTATGTTGATTACCTACACACCAGGCCTCACAACCCAAAGATGCTGCGAAGACCAGAAGCAGGACCCCCGACTCCAGACTCCACACAGCCGATCTCATTTAGCTATCTTGGAATGGGGCTGAGGCAGTCCCAATGAAAGGGAGTTCAGGCAGACTGCCTGGTCAGTCACTCGCTATCTACTGACTGAGATGGCCACCCACATCATCTCAGTCCCTCTTCTTGCCTGATATTTATGACAGAACAAATTGGCACCACTCTCCATCATCACAAGTACTCTAAATATAAACCTCAGCTAACCTGTTTTGTGACTAGCAAACTCCTAACTCATCTTCTAACCCTGCAAACCACTTGTTGGCTGCCTTTGCCCCCTGGGGTTTCCCAAGGAGCCTGCAATCCTCCGGATCTAGCCCACTAACCTGTGACCTTTATCTCAACCTGGGAGACTTTCTGGGGCACCCTGAATCTAGCCTGCCAATCCCTGGCTCCTAGGCTTTCTGAGGGAGTCCTGGTCCAGATCTAGCCCTGTCCAAAGGCCCTTCTTCAGGACCCCACAGGCCATTCCCAGATTATGTCCACTTTGAACTGGCAAATCCTGCCTCCAGACTCTCTCAGGCTGTCCTCTCCTTTGCTTCTGCCTGCTGTGAACATGGCTTCCTGGGTCTCCAGGACTCAATAACCCCACCTGACACAAGGCTGGATCTCGAGGGAGGGCCTGAACAGTGGAATCCATCTCTCAGCAGGCTGTGCTTCAATCACAGATAGTCTGCCTGCACCAGTTCTTCAGTGTCTAGCATACCTCTACCCCCATCTCAGGGTTCCACACCCTGCTGTCACTGTCCAAATCTCGTTCTCCATTCTCTACTCCCTGCTCTTTTCATGCCATGTCCATCGACTCCCACTCCAGATCTATCCACCCTTTCTACTGTGCTTTCTGGAAGGCCTGCTCACAGTTAACACACTTGCTTTCCTCTTAAACATCTTCCTTTCTCACTCTCTCCCACTTCACGGCATGACTCTGCATCCCTAGCTACACTTTCTCTCAGACTGCCAGCTCCCGGGCCATGGTGGGAAGACGCCCATGGCCACTTCCAAGCTCTCCTTTTACCACTACGACTCAGTGACCTTGCTGCCACTGAGGTTTCTTCATTCCATACTTATCACTTGATCAGAATTCTGGCAGCTGTGATCTACTGAACCCCAGGACATTCTCCTTCCTTCCTCAGTGAATTCAGAGCTTGGCACACAGTCTTTCCTGATTGGGCCACACCATGTCTCAACCTTGGATTCCTCCCACATTCCACTGCCTTCCTTCTTATTATTCCTGTGCTTCTGAGCAGAGTTGGAGAAAATTCACAAAACCATGTTGCCAAGGTCCCCTAAAGACTTGTGTTACATGATCTCACCTGGGACCTCCCTGTGGCAGGGCTGTCCTATTAGACAGTCCCTGATGGAATCACCACGCCATTTACCACAACCGATCTCCCATCACTTCCCCTTTACCCTCCTCTCAGCTGAGGACCCGTCCTTTTCTTCACTAAACGGCTGAGGCCATCTGACTTCTGCCCTCACACCACTGAGATGTCCCCCTCTTTCTCCTTCAGCCCGCCTCCATGAAGAGGTGGCCCTTGTCCTTGTCAGGCCAAGCCCTGTACATGCACAAGTGATCCCATTCCACCCCATTTTCTCCAGCGATTTCTTCCTCTCTGCCATGCCGCCTCTCTTATGAGCGACGTTCAACACCTCCCTGTCTCCTGGATACGTCTCTGCTCTCTATAAACATACCCACACCTCCTCCACCCTCACTGCCCAGCCCTGCTGGACACTGTCCTACATCACTTTTCCCTTTCAGAGCTAAACTCCTCAAGAAAGCCATCTGACCATCAGGGTCTCACTTCCTCTCTTCTCCCTCTTCTAACCTCATCATTTAACTGAAACTGCTCCCTCCAAAGCTCCCAATGAAGGCAGGGCTGGCTTGGTGCAGTGGAGAGACCTTGAAGCCCTTGCACAGTGACTATCACATCAGGCACAGACATGTTTGGACACATCATCGTTCCCTTACATTTTGCTCAACACCTGTCAGCAAGCAGATTGAGTGCACACTGATTTATCTGCAGTGTCATCTCAGGAAGAGGATGGGGAAAGTGGAAATCACTGTTCTGGCCTTTCCCGTGAGCTGCTGGGCTACAGAGCCGCTAAAGCCCTGTCATCCGGATATGGATGCCTGGGAGTCTGAGCCTCTGGAGGCCCTTTGTCCTGCTTCACCCAGATGCCACAGAGCCCACCGGGTGAGAGACCACAGCACAGATGATGCCGCTGGGGAACGCGCCTTAGCTGGGAACAGCCAGTGGTTCTCCCTTGGAACACCAGCTGCTGGGCTTTGGGACACTGTCCTTGCCCAGGGCTTCCCAGGTCTGCTCAGGGCAGGCAGACCCTGCTGCTGTAAAGTCCCTGTGTCACCCAGAGGGCACAATGCCTCTGGGCACGCATCGAGGCCTTCTTTAGGCATTCAGGAGCTGTTTTCCTCACAGTGGGCTTGAATTCTAACTTTAGTAACTTCTACAGGAGCCAGGGCAATCTCAGCAGAGAACTCAGCCTTGGCAGAAGCAGCTAGATGAAGCAATGCAGCCAGAGGGCATCCATCGTCTGGAAGGATTCGGCTACGCTTGCAGACTTTGAAGGCTGCATGAAAATCAAACTTACAGACGTCCTGCATAAAGTATCTAATGAAAGCCCTTTAGCCCATGGCTTCCCAAACTTATCTGGTCTACTTCCCCCAAACTACTCCGTGCCCCCCGGCAATCTTACAGCCTAGGAAAGAAGCCTGGCGTAAGTGTGGGATTGCACCCAAGGCTACCCCCCCCAACCGTTCTAGCGCACCCCAGGGGGGAAGTATCACCGACTTGTCTTTTGGTCTTTTTGGAGGGGGGAGGGCAGGGCAGTTGGGGTTAAGTGACTTGCCCAAGGTCACACCGCTAGTAAGTGTTAAGTGTCTGAGGTTAGATTTGAACTCAGGTCCTCCTGACTCCAGGGCTGGTGCTCTATTCACTGCGTCATCTAGCGGCCCCTCCCCTACTTCTTTTAAGAGTGATGGAGAATCCATAAAAGACGCCCACCTGCACTCAGCATTACATCCCTAGCCCGCAGGTGCTTCAGCAATGTTTTCCTGAATGGACTCAATAGTACTTTCCCCATGTGACCAGGACGGGGGGCAGCTGGCGGTGAAGAGGGTCGTCCTCAAGGGCCTTCATCAAGTTCTCCCCCTCTCTCTGCCCCCCCCACCCCGGCACCCAGACTGGCTGTGTCACACTTGAGACCCCGACTGGGAGAAACTATTTCTTACCAGGGTCTTCAACAGGCTCTCGTTCTTCATGCATTTCTGAATGAGGAGAGTTTCAGGAAGTTATCTCAATGCAATTTAAAAATACAATTTCAGAATAAACTCAAGAAACATGAGCTCCAGTGATGTCATGACTGTGAGGTTTTCTCATTTTTAAAGGTCCAAACACACAAGATCCTACTTAATTGGGAAATACTCAATCAAATTCAGGAGGCCGCTTAAAGGAGCACCCCCCTGAAGACACGTCCCGATCGGCTTTGTACACAGGAACACAGATCTGGAGCCAGCCTTTTAGGTGGCCCAAAGGGAGGTAAGTGGAAGAGTTGAGACTGGGCTTCCAATGCAGCACTCTCCCTCGATCTCACTATCATACCCCTCCTTTGCTGAGAGTGGCTGTGATCCCACTGGTTTTCATGAGCATCTAGGTTAGCCAAAACTGTGGGATGAGTGGGAGCATTCTGTACTCATCTAGAATTCTGACCTAGTTTCTATTCTGGTAAAGTAGCCAGGTGGCTGTTTGGGGGATGCGGTTCAGGGCCCAGCAGGTGGAGAGTGGCAGCTCTGGAGTGTGCCCTGGGATCAACACCCATTCCAAAGAAGATCCCAAACAGAACCATAAGAATGTATGTTATCTGAAAGATCTAAGAATGCTGAATGGTGCTAATAAAGGACCGAGCTCATTCCTTCATGTCAGAGCCAAATCTCCTGATACGTTATAGAATGCTGCTAATCATTTATGCAATTACTTTTGAATCCCCTGTCTCCTTTTATTCTCACAATAGCCCTCTAAGAAAGGCTGGCATCATCAACCTGGAACAAGGGGGAAAATGAGGCTGTGAGAAGCTGAAAGGAGCAAGTCAGTGAAGAAAACCAGATTTTTCTCCTGGGATTCCTCTAAGTAGGATCCACATGGCCTGGTTTAAAGTACAAACTACCCTCAGGAAAAAAATATACACAGAGAGCTTGTAAGGTTCCATGTGTATAAAAGTTACACACAATGTCCGCTCTCATGAAAATCACAGAATCTGGGAGGTTGGAAGGGCCCTCAGCAGCTCTCTGGTTCAGCCTATTCACAAAGGGATTCCCTGCTATAACATGTCTAAGACAAGTGACTGTTCGGTGTCTGCTTGCACTCCCTCCTCCCAAGACATCCCATTCCACTTTGAGTTCTAATTGTTGGGAAGGTTTTCCCTGTATCCGGCACAAACTGGCCTCTGTAATGTCCAGCCCTCCAGTACACAACAGCCCTTAACAGGGCTGAAGAGAACACTTGTGTGCCTCCCCGTGGCCCCTCCTCTCCTGGCCCACACCTTCAAGCATCACTCCCAGGTCATGGACTTCAGGCCCTTTGTCGTCCTGATTTCCTGCCCTGCTACGGATCCTCCACAAAGTATGAATGTCTGTCTTGGACTGTAGTGCCCAGGACTGCACACAGCACTCTGGGCGGGGTCTGAGGAGTGGCACCCTCGCCTCCCGACTCGGGACGCCAGGCCATTCTTTATGCGGCCTGTGACTGCGTTAGATTGCCAGGTCACACCGCTTACTCAGACAGAACTGACAGGCACTGAAGCTCCGACATCTTTTTCAGAACAATTCTAGCTAACTGCACTTGGTCTGTCTCAGATGGAGAGCTGGAAGGGCCCTCTGAGCACATCTGGTCCGATCCTCTCATTGTACAGATGAGGAAACTAGGGCTCACAAAACTTCAGAGACTTGCACTAGTCACTCAGCTAGTAAGAATCAGAGGCAGGATCTGAACCCAGTGTTCTAGAGCCGGTGGCCTTTCTCCTGTACCATGACGACATCCCAGGAAACTGATTTTTTTGTACTCAGGAACAAGACTTTACATTTATCGATACTGAACTTATTAGAGTCAGCCCAACGCCTCTGCTTATCAAAATTCTTTTGGAGCCTGGGGCCGTTCCATGGGCTGGCTGAGCCTCCCAGTGTGGTGTCATCTGAAAATCAGATGAGCACTCTGGCAATAAATATCTGTATCTAAGTAACTGACAAACTGACTCCTGGGACATTCCAGCTGAGCTGGCGATGAGCCGCCCGCCATTCAACCAGTTCTGAATCCATTTGCTTCTGTTACTGCCTAACACCTCTAGTCCATATATGAGAATTATTTTAACATATAAGTGGGGGGGGGTATATGTGCATATGTGTATATATATGCACTGTCCATATATACATATATGTATACATACATATGAGATTTTATCAGAGACTTGGCCAAACTCTAGAGAGCTATATCCCTTTATCTTCTAATTTAATAATCCTGACAAATATGAGATGATGTTAGTCTGGTAGGTATTGTTCTTCAGAACCATGCTAGCTCTCTGTAATTCTTGCTTCCCCAATCTAGAGGCTCCCCAGCTGTCTCCTTAATGACCGGCTCCAGAATTTTCCCAGGAGGGGAAGATTCTGTTCTCTTACCTGTTTTCCAGGTCAGGACACCTGCCCCCCCCCCCCCCATTCTGTGGTTCTCTTTTCTGCTTTCCCTGACATTCCCTGTATCACTGACAGTGCCTGTTCTTTCAGGCCCTGAGAATGGATCACTGGGGATCGGGGCCATGAAGCGGTGGGGGGTGGTCAGGCGCCATCTTACTGTCTCCTCCCTCATCTGAACGGATTGGTTCCAAGTCTCCGTCAGTCACTTTTGTCCTGTCCTTTCTGGGCCGCAGCTGCTCTCTCTGCGGTCAGTCCTCTCTCCACTCCAGCCAAAGGCCCGGCACCCTCTCTGATCCCGCTTTCCCAGCACAGCTCTCTTGGTTGCTCCTGGACCGACCTTAGGCTCATTCTGGGCTTAGCACTCTCTCTGTCACTTTTATAAGACCACGCCACACTCTTCTATTCCTTGTCTGCTGTGACGTGGCTTCACTTCTGTCTTCTGAACATCACTTTTTAGAGTCCAAGCTGTTGGTGTGTTTTCTGTGATACCACAGTAGTTCTCTTGAAACAAACCCTATTTTACCTCCTCATGAACAGTGTTTCCCTCTGTCTCTTCAGAGTTCCATTCTTTCGCATCTCCCCCTCCTCTGTGGGCTGACTGTCCCTGGAGCCCTTTATTCCGTGGGATCCTACTTCTCTTCCCTTAAGCCCTCCCAGGCTGCTTTCTCAGAACCTCAGAGGCCTGTCAGAAGACCTTGGGGTTTCTTCCCTTTCACAAACTTGAGAATGGAGTGGTCATTTCTTCCCAAGATTCCCATCTTTGCAACCCCAGCAACAGCTCCTCCCCATTTGTGAGACTCAGACCCAGAAAAGGGTGCCTTTATTAGTTCCTCATTATTAACTCCTTTTTAAATTGTCTTTTCATTCTGTTCTTTCAATGTATTTGGATGGAAGATCTGAATTCACACCACATTCTGGAAACTCTAGGCTCCCCAGGGAGAGAGTAAACAGGAAGACCACTTACCTTCTGGACCATGAGGCTGACGGCTTTTCAGTTCTGTGAAATAAAGATTGCTGACTGGTGAGGGGTTCCCTTAATGAAGTGACATCCCAGCTCCAATCTAAAACCCTTAGCAAGTTCCCCCTTACCCTTTGGATTAATTCTACACATTTCTTAGCCTGATATTCAAGGCTTCCAATGAGTTTCCCATCTCATCTCTGACTTATTCTCCCACATAAGCCCTTTTCAAGCCAAACTGGTCTATTCATTTTTCTCAGAACATACTACGTCAGCTCTCTTTGCCTTGGTTACCCTTATCAAATTCGCTAAAATACCATCTCCCCCTTCTCCTTAAACTTTCAACCATCAGTCTTTTCTTCAGTGCTTACTGTGGCATAGCCTATGGCACAGGATGGAAATTAGAATGATTAGCAGTGATCAGGCTGAGTGTGATGCTCATCCCTGGCTCTGGAAAGTCCAGTCTGAGAGATGACAGAAGGCCACCTTACATGGTCACGTTAGGAATCTCGTCCTGGCTTATGCTCCTGAGGAGGGTGTAGTGAGGGAGTCCCTGGTCCCCCACAGCACTGGCTGATCTGAGTTTCATGATGGTCTGTGATCCAAGTCAGTGGGTGGTGCTTGAGAACCTCCTCAGCCAGAGCCTGTGCCCACGGGAGCCGCTGTCACAGACCCCGCCTGGCACTGGGATGACGGGACACCATCTGCGGGAGCCAGCCGCACCCTGGGCCAGCAGGGCATCTGCTCATAGCGAGGCATCACACCCTCCTTGTCACTGCTCTAATTACTGTGGTGGAGGAAGTTAGAGCTGCTCTGCATTTGCATTTGCACCTGCTTGTCTCTGGATGGCGGTACAGCCTTGCCCTCTGCCATCCTAGACTGGCTCAACCTTGGGAGGGCTAGAGCAGGCAAGCAGCTGGCCTCAGCAGTACCCAGGACCACCCCTAGATGGGTTCCTCATCAAGCTGCTGACGGGGCCCTGCCCTGGAAACCCTCCTTCCTTGTCTCTGCCTCGGATCCATTCACGACAAGCAATCCCTCCCCACTGGTGTCCCTGCCTCGAGTCTTGTCCACTCCAGTCCATCCCCATTCAGCTGTCAAACGGACCTCCCTAAAGTATGGGAGCACATTGTCCCCCTGGTCAGTAACCTCCAGCGACTCCCATATCCTTGCCTTGGCTCCTCTGGCCCCCCATACCCCGAGCCACCCTTTGCGACCTTGCTGCACCTCTCACCAGCTAGCCCTCTCCCCCAGGCTCTGCGATCCAGCGGCCCCTGGCATTCTCTCTGACCTCCCTAGGCCACCTCCACCTTCCAGTGCTGGTGCCTTCCCCCCGGGGTTATTTGCATGTTGTCCCTCTCATTAGACTGAGAGCTCTCTGAGAGCATGGACTGTCTTTTGCTTTCCTTTGTAGCCCCAGCACTTAGCACAGAGCCCGGCACAAAACAAGCACTTAAAACATGCTTAGCTGGCTGACCCAGTTGTTCTTACCAGGGATCTCATCTTCCTTTCCTTTGAATTTCAGCCCTAAATAGAGACATTATCATTGAACTAAGTAAGGAAATAAATAGAAGAGAGTTATTCAACATGTAAACAAAGTACAGGTGGGGAGAGGGAGGGAGGGAGGGAGGGAGGAAAGGAAGGAGGGAAAGAAGGAAAAAGAGATGAGAGGAAAGAAAGGAAAGGGAAGGGAAGGAGAGGACAGCACGGAAGAGAGATTAAAAAAAAAGATTTCTCACCAGGGAAATTGGTGTATCTGGACTTAAGTTGTCCTGAAACAAACAAAACAGATTTTTGTTGCATTTCACTTGGTCTAGGAGTCAGTCAAACTGAGTCAAGAACACTTTATGAGTCCAGGACTTATGTGCTTCAAATGACCCAATAAAATGTGGATGAGCTTAAATGAGGAGCTTATCTAGCCACAAAGAGAGAAATAAGCTGGGTTTCTGTTATTCAGAAGTGTATCTAAGGGGATGCCAGCAAAGAACCTACTTGTAAATTGAAACTGACCCCCAGCTAAAGGAAACCCTTAAAGACTGAGGCCAAAGTGGTGTCTTTATCCCAGAAAAAGTTTTCACAGAACTGTCAGATCGGCCAGACCCTCCTGGACTCTCCGTAACCCATCTCTCAGCATCTATTTCTCGAGGTTTCCTGAAGAAGCCAGACACACTTGTCTACATTGCCCTTTTTTCTGATAAAGTTAAGTCTGGGGCCTCACATTTCATATCCCACTCTCTGATACCCTACCCCACTTCTTTATTCTTCCCCAAAATTTTCTTTCTTAAAACCAATCAAACATATTAGCTTGAATTCTCCCCATGTATTCTACTACCCCGAGAGAAGCATAAAGCCAGGGATACCCCTTCTTCCTAATACTGTTCCTGGCAGGGGAACAGGATGAAAGTACCTGGCTGTCTCTATTACAGGCCCTGGGTCTAAGCACCCCTTCTGGTGGGCGTTATAGCAGCGCATAAAGCAGCCTCTGCCTGATGGACCCATGGAAGCAGCAGACTTAGAGAGAATCCTGGCCAGCCATCTGAGAGCTACTGACAGAAGATACTGATGAGATTCTAATTAACCAAGAAAATACCTTAAACTACATCTTACCAGTGCTGTCAACACAGTTTTCTGTTTTCAAACCTGAAACAAGAGAGAAACATCATTTATCCTTATAGTGAGAAGACTGCTAGCTAAAGCTACGAGCCCTGGCCAGGGAGTCAGGAGAGCTCTGGGTTCAAATCCTTGTTTAGACACTTGCTAGTCATGTGATCACAGGCCAATTATTTAACCTCCTTGAAACTCAGTTTCCTCACCTGTAAATGAGGATAAAAAAGCCAGTGATACCCACCTCAAAGGGTTATTGTGATGCTTAAATACATCAAAGCACTAAGTAAATGTCTATATAGATTATTATGTGATCTACCACAGGATTTAATAAGACTTTGGTACCAAATAAATCTGTGAGCACCCAGTGTTGGGGCTCCAAAAGTAACCTTCTTAGTTAGGTATATCAGGACAGAGACAATAATGAAGGAGCGCTTTCATTTTTCACAGACATTTTCCTCTATTGTACAGAGTATCTGTCTGGATGAATGACACCATTTCCACACAGAACGTGGTCACTGCCCTCAGAGCAGGGGTGGGGAACCTGTGGCCTCAGGATCACATGGGGCCCTCTAGGTCCCCAAGTGCAGCCCTTTGACTGAATCCAAACTCCACAGGACAAGTCCCCTTAATAAAAGAATTTGTTCTGTAAAACTTGGACTCGGTCAAAAGGTTGCACCCAAGGCCACATGTTCCCTACCTCTGGCCTGAAGCATCCCCAGGCTTGCCCCACTCTGGTTCAAGGAGACGCCCTAGGAGCTTGGGGACACGCTCACAGACAAGTAAGTTTGTACTTCAAGATGACAGAGTCCCCTTATTGTCTGCGTCACCGGAAGAGCCGGTCTCAGTAGTTACACAAAAGGGGATATCCACCCCTCAGTAGGCATCTGAGCGGCTCTGAGGGTATTCCTGAGCTTGGGAAAAGGGGGCTGGAAGCAGGCCCAAAGCTCCCTCACGTTAGATCAGAGGCTGCACTAGGAGCAAGTTCCTTGGAAAGGCCCCTCGGCTACAAAGAATTTGAATGTGTATTTAAATTCACTTTGCTTTTTGACCCACCTTCAGAAGATAATGATGATTTTCTGTGAGGACAGACTCTTCCCAGCCCCCAGGAGTCCCACTCTGGGGGAGGAGGAGGGCTCCGAGTCAGCCTCCTTCATGACTCCCCCAGCTCTGCATCTGACTCTCTGGACTTAGCCACCTGCCCCTAGAGGGAGGGCCCCTTCACTCCTCTTCCTGCTTTCCAGGTCTCTGGATTGGGTTGTCTTCTCCCGCTAGAACCTAAGCTCCTTGAAGGCAGGGAATGTATTTGGTTCCCAGTGATCAGCACAGTGCCTGGCACACAGTGGGTGCTTAATAAATGCCTGCCTGAGGGATGGGTTATGCCTGTATGTGTATGTACAGAATCTCATTGGATCCTCACTGCTCAGTTTTCTCATCTGCAGAATGGCCTCTGAGTCCTGTGAGACTATAAGTGCACTCCGGCCTTTGCAGAATCACCACAGACTCTGAGCTGAGTCAGAGAGGCACGTTCCCAAGGCAGTGCACAGGTAAGGTCAGAGGGTCAGAGATGGGCAGGAGAGGTATCATCACCTCATTTCACAGAAGAGGAAGCTAACCAGGACAAAGGCCCAGGATCCACAGACCCCAAGCTGGGATTCAGCCTCACGTCTTCTGGACTCCCGGCTCTGCATTCTCTCCACTCAGGCATTAACTAGCCCAATGGGAGGGACAAAGAGGAATTCCAATGAATCCAGAATCTTGGTTCTAGGCCTGAGGGAAGTCACTGACCCTTCTCAGCCTCAGCCTGTGGAAGAAGGGAGCTGAACAAGACAGCCCCTGAGGCCCCTCCCAGCTCTGAACCTATAATCTTTAAACCAGATCATACATAAAGTAAATAAATAAAGCCCCACAAACCCAGACTGGGCTGGCTTAGAATCTGTGATAATTTTACAGAGGCTGGAGTTCACTTCAGAGGATCACAGGATCCAGTGCTAGAAGACCCCGTAGAGGTCCACTAGTCCAACCCTTGCCATTCTGCAGATAAAGACACTGAGGCCCAGGGAGGCTCAGTGATTGTCCAAGGTCGGGCAGATGAGTTAGTAATGAGCTAACATCTGATTCTCAGTTCTCTGACTCCAAATTCAGTGTTCTTTCCATTACAACATGTTGCTTATATTAAAATACGGTTGTTTTTTTTTTTTTTTGTGGGGGGGGAGGGAAGATTGCTGAGAAACAATGTATTTTGTTTACTTAAAGCATTTGTAAATACTTTATATTTGAATACCAAATCATTTTAATATAGTCACTAAAAATACTCTCTTAAAATGAATAAATGAACTAAAGTTGCTTATTCTGCTTAAAGTTACTTTATAATCAAACTGATCTTTCCAAATGAGTACAAATTAGTAAAAAGTGTGGTACGTGAAACGTGACATTTTTCTGTTTTTCAGACAGTGGAGTCAGATATCCCCTGAATTTAGCTTCTGCTTTTCTTCTGCCTCCACACTTCCCATGGTCTGCCCAAGTGACTGGCACATGCACACAAGGCCACTTGCCCAGCGTATGGGCGTCTTCCTTCAGGGAGCACACAGAACTGTCCTACCACAGGATTTGGGAATCTTTTTCCTTTGGCACAAATAAAAGAATTCCTATCAAGTTTTTGCCGCCTCCAGTATGCTATGGCATACATACATTCATGTAGTTCATTTACCCATTCATTTGGTCACCATTATAATGTGCCTCTTATGTGAAAAGCATTATTAATACATATTACTTGGTATAATGGCATACCATTAACATTTGACATGTAGATTTGGGGTTGGGGGAAGGAGGGGTACAAAGATCACAAAGTCATGGCCCCTGCCCTCATGGAGTTTTACAAGCTTTGATAAGCTTTGATGAGTGCAACAGCAAGCCCTTCTCAGAAGACGTTCAAGTGTTCATATACAAGTCAGCCCATCCTTTTGGAGGACCAGATGCCTGGCTCTAAGCCCTGTTTGCCCTGTCACCCTTTGGACTGAATTACTCAAGAGTGGAGTTCCATGAGCTACATCCTTCTTATGTTACAAATGAGGAAATTAAGGGCTAAAGAAGAGAAGTAACTTGCTTAGAGAATGCAGCTCAGGCTCAGAGACAGAAGCCAGGTCTCCTGAGTTCATAGATGCTCACGCCGTGCCAGTGGAAGGCATTAATGCCTACCCGCTCTCTCCCTAGAGACAGAAGATAGGGCACTGAACTTGGAGTCAGCTGACTGACAAACTCGAATGACCTGTATATATATATATAAGCCTAAAACATGACAAAAGTGACCAAAACTTCTGATTCAATCCAGCCGCATCCTCCTCGTCCTTATGTTTGAGACTCATTCACTGGTACAGCCTGGGAGTTCAGAAAGTACTTCAGAAAGCACAGCGCTGGATACATAGCAGGAGCTTCAAGGACTGACCACGTGGCACTTACATGAGCGTCCCTTCTTGTGACTGGAGATTTATAAGCCTGGGAGGCCAGGCAGACATGGGGGATTTGCTCTTTGACTCTAAAGGAAATGCTGAAGACCTTTTATAATCCAGGTGGCACACTGACATTTTTTCTAGTAATCTGAATGATAGAAATTAAAACTGTATCAGCTACTAATATAAAGCCTCTGATACCTGCAAATTGATGCTAAAATTCAGGTCTTACCCAAGGAATCATGATGGCTAGGCAAGAGACTGGAGAAATGACAGGACACAGAACTGGAAGATGTTTTAGGGATCATTTTGCAATAGGGAAACTGAGTGCCAAGACAGTGAAGTGATTTCACCATGGCTACACAGGTGGGAGAGCTCAGCTGTAATCCCAGAGCCTGAGGCCAAGTCACGTGTTTTCTAGGGCTAGAGCCCTACCTCACAGGGCTCCTTGAAAATATCTAAGCCCTCATTTGTCTCCTCTTGGGCTTTTTCAAAACAGCAGTTACAGGCTCACAAAGAACCCAGGCACTGACAAAATCTATTGGCTGAGGAGATGGGCACAAGCTTCTAGTTACTGGCGTCCAGGATCTCTGAGTTCTGCAACTGTTTTCAAAAGGGGGCCTACTCTGAACTGGTCAGATGAAAACACGTATCCAGGCAGCAGAAACTCTCCTTGTCAATCCCACCTCCCTCATAGCCCCGGTCTAAGAAACCCCTTTTCATGCTCCTAATTTCAGCAAAAAAGAGCAGACCCACTTACCTCCCAGATATGCACAGTCAAAATGGCTGCAGGTCTTGTTCATGCTTCTAAGGACAAAGTTGGTTTTATTTCCTTCCTGGGTCAGTTTAAAAACCTCATTCAGAGGTATTAATATGCCTCCATTTACCGAATCAGAAACTATTTCTGTAGAAACGCCAAAACACGTGTAGACAGTGAGCAGTGTTTCTAAGTCAGATACAGGTTCAGGCTTGACGCTGAAAGAGGTGAAATGGGCAAACCTGACCTCCTCATGTCCCTGAGGTCCAGGTGAAGGAAGACGGCTTTTGGTGTACACGGGACGCCCGTAACTCTGCAAGCACTCTTGGCTCAGAAGCTGCAGGGCTCTTGTCAGGTAGAAGTGTAAGGCTTTGAATGGAAAGCCGTAGATATAATCATCCCGAGATCTGCCGGCACTTTCTATGGCCGAGTTGAACTCCTGGTAAAAGGGGGTCTGCCGCTGGGCCTGTGAAGCATACGCTATGAGGGCTATGCCATGGCTGTCCTGAAAGCCTGGAGGGAGCAACAGCCGGGTCTTCCTGAAATCCCACTGGGATGCTGCTTCTGTCCACACAGAACCGAAGAGCTTATGGTTGGTTCTTTCCTCAATGAGCAGCTTGGGAACAAATTTGGTCTCCATTCTTTCAGCACACTTCAGATATTGGTCATCAAAAGTATCAGTAGACATGCTTAACGTATGACCCTGAACCTAGAAGAGGAGAGAAAACAGACATTGTGGAAATGAGAGACATTATGCCCATGACCTACTTTCCTGTCTGCCATCCCTCAAAACAGGGCAAGAACCCTCAGGTCCCCACACATTCACCTTCAGAGACTGTCTTTGTACTACAGCAAATGTCTCCCTTTTATCCACCATGCTGTCCATCATTAATCCATTAATAAACACTTACCATGTGCCAGACACTGTACTGGGGCTGGGCATACAAAGGAAGAAAACACTAACTCCTGCCCTCAATGACTTTCCATTTGAATAGGTGAGACATCATGTAATAACTAGGTGTGTGGAAGATTTATACAAGGCAGATGGAAGGCAACCTGTGAAGGGCAGGTGTCTGCAGCTGTGGGGACTGGGAAGGCCCTGCATGGGATGGCATCTGAGCTGAGCATTGAAAGAAGCCAGGGAAGCCAAGAGGTGGCACTAAGGGAAAGCCAATGCTGAGACACAGAGATGGGCAACAGCACGTCAGGAACTGCACCCAGGTCAGTGTAGCGGGGTCAGACTGTGTGTGGAGAGGAGCAGGGTGTTAAAGACTGCCCAGGGAGGAAGCGCCAGGCTAGAAGGAGCTTTAAACACCAAAGAGAGGGCTCTGTTTGATCTTGGAGCAAACAGGGATCCACAGCAGCTCACTGAGCAGGGGGTGATGTTGGCAGCCAGGAGAGGATGGACCGCAGTGGGGAAAGATGAGACAAGGAGACCAGCTGGACCGATGTCATGTCCAAGGGCCTATACCAGGGAGGCACCTGTGAGAAGGCAGAGAGCTGTGGTGAAGTAGGAAATCTGTCAATGAGTTTAAAATGAGAGGAGTGAGAGGGAGGCACCAAGGAGGACACTGAAGCTCTGAGCCTGGCTGCCCAAGAGGATTGGGGGGGCCCTAAACGGTAACAGGGAGCTTCAGGGGATGGGGCTCTGGGGGACAGATGAGCTTTGTTTCTAACATGTTCAGTTTGAGATGGCTATGGGACACAGTTTGTGATGTCCAAAAGCCATCTGGTGATCTGTAACTGGAGCTTAGGAGAGAAATTCAGGACTGGATAACTAGACATGGGAATGACCGCTGAGCCCATGGGGGCTGATCAAATCACCAAGGAAGGTGCTACTGAACGAAAAGAGCAGGCAGTCCAGGGCAGATCCCACAACTAAAGAACCAGCAAAGGAGGCTGAGAAGGAGTGGTCAGACAGGGAGAAACACGGAGAAGGCAGCAGCAGGAAAACCTAGAGAAGACAAGATCTTCAGCAGAATATGACTGACACTGTCAAAGCTCCCTGGAGGTCAAGGAGGACAGAGATGGAGGAAAGGTCATCGGACCTGGTGATTAAGAGAGCACCTCGGACTTTGGAGAGGGTAGTTTCAGTTGGATGATGAGGTTAGAAGCTAGACTACAGAGCATGTAGCCGAGTGCTGGGAAAGGAAGTGGAGGTCCCTAGCACACACAACTTTCTCAAGGAATTTAGCTGAGAAGGGGCGGAGAGATGCAGAACAACAGCTAACAGCAATGGTCGGGTCAAGTATGGGCAGGAGCACTCTGCTAGAGAAGTCAGGAGATGGAATCAAAGATTGTGTGCAGAGGGACTGACTCTGGCAAAGGAAAGGGCCCCCTCCTTCATCCAGAGTGAGAATTAAGGTCCCACAGATGATTGAATAAGAGAGTATTTGCATGTCTGAATCATATTCAACTCAATTTTAAGAGTTTATTAAGTAACTACTAGTACAAGGTATTGAGAAAAGTGCTAGAGACACTACAAAAACAAAACCGTCCTCGATCCTCAGGGAAGCTGACATCCTGCGGGGGGTACATAATATGTACGCTGATAAAAAAAGACAACATGGTTTGAGGAAAGAGAAAGAAGACTAACAACTGCCAAGATCAAGAAATGCTCATTTAGGAGATGGTGCTCGAAGTGGGCCTTGAAGGAAGGTAGGGAGAAGAGTTAGAAGCACATTCTAGGCAGAGGGGCAGCTTGTATGAACCCCACCATGAAGGGGTTTGGGAGCATTGGCTCCTCCCTAGTTAGCCATACCCTTTCCACTGAGTCACAAGCACAAGCCTCTCATCAGCTGTCCTGGGGATCACATCTCAGGTAAAGTCCACAATGTCTCTTCTTCAGCTCCCCAAGAGCTGGTTATGGAGACGGGAAGGCAGTGCGTCGTCAAGAAGCAATGGGCTTAGAGCCAGAGGACCTGAGTTCTCATATATGCCCCCTTATAAAGCAGTAAATAGAAGAAAGTCTGGGTTCATGGGAACTCCGCTATGCTACTGGCTGGCTACATGTCTCAAGCTTCTCAGGGCCTGTTTCTTCATCTGTCAAAGCAGGAAGATGACCTAGAGCACAGAGGGGTGTCAAACTCCCAACCCACCCCTGAGCGCAGGCCAAACCGGATTAAAACGTAATTGAGAAATCATTTTTAAAATAAATAAAATACAAGAAAACACAGGTAAGAAGCAAATGTGTGGCCCACAGGGATCCTGTGTACAACCGGTTTGGTAGTGTTTTGTCTGAGCTTGACACCACCGGTCTGGACGATGGCCTAACATCCATTCCAATTCCAGTATTCAGTAACTCTGTGAACCAAAGTGCCAGGGAGGTAAGTAAAACCTGGGGCTCTGAGGAGAGGTTGGAGCAAACAGCTGGACAAGCCCTTGTGGACACTGTCGTGTAGTTGTGTTTACAAAGGATGTTTGTTAGAGGCTCTGAACGGAGGCTGAGGGACCAGGAGGAGTCTCCTGAAGGCTGAAAGTGGCTGTTCTTGTCTCTGTGGTTCTGGAGAATAACAGCTATTCCTTTGATAATAACACATACATAACGCTTAATTTTAACATTCCAAGACCATTTGAATTAAAATTTCCTAGAACATAGAGTGCTTGCCTTAAAATTCAGAAAGTTCTTTTTCAGAAAGTTCTCTTGTTTGCAAGAACTGTGTCTGGCCTGGGCCTGGGGCAAGGAGTTGGAAAGCGCTGGTAAGAGAGGAAGGAAGAACTCCCATAGAGCAGGATGTGTGTGGTGGCAGTATCTCGATGATGCCGATAGTGAAGAAAACTTAATTGTATATCGTCCTCATAACCTCATACATTCTCACACACTTTCAGACAGATGTCACATCTATTATCTCATTTTGTAGCCACAATACTCATGAGATGGTAAGAACAGTTTTTCCCATTTTACAGATTATGGAACTGAGGCTCAGTGACCTTACTGAAATCACAAAGCTAGTTAGTGCTAGACCGAGAGCTAAGCCATCCAGATGACCAAATTCTGAGCCGCCTAGCCTGAGAAGTCACTTGGACACAGGCATCTCCATGTCCTGCTCTCTCTGGTAAAGCAGTAACCAGAAGAAAGAGGAGGCTACAGAACAGGGGGATGCCCTTCTGGGCTCATCTCAGACCCACCCGTGGGGCCAAGCTCTAGCAGGACCAAATGTCAGCTACCTCCAACCTCACACGTGCTATTTTCCTGCACCCTGAGGAAAGTACAAACAAGACAGGGACCGAGAGAACTGTGGACGTTTCCCTGGCTCAATCGTTCAGCCTGGGGCACGATGTAAGCCACACTCCCACTCTATCACTGGGCTAAATTAAGAACTCATTCATGTTCTTTTGGCCAGAGGCCACAGCTGACTGGATGTTCAGAACAAAGAGTACCTTGAGTTGTGATTTCACTCACACCAGTGCTCAACAAGAACTAAGGGGCTGGAGAGCTGAGGACAGACAAAAAAGCTTGGATGGACAGATCTGACAGTATATTCCCTTCTTTATGTAATAAAGAAAACCAACTATTTAACAATTAGAACCCACACTTACAAAGCATGTTAAATAACGATGGGCAGTCAAGTGTTATTAGCCCCCTTTTACAGAAAAGGAAACTGAGGCTCAGAGACGCAAAGTACGGTAAAATGACTGCACTGAGGCAGTTAGTAACTGTCAGAATGAGGACTGGAAACTAAACTCCTTGATACAAAGTCCTGAACTGGCTTTAAAATATATAGATATCTATGTCTACACACACACACACACACACACACACTGTTTCTTTGCTTTGGCAAAATTCCATGATCTCTCCCATTTATTCCTCTTCTGCTCTCCACCCTCCTCTCCCCCCAGCACCATTCCTCTTCCCCTCCCCTTAAAAGGCTCAGGAAAGGTTACCTGGAAGCTTTCCATCCCAATAATCAGTCACAATATCCAAACCCCTTGTGCCTAGCAAGGCTCACTTTACCTGAAAAATTTCCATCAGGATCACAGCTGCCAACATCACAGGGCCCATTTCAAGGTGGTTTGTCTTCATTTTTTACTCCTAAATAAAGAGAAATAAATTCAATTTAGTAATGTTTTTTAAAGGGAATATTACAAGGTGGGGGGCAGGAGATGGAATATTTTTATTAGTGATAGGAATGAAAATCTGAGCAATGGAGAAAGAGAAAATGGATTTTGTGAGGTGTGGTAGCTCTATGGTTATGACTTTTCAAGATAAATAACAGTATTTGGGAAGTCACACTTCCTTAGTTTCTTATAAAAGGAAGAATGGTGATGAAAGGGGAAGAAAAATGCCAGATATGGAATTGTGAACTTTGGATCAATGTCCCTTACACATCTGAAAGGCTTCTGTTGAACAGCCTAGGTGGGAGTGAATAGCCAAACAATTAATGTGCTGTTTAACTCCTTATCTCATTTCTCCTTCAAATAAAATGATTAAAAAGTATTTAAGAAGGATTTTGTAAATTGGTTAATAGCTTTTTTTTTTTTAGAAATATACCTACCAGACATTCCAAAACAGATGTCCCACAGGCACCTCAAATTTTACCTGGCTAAAAGAAACCCCCTTTCCCTCCACCACTCTCACTAACTTTCCTCTTTCTGCTGAAGGCACCTCCATTCTTCTAGGGACACAGGTTCAGAAGCTCAGTCGTTCTTGGCTCCACACCCTCCTCTCAGCCTTCCTTGAGTAAGGAACCACCAACTACCAAATCTTGTCAATTCTGCTTCAATCAGTTCATAAGTATTCTATCCCTCCAATGCACAAGGTCCTAAGCCGGGTGTTGGGGTTCAAATGCAATGCTTCAGACAGTGCCTACTTACAAGCCAACTGGAGAGACAACATGTAAATGGGTCAGTTAAGATCACGGCATAAATGTGCAGAGAAGTGCAAATTAAGAGAAGAGCACTTAACTACAAGGCAGTCGGGAGGGAAGGCATTACCAGCTGGGGGTATCAGGAAAGGCACTAAGTACAGATGGTGCTTGAGCCCTGCCTGAAGGAGGAAAGGGATTCCATTAGGTGGAGGTCATTGGAGGGGAGATAAAGAATCATGAGGACTTTTTTTTCAAAAGTTTGTGAGGGAAAATAATGTATAATGAGGCTGGAAAGACATTTTGGGGTCAGGCTGTGAAGAGCTATGAGAATTAAAGGAGTAATTTACTCTTTTTTTTTTTTTAAAGCAATTGGGGTTAAGTAAGTTTCTCAAGGTCACAGGGCTGAGGCCAGAAACAATCTCAAGTTTCCCGACTCTGGGGCTGGTGCTCTTACTCACTGAGCCACCTGGCCGCCCCTAAGCAATTGGTATTAAGTAACTTGCCCAAGGTCACAGGGCTGAGGCCAGAACCGGCCCGAGTAATTGACTCTTGATCCTAGAGGCAGCAGGGAGCCATTAGAGTTGACTATGAGAGTGATGCGGTCATATTGTACTTGTGAAAAAGGAGAGGCCCGAGGCAAGGAGAGCCATCATGAGCTGGGGCAGTAATCTGGCTAAGAGGTGATGAGGGCTGGGTGAAGGGAGAGGGCAGTCAGACACAGTAGATGTGGAGGCTGAGACAAGTTCATGTTGTTCACACAGGCTCCGTCTAGCTAAGGCCCTCATCACTTCTTGCCTTCACTATGTCCAATGGGATTCTCCTAAAGCTCAGGCCTGACCTCCTTACTCCTCCACTCAGTAAATGCCAGGATCAAACTGCTTTATTTGGCATTTGAAGGCTCTTCACGGCCAAGGCCCCACAGAGTCCGGCCAGAATGGCCTTGTGGCTGCTCCTTGACATGTCACGCTATCCCCCCTCTTTAGGCTTGTGGAGGGGCTGTCTTCACTCCCTCCTCATCTCTGACTCACAGACTCTCTAGTTTCCATCAGAGATTGACTGAAGTGCCTTCTACAGAAGGCCTTTCTTGAGTGCCCAGGTGCACACGTATCCTCTCCTTGAAGATAGATGATGTTCTATTTTTGTCTTTTTATTCCCAGCACCTGGCACACTGCCTAACAAAGAGGAGAATAATGGAATTCCTGAGCTGTTTGTGCCACTCAGTGTTGAGAGATAAGGGAGGTGAAGCTCTGTCATCTGCCCAAAGCCATGCATACCTCTAGTTAGCAGCAGAACTGAGACTGGCACCCAGGTTTGTTAACACTTGGTTCAGACCTGTCACTGAGGAACTAAAGCACCAACATGGGTACGGATAAACAGACTCTGGACACCTTCTTTTCTTCCCTCACAAAGGGAAGAAGGGAGAAGGATTTATCTAAGTGAACCTGTACTTAAATACTGTGGCCATATTCTCTTCCTTTCTCAGGCAGAATCTAAGAAATATCATTGTCAACTGAAAACACAATCCGGTGAAATTGGTCACTTAGGTCTCTAAGGTTTGCAGTGGGAGGGTTTGATGGAGGGCCACGCCCCCATGAGACCTGTAAAAGAAAGCTAAGTTCCAGTCAGTCAGGCCCAGGGCCCTGTGGAATGGGATACCTGCAAAAGAAGATCCAGCTTTCTCTCTCCTTTCCCATCTCCTTGTCCTTGTCCAGAAAGGGACACTCCATATAGCAGTTTCAGAGTTCAAGATGCAGTACAGGAAAGTGTTAGACACATACAGAAAGGCATTCACTTGAGGCAGGAGCTGGGCTTTTGGAAGCAGAAAAGAGAGCAGGCTATGGATGCCAGACAGAGCTAACTCTAGCATTTAGGAATGTAAGTGCTGAGAACACAGCCCAGGAGTCCCGTGGAGATGCCTCACCCCCAGGAGCAGGGCAGCTTAGAGAGGACTGAACTCCGAGGTCTGGAGCTGTGGCCATGTGTGTTCTTTCCACAGATGCCTCAGAGCCCTGTCTGAACCCACTCCTCTCATGGAGGCTGTATGGGATGGCAGAGCAAGCCCCAGGACTGTGCAGGAAACACCCTGTAGAGCCTATTCTTATCACACTATCTTAGCATTTGCTTTGGGTTAACTATGTTTACTGGTTTACTATTGACGGTAAGTGGTTGTGTTTGTCCTTGGTTTTTGAAGAGGACCATGGCATCAGGGAAACGATGACATGACCCACAGTTGACTTGAATTTGAGTGAGGGAGGGCTGTGCAAGCTCATCGGCCTCACTTTCTCCTCCAGAGCCATCTGGGTCCAGTGACCAGATATTCATCACGATGACTGGAGATGACTCCTTGATGGCACATATACCTGAGCAGTGACCATCTGGGGACATACCCCTGCAAGCATGACTGAGAAACTGGGGAACATCTAAGAGGCAGCAGCATATGTAATTCTGAGTCTTTGGTGGGAAAGGAAATAGTAGCTGCCCTGTACCTTGTGTAGTTTGTATTTTTAGTACTTTTCTAGAAGGAATTTATATATTAATATTTTTTGGTTAGGCCTTAGACATGAATCAAATTTAAGTTTTGTTTAAGGGATTATCCCCAGAATTCTACTCTGAGATGTGAATGCCATGAACCAAAGACAACAAACAAGAATGTCACCCTTCTCTTTCGAGGTTCGGCTCCTCTCTCTTCCTAGCCCAGGACAGAACCTGAACCTGGTCTGCCTGAGCCTCAAAGCTGTGACTTCTTGGAGGGAGAAGATGCCCTCTGATCCCTGGGCCACAGGCACTTACAACATCAATTCAATTCACCTTTTACTAAATACCTACCATATTTAGAACACTGATAAGTATAGAAAGTGCTAAGATTTATTACTTGACCTTGTGGAATTTATAGAATATTCTCTTCCTTAATGGAATTTATGATTCAGCAGGATAACATTTAATGGATACAGAGACAAAAAAAAGAAACTGCATCCAGGCAGCTTACATTCTCCTTGCATTTTACCAACAAAGAACAGCAGCAAGAGATAGAAAGAGAAATTCCACTCTAAACAGTTACAGGTCTACAACATAGGAGGCCACCTACCTCCATCCCCCATTCAACCCCTGCCGTTCTGCCAAGTGATAAGGGGAAGGCACTTAAAATTACCCAAGTAATGAAGGCTTGATGTAAGAGGCAGCCCCTGAGGTGAGCTATGGTGAAGGAACTCAGTTCAGGTCATAGCTAGGGTAGAATACAGACTTTTTTGAAGGGGAGGTAATAATATTTAGCTATGTAATATTTTATTAGCATTAATGTAATTAAATTACATATTGTTATATATTAATATAATATTAGCACAGTGCCTTGCATCTTGTTGTTGGGTTGTTTTTGACTCTTCACGACCCCATTTGGGGTTTTCTTGGCAAAGATACTGCAGTAGTTTGCCATTTCCTTCTCCACCTCATTTTACAGATGAAGAAACTGAGACAAACAGGGCTAAGTGACTTACCCAGGGTCACCTAGTCAGTAAGTGCCTGGGCCTGGACTCTGTCCACTGAGCCACCTGGCCACTCCTTTGTAAAGTTACTTTTCTAAATTTTTGGTTCATTTTTCTTACTTTTTGGATTTCTGAATATGAAAAAGATCAACAATCACAAGCATTTCTATATACAAGGGGAAAAAACGGACTGTTTGTGAAATTGTGAACCTTTATTCTATTATAGCTTATTTCTTAAATACCTAATTCAGCATGTCAGTTTTTATTTCATGCATTCTATTTTAATGACAGGGGTTTAAGTTCTGATTCTGACATATACTCACAGCATGACCCTGGATAAGAAAGAATTTAACTTCACCGTTCTCTGGGCAACCATCTATAAGAACATGTAGCAGAGAAGTGCCCTGGTAGAAAGGGCTGCACCCTGGAGCTCCTCATATGAACGAAATCACAAATCTATTCCCTTTCTCCTTCCACATCAGAAACTCACTGTGTGACCCTGGGCAAGTTTCTGTCAGACCAGTCTGTTCTTGGTAGTTAAGGGTCTTTCTTTGGATTTCTCAAACACTGCGTTTCTATGTTTGTTCACTTCTGGATGTTTCTGTCTGATCTATGCCCTGACTGGCCTATTTTTTTTTTTTAACAATGACTGAATGATTTTAATGATTACTGCTTTGTAGGATAGTTTCATATCTGGTACTGCTAGGTCCCTATGCTTCACCCTTTATTTTCATTATCTTTCTTGAGATTCTTTATCTTTTGTTACTGAAGATGAATTTCATTATTTTTTTCTAGCACTATAAAATAATCAACCTTTGGTAGTTCAATTGGTATGGCACTGAGTAAAAGTAAGTATTACTGTCATTTAAAAATATTTTAACATTTATACTATTTTATATTTACATTGTCCAACCATGGACAATTAATCTTTTTCTAGTTACTTGAGTCTATTCATTTATGTGAAATGTGTTCAGTTGTATCGATATAGATCCTGTTCGGGTCTCAGTATGTGGTATTTCATTAACGAGGTATATCCTTTCTATTTACATTTTGCCTTCTAGTTTTATCAAATCTCAGTAACATTCATTTCTAATTTCTTCAAATATGGTACCCAAGCTTTTTGGGAAGGTTTTTGTTTGTTTTCTTCACATTTCAATCTTTTAATTTTATTGTAATATTTCTTATTGTATAAGGGAGTTGTTTGATCCATTCTAATTTTTGAGGAATTCACTACTCTAAGCTATTGATTCTTTGCTCATGAAAGATGCCAATACCCTTGGCATCCTGCCTCATCAGCATCCTCTGTCCTTTGGCTCTGAGGGTGGAGCCATGAAATCCAAAGCCTCCACTTAGAGAAGGAACTCGGCTCTGAATATCTGCTTCTTTCTCACTTGGCTGCACCGCTCTGGGACTTGTCGGACTTTCCCCCATGCCTCACATCTGGATACCTTCCTTGCTTGTCCTTCCTTGCTCCCTGATCCCGACTTTCAACTTCCTTCTGTATATTCTCTTCGCCTTTTAGAATTAAGTCCCAGGAGACCAGAGACTGCCTTCCTTCCTTGCATTTGTACCTCCAGTGCTTAGAACAGAGCCTGGCACATAGCAGGTGCTTCATAAATGTTTACTGAAGGACCCGCTGGGTTCTTATTTCACTTATAATTTCATTTTTTGATCTCTCGTTTCATTTCTCCTAGGTATTCTTGTAGTACCATAGCTGTGGAGTTGTTCTCTTTTTCTACAGTGTTTAGTCCCTTCTGCTTTTTACTCCTATGTCTAGCCTTGACCAAAGGTGAGGCTGAGCTCTCCCACTTCCTGCATTCCTGGGGAGAGTGGTTGGGCCTGTTTGGTCCTGACCTTTATTTTCTGGGTTCCTGGTTTCTTCTTCACCTGGTATGTCTATACTCAGAGCCCTAGTAGATTTCAGGTCTCCAGCCATATCCCCCACATCTTCTAGGTTCAAAGTGCTCTGGACTACAGAGCCTTCTAGAGAATCTCAGGTCAGAATGCTGTTAACTCTCAGTGCCCCTCAGGCACACCCATGTCAGAACTGTGGGTGCCACATCACACACCCACAGGTTTCCAATCTTCTTGGAGCTTCCCCATCCAAGCCCTCCATGTTTCCTTCCTCTGGGTGCAGGGTGGGCTTCAGATGTCCCTGGAGTGTCACTGGTCTGAGTCCTGGTAGGCCTCCAGTTTGTTTCAGGCCAGCCTATAGGATTCTGGCTGGCTTTTTGTGTTGTCTGAGCTAGATAATGGCATCTTGATCATTATTCAGGGAGTGGATTACTCAATGAGTAATGTGAGGAGGTGGGATTAGTGTCCCCTCAGCTACTGCCTAAGTATTCTGATTGGTCCACAATTCTAATGAGGAGATGGGGTGAGCATGTGGCAGCTGCCCCCACTTTACTCATCAAGAGGAGATGGGATTAGCAAAGGAGAGATATAAGGACTGGCCCCCAGGGCAGGCTGGCTGCATGTAGCCAAAACATGGGGTCACTTACTATGACATGCACTGGCTGTGTGACCCTGGGCAAGTCACTTAACTTCTGTAATGCCTTAACCCACTAAAGGAGGAAATGGCAAACCACTGCAACATCTTTGCCAAGAAAACATCCACAGGGACATGAGGAGTCAGACACCACTGAATAACAACAACAAAGTTACATACAATTATTTCATGCCTGCCTCTCACTGGGTCATTATGAAAAGGCTCCATTATATTCACTTGATTAAATCCCTAGTCTGATAACTAAAACAAAAGAGAACTGGGATTACAGAGGGAACTAGGATTTAGAGCTGGAAGAGATTTCAGAAGCCATCTGGTGTAATCCCCTCATTTTACAAATGAAGAAAGGATTCCCATTTCCCAGGTGAAAGGTTTGAGATGGTCTAAACAGCCAGTGTCTGAGGCAGGATTTGAACCCAGTTTTCCCCAACATTGAGTACAGCCTTTTATCCACCAAGCCATGGCTGGAGCCAGACTGTGAATGGCTTGAAGTGTGTAGGTAAGGCGGTTCTCTTTTATCCTAGAGGAAACAAAGAGACACTGGAACTGCTTGAGCTGGGGAATGACACGGTCAGACTTTCACCTTGGCAGCTGTATGAAAGGCTGCAAAAAGAAGACTCACCTCGAAGCAAGGGGACTGATTAGGGTGATGTGGGTCTGAAGGGGAGTGCTGGGTGAGACTGGGGTAGTGAGGAGACAGAATTGGCAAAATTTGGCAAATGACTGGCATTAGGCGGTGGGAGAGAAAGGCAGAGATAGAGGGACAAGGACACAGAGAGACAGAGACAGACAGAGACTGAGAGACAGGGACACAGAGAGAGAAAGAGACAGAGACAGAGAGACAGAGGGAGAGGAGAGGAGAGGAGGGGAGGGGAGAGGAATATGGAGGATGTCTCCTAGCTTATGAATTTGGGTGACTAGAAGAACATGATGATGGTCCTCATCAGAAACAGAGAAGTTTGAAGCAGGGATGAGTTTTAAGGAAAATGCAGTAAGCTCTCTGTTAAACATTTTGAGCTGGAGCTATCCAGCAGGCATTAGGTAATGCTATAAATAAGTAAATGGGGAAGTACATGCAAAATATGTGTGTGTGTGTGGGGGGGGTGACACTGGAGGTGAGAAAAGTCTTTAATGATGAAGAGAAAAGCATTAACGAAGGATTCCTGGAAGAAGTGGTTTTTGAACTGGGCGCTTATCCTCACACTTCTAAGAGCTTTCCGAAACGATTCACTAGGAAAACACTACCCACACAGGGAGTGAAAAGATTCCTTCAAACTCTCTGCACACTGGGGTCAGTCCCTTGGGGTGACAAAGACTTGCTGGTAATTGTGGCTGTGGCAGGAGATTATCCCAAAAAACCCACATCCAAAACGAAGACAAGACTTGGGAAAAATGCAAGCCTTCACTCCCTGGGCCTGGAGGTGGCGACATGCATCACATAAAAAGCCTGTAAATAGGCCTACAAGTTCTGTATTTAATCTGTGTTTACAAGATTGAAAAAGTAAAGTGGGCCCTTGAAAACCTCAGCTGGCTGAGCCATGAAGCCGAGGCAGCACGCTTCTCATTTCTCTTCCCTTTGTCCATTTTCTGAGGTAAAATGAAGTAGTTTAACTCTACAGCGGGTGAGGGTAAGGAGGAGTAAGGAGAGTGTGGGAAAGAGCTCCAGATCCGGTCTGGAAAGCCTGACTCTGACATTTAGCATGAGATGACTGTGAAACCCATTATTCTAAGCCCTAGGTTTCCAATTTGTAAAACCAAGATAACAATATCAGTACGACCCGCCTCAAAAAGGTGTGAGGAATAGACAATATAATACGAGTAAAGAGCTGGACAAGCCACAAATATCCGTCAATATTAATGACAGTCCCAGAGATCCAGCATCACAGGGGACTGGCATTAGTTCCATGACACTGCAGTACAAATTTTCATCCCACTTCAGCTGTTTCATCAAATACATAAAATTGTAACTGAACGCCCGACTTCACAGATCACTTTTTTTAAAGTTCCCTTCACTTGCAACCAGCCCCAAGGTAATAATGATATCTATAAAGACAGCGCTTTGGGGGTTTGCAAAGGATATTATTCTATTGCATTACCTCAGTTGATTCTGACAAAAACTCTTCAAAGGGCTGCCTTGAAGGATGAGGAAGACAGAGGTGGCTTGCCCCACTCACAGAGGGTGATTCTCGAGGCAGATGTGAAGTTCAGCATTCTTTCCCGATCGCTCGGGAGGTGCCTCTGTCACAGTGGAATGTGAGATTGGAGAAGGAGAGCAAGAAGCAGCCCCAGGAGCATGCAGTGCAAGCACCTCATCTAGGAGGAAGCCAGTGGCAGGCACACCGGTTCACGAAGGGCAGCAGCGGCAGTGCTAGAACCCAAACCCAGGTTCTCCGACTCCCAAGTCCAGGGCTCCTCCCTTTAGGCCTCTTTACTCAGATCTGGGCAAAGATACTCCTAGAAAACTCCCATTTCTTAGGCTTTATGTAAAGAATTTTAAAAGTTTACCTTGCTTTTGGCCTTTTGGGGGAGGATGACTGCTTGATTTTAAGTTCCCAATTGCTTCCCCAATTCTCCCAGCTAGAGTCTGGCCTTCCAATGTGGGGTGAGATTTTGTTGACAGTGATAACTGAGACAGGCAGGACTTTTCTTTTTATAGATGACCCCCAAACAGCTTGGCAGTGACAACCGACCCTTGCTTGGCCACTGCTATTTAGACTGGGGCCCCTCCCTGTGCCTTCAATCACAGTGATGGATGGGCCCAGGATGTTTCTAAGCCATTTAGGATTCTCTGACCACACTGCCATATTCCTTGAATGGCCAGAAGCTGACCGGATAACTTCCTTTCCTGTCCTTTGGATTATGAAATGCCATCCTAGGAAAGAAGCTAAATCTAGCTAGGTGCTTCATGTAACCAAAAAGCCCTTTCCCCCTAAAACTGTCTAGCACTTGCAAATTAAAGTGTCTGGCTCTATAGCAAGTTCCCAATTCAGAAAGTAAGACTGGAAAATGAGTCAATAAAAAGAGATAAAGAATTTATGATGCCACGAGTGCTCAAGACACAAACCCAGAAGAGAAGAATAATTCCAAAGCCTCCAAGAAAAATATCACTTATCCATAAGAACACTTGGAATATAGAGAATGAATCAAGAGATTTTAATAAAGAAATTAAAATGCTAGCATAAATGAAAATGCCAAAGGAAAGAACTGGAAGAGAAATGAGTTATAGAGGAGACAAGTGAAGAGTTAACACCTCTGTCTAAAAGGTACAAAACCTTGTACAAGTAAGACTCCCTGGAAACTGAGATGGGAGCAAACAAAAAGGAATAACTCTACAAGGCAACAAGAAGCACTAAAACAAAGTCAAAAGATTGTGAAAAATAGAAAAAAAAAAACCCATAAGAGATCGAATAATAAGAACAACTAACCTGAAAAACAGATGGAGGAGAAATTATCTGATAATCAGTGGATCACCCACCTGAGAAGTAGCAGTCATGTGAGATGGCAGCTAGGGCAGCGGGCCTGTAGACAGGAAGAGCTGAGTTCAAATCCAGCATCAGACACTTATTAGCCGGGGGAAGTCGCTTAACTCTCTTTGCCTCAGTTTCCTCGTCTGTAAAGTGAGCTGAATAAGGAAAGAGTATCTTTGCTGAGAAAACCTCAAATGGGGTCACAAAGAGTTATACCTGACTGAGTGACAACAACCTGAGACCTGTGATTAAAGAAAATCTAGATGTATTTCAAGAAAACATGAAAGAAAAATGTCCACAATGTGTTAGAATAAGAGGGGAAGGTGAAAATAGGAAGAATCCGTCCATCATCTCCTAAAAGAAACCCCCACATGAAAATTCCCTGGGAAGTAAAAGGGGGAGATGGGAAAGAGAAAAAAAAATGCTAATGAATGAAAAAAGAATGTAAAGAAAACAAAAAGGGGAAAAGAAGGGAAGACACACGATTATGGTGCCTACTCTATTCCAGGCACTATGCTAAGCACTTTTTTACAAACAGTATTTTAGTCTTCACAACAGCCCTATGATGAGGGTGCTACTGTTATCCCCATTTTACAGCTGAGTAAAATGAGGCAAAGGTCCCGAGACGTGCCAGGCATGCTTGGCTAGTGCGCGTCTGAGCTCACTCCAGGCCTCGTGCTCTCTCCATTGCGCCATCTAGCGGCCTCACAGAAGGACCTGGACGACCACTATAAAGCAGCCCTATCTGCTCCCTGCCGGGATTTCAGCTGAGGCTTCTTTCCTCCATGTGCCTGCCTCTCTTCCCCCAACACACCTGCCCACGTGCTACAGCTTTCATATGCCTAGCAAAGCCCCCTCAAATCCTTTAAATCCTGAGTTCCTCCATCTACTCCTCAACTCCAGCTCATGGCTCAGGGAGGATTGCTGAGGGCCATCGCTTTAACAATCCATACTTGGGCGGCACTTTCTAAGTGTAGAGGCAACGTAGGAGGCTTTTCTGACTGTCTTTAAACTCACCTCCATTTCAAGTAAAATGAGCTGTCATGTCCACTCTGCCATATTCAAGTCTGTCCTCTTCCTAGGAGGTCTGCAAGGCTGGCCACAGAGAACAAAGCTGTCCTGCCCTATTCCCCAAGACAGATGTGCATGACAGCAAACTCTCTTCTATCTTACCGAACCCAACAAACTGCCCTGCCTCCTCTCCAAGGCCAGCTGCCATCCAGTACGACACTCTGGCTTTTTGATTCTATCTATGCAACCAGAGAATTATTTGAAATCAGAGCTCACTTATCTGACAGAAACTTTAAGAGTCAATTGACCTCTCCTTATCTTGGCATGAAATGTATCAATAAAGCTTCTTATTGACTTGTGTCCTAAAATTGTGAATCTGAGGTTTCTCTGTGATCTAAAGGAAACAAAGTGCTATCCTCACAATAATTTTGCAAGTTAAGTAGTGTGAGTATTATCATCCCAATTTTGCAGAGAAAAAAACTGAGGCTGAGGTAAAAATGATTTATCCAAGGTCACACTCAAGTCACTGGCAGAGCTAGGACTCCAACCCAGGGGTCCTGGTTCTATATCTAATAATCTCTCCATTATACCATGATACAGCACTCCATACATTATTGAATTAACAGTCAAGCAGGCAAGTTAAAAACTTGTGGATTTTTGCATCTACTTCCTTGATCATGGAATGCAGACTCAATTAGAACTGTATATGTCAGAACCAGGAGGGACAGCAGAGATCATGCGGATAATTTTTATCACTATATGAATAAGCAAACTAAGGTGGAGGAAAGCTAAGGGGCTTGCAAAAGCTCACACTGCTTGTCTATAGCAAAACCACATCTCTTGACCTTGGGGAAAGATATCGGGACACAAAATCACATGGGAAAAGAAACTCTAGGACATGGCCCCATGGAAAGGAACCAGAAATTCCATGAAGGGTCCTACAAACTGAGACTTAGATACACCAAGAGAGGGAACAGGCCTGGCCAGACTAGACTGGGAGATCACTCTTCTCACCTTGGTGAGCACTTCTGAGTAAGGAGGGCTAAGGCCCTGCTCTCCCTTACAATCATGTCTTCAAAGATCAAGAAAGAGTACCAGCATGAGGAGTGATTAGAAAGTCTAAGGAGTTAGCCACAGGCTTCCGGGACTCAGCAGTGCTCCAGCTAGGAAGGCACATCTTTCCAGCACGGGGACTGGGCAGGAGCCTATGGCAAAGTACAGAGCGAGGAGCAGGAATGGGGTAAGCTTACATCTGGGTTGTTCTTATGCAAGAACGGGGTCACAGATCCAGTGCAGACTAGGGCTGAGGCCTGCAGTTGAGTCACTTGAGCAGGAAGTGCTGACCAGGTGCAAGCTTATGGTTGTGGTACTCTAAAACCATAGAGCCTTCCAAATAGCTGACAGGGACTGGGGCCAACAGTTGTCTACTGAAGCTCTAGCCCAAGGGAAGCTGACAACTGTGGCCCAGACTGAAACCAGGACCTGAAGCCTACAGAGTCAGACTAGAAGAGCATAGATCATACCGCGGCCTTTTAGGGTATACTAAAAATTTGTGTCTATGTAGTCCACTCCTTAGACCCTTGAATAAAGTATTCAGTACCTGAAGAAAGCAGTGGTGTCCCCTCTGATAATATATGTCAGACCAAAACAAAGCTCCAACATGCCCTCCAGAACTGCGAAGACCCCAAACCTAATACAAAGTCCCATATCAGGAAGTAAGGCTAGAAGAATGAGTCAAGGGAAAAAAGACAATCGCAATTAATAGCTAGTATGATTCCAAGGATGACCAACACACAATCCCTCAAGAAGACAGCCAGTACTTGTCAAACTTTTAGGTTTCAGAAACTCTTCATTCTCAAATGTTTTGGTCTCAGCAACTCTTTACACTCTAAAAGTTATTGAGTACACCCTAACGAACTTTGTTTCTGTGGTTAATAATTATAGATATTCACCGTACTAAAAATTAAAATATCTTAGTATTGTTATTAACATAGTTTTAACCTCTTGGATTCCTAGAAAGGGTGGTCTCAGGGACCTCTAGGAGTTCCTACGCCACTTTCAGACTGACTGCTCTACAATATCAACAAGCAAAGTTTCAAAGAAAGACAGTTTAGCTACAAGGTCAATTAGAATTTCTTGAAAAAATTAAGCAAAATTTGAAAAAAAATGTTATCATTATTGGAATGAAAAACTCTACAGGAAGAATTAAAAAAGAAACATAACCTTAAATGAAAATGAACATATTAGAACAATAAGTATAAAACCTCCTTCGAAGAACAGACCAACCGTAAGTTAACGATTCCATGAGAGATGTAAAATGATATATAAAAGAAATATTAAAGAAGTCAAAAGATTATAAAAAAGAAAATACATCATACCAAAAACAACTGACCTAGAAAAAATTTCATAAAGATCACTGAATTACCCGAAAGTCATGAGCGAGATACCTTATTTCAAGAAATCATGAATTAAAACTCCAGACTTATTAGAATCAAAAAGCACAGTGAAAAATAGAATCTGCCATTCTTCTAAAAATAGCACCAAATCAAAAATTCCCAAGAATGGCATAGTCAAAACCTTAAAGATTTCATGATAAAAAAAGAAAATACTACAGTCAGAAAGAATTCAAGTACAGTGCAATCATTTAGAATCCATGTACCATGATAAAGGAGAGAAGAATCTGAAATATGATATACTAAAGGCAAAGAGATAGGCTTACAAATAAGAAGTTTTTACCTAACAAAATTAAGTACAATCCTATAGGGGAAAAATAAACCTTTAATAAATTAGAGGACTTCCAAACATTCCTGATGAAAATATGAGAGGTGAGTAGAAAAACTGAATTACAAACACTGAATTTGCAAACAATTGCAAACGATACTGAATAAATTTGAGAATTTGGAAAGGAGTATACAAGAATAAAGTTCTTACATTCTAATAGAGGGAGAAGAATCAAATGCTCTCTAAGAATCCTTAAGTCATCAAGGGTCATAGGGGGATTAAATAAGATATGGGGACTGGAAGTGGTTTGGGAATGTCTGATGATCTTAAAAGAAGAAAGGAAAGGAAGAGAAAAAGGAATACACTCAGAAAGAAAGAGGGAGAAAGGTAGGAACTTTTTTGGACATGACCAATTTGGGTCTAGGACAATATCAGGGGGCCAAGGGCAGAGGCAGTAACAGTGGTGTAAGGCCGCAGCCCAAATGGCTAAGGGAAGCTGAAAAGTAAAGCACACAATAATTACTTAACATGTGTCAAGCATTATGCTTTTCAATAAGGATTTAAAAAAAAACCTACAAAAACAATGAAACATTTTCTGCCTGTGTGCTTATAATCTTGCTGGAGTCATAACATGTATGCACATAGGCATATACTAAGCAAGCTAAATTAAAATGTAAATAGCAAAGATTTAAGAAAATTAAAATACAATAAAACATAGAAAACATTTTAAAACCAAGGTAGCGAGGATTCTTATTGTGTGGGATGACCTGAAGTGAAGTTTCCTCATTCTGAATGTCATACATTCTTATCACTTCCTTATACTTTGTAACTAAGTTCAGTATTGTTTTCCTATATATATGTGTGTAAGTCATTGTGTATATCAAGGTAATATAAGAGCTACTGAGTATTAACACAACTGATTGGATTAACTATTGAGACCAAATTAGAGGTGGTTCTAGTTTGGGGGAAGGAATGGTAGTGTGAGCGGTAGCAAAGGGTTAAATTTCTATAGAACTGCAAGAATTGCTGAAACAAGACTACTGATAAAAAGTATCAGACAGTAGCCTTGGGAAGAAGTTTGAGTTCCCAGAGAAATCCTAGATAATACTAAAATGAAATAATGTAGATAAAAGGAGCTGACAGCAGCAGGTGGATTTGAGCAATCAGAAAGCAGACAGCGGCCTTGGGACACTCAGGCCCAGATAAGGACACATCTAGGTTGGACTGAAGGGGGTTCAGTATTCTGAGGTTGTAACTTCTCTTGTGTAATGGACCTCATGTATTATGTATGTTATCTAACAAGATTATAGCCTCATTAGTAATAATTAGGGTAATGTTTGGGAGGGGCATGTAACCCTTGCTTATTTAACCCAGTTTCTGCTCCTGTAAAAAGGCCTCCTCTCTCTCTCTCTCTGTCTCTCTCTCTCTGTCTCTGTCTCTGTCTCA
>NW_027185655.1:6833320-6870269 GCF_028583685.1 Petaurus breviceps papuanus | reverse complement strand
TCTCTCTGTCTCTCTCTCTCTCTGTCTCTCTCTCTCTCTGTCTCTCTCTCTCTCTCTCTCTCTCTCTCTCTCTCTCTCTCTCTCTCTCTCTCTCTCTCTCTCTCTCTCTCTCTCTCTCTCTCTCTCTCTCTCTCTCTCTCTCTCTCTCTCTCTGTCTCTCTCTCTCTCTCTCTCTCTCTCTCTCTCTCTCTCTCTCTGTGCAGTACCAGAGACTGGACGGCCCACTTCTCATGAGATTCTAATAAAACTTTCTACCTTCACTTTGAGAGGTCTCTGAGTAGTCAATTTGGGTTAGGGTCTCCATATCCCACACATTATGTACAGATTAGTGGCCCAGTTTCTGTTTGATTTTGACAACACTACTCTATATCACTAATAATTAGAGGAAATAAAAATTTTAAAAATTCAGAACTTTTCCTTCACACCCATCAGACTGGCAAAGATAACAAAAAAGAAAAATGACAAATGTCAAAGGCAAAAAAACAGGAGCATTACTGAACTGCTGGTGGAGCTTTGAAATGGTCTAGTCATTCCAGAGAGTGTATTGGAAGTGTGGTCACAAAATCATTAAACCATACATCCCCTTTGATGCAGTCATACCACAAATAGGTCTGACCTCAAAGATGTCAAGTAAGAGAAAAAGGATCCCTAAGTACAAAAAGCGTTTACAGCAGCACTTTTCATATTAGCCATCAACTGGAAACTAAAGAAGCACCCTTCTCTTGGGGAATAGCTAAAGGAAATCATGGTATATTAAGGCAATGGATATAATTATGCTAAAAGAAATGACAAAATGGACAGTTTTAAAGACACCTGGGAAAAACACTGTGACCAGAAGAATAAGACAAGCAGAACTAGAACAATATAGACAACAGCAGTGTAGAGAAAATAAGTTTACAAGACTTTAAAACCCTGATTAGTGCCATGATGAACCGTCACTCTATTTGATTGATGATAAAGTATTTTACCCACATCTTGCCAGAAAGATAATGGACATAAAATGCAGAATGAGTCATACACTTTTAGACATGTCTGATGCAAGAACTTGTTTTGCCGTACAATGCAGATTTGTTACAGGAGGTTTTTTTTCTTTTTCTCCTTAATTGTTTAGTTAGGGGTGAGAGAAGTGGGAAGGAAAAATAATGTTTACAAAAATAAATGAACTAACAAAAAAGGTATATCTCAACAAAATCAACTCCATTTAAAAATATATACCTAGAGCAATGGACTCCAAACTTTTTGATGGTACACACTGATCAGTAAAAAAACTTTTCACTCCCTGGTTTCATTCAAGACAACTTGGATCATCTACTACATTATCCCAGGAGAATTTTTCTGGTTTGTCTCTGTTGCTGCCATTTGCTTGAGAGGGCAAGTCATATAACTAACTAGAACTTGCAGAATTTATCTAAGCCTCAAACTTTAGCCCGAGTGATTATTTGGTTAGTGGTAAGAGAATTTCTGGCTCCGCTGAATTACCTCTAGTTACTTATGAAGGGCACGTCAAGTAACTAGGTAGTTAATGTATATAGCTAATGCTATAGTGAATGGATGCCAGCCTGCCAGTCCTTCAGACTTGCAGCCTGTGTTGTCATTCTCAACTCCTCCCCATCTCTCACGTCACCATTATACAATCTGCTGCCAATGACTGTCCATTTCACCCATGCACTCTCTCTCCCAATCCACTCCCCTCTTGCCTCTGATGCTGCCCTCGCTCTGGCACAGGCCTTTATCACCTCATACCTGAATTACTGCTAACAGCCTACTAGTGGGTTTTCCTGCCTCAGATCTCTCCCCACTCTAGTCCATCTTCTATTCAGACACCAAATGATCCTCCTAAAGTGTGGGCCTGATGGTGTCAACCCTACTCAATAAATTCCAGTGACCTGCTATTGCCTCTAGGATCAAATCCAAAATCCTCTTTTAAAGCCCTTCATAATCTAGCCCCCAATATCCAGTGATACCAGCCTCCTGACTGTTACTTGAACAAGACACTCCATCTCTCATTTCTGAGCATTTTCTTTAGTTGTCCCCCACACCTGAAATGCTCTTTCTCTAAGGCTCCAACTACTCACTTCCCCGGCTTCCTCTAAGTCCCAACTAAAATCCCATCTGCTACAGGAAGCCTTCCCTAACCCCCTCTTAATATCAGTCCTGTCCCTCTTTTAATGATTTATCCTGCATTTACATTGTATGTATGTGTATATATATATATATATATATATATATATATATATATATGTATTTGTTTGCTTGTTGTCTCCCTCATTATATTTCGAGCAACTTGAAGATAGGAACTGTCTTTTGCTATTTTTTGTATTTATCATAGTAGGCACTTAATAGATCTTTATGGATTGTCAATGATGGGAAAGGCCAGATAGATTTGAAAAGGCTTTAAAAGACAAAAATCCCTGACCCCAAATCTTCCAAGGCCCTTCACTAGCTTTATAGTAAAGTCTTTAGTCTTGCATTTAACACTCACCACCAAATAATCCAATGTAATCCTTGCCAACCTCTCTAGACTTCTCACTACTTTTGCACATGAACCTTCTGCTCCAGTCAAACCAGACCATTTATTATTCTTGTGTTCTCTTGGCCCCATGCACCACCAAATCTTTGCGGACTTCATAAAGCGCTCTGTGCCTCTCTTATGCACTTGTCCCATATTGTAGTTCTATATACCACATCCTCCTTACAGAATGAACTCCATGAGGCAGGGACCATGGTATAGTAGAAAGAACCCTGGATTTGGTGTTGCTGCAGACAAAACTGCCCTCCCTAGGTGGCTCCCAGAGATTGGCTTTAACAAGTATCCCGAGGCTGGCAGCTTCCAGGGAACCTCCAGACTGTGTCTTAATATCCCTTACCAAGCCCCCCTGCACCATGAACTTCCCTGACGTGTATAACATGTCAACACTCATCTCCTTAGAAAGAGCCCTGCTTTGAAGGCACGCTGACTCCATTTTGTCTTGATCAATCATTTTGTTATAAATGACCCCTAGGGAACTGCAAGACCAGCTATAACAGTTCTTATTTTTCAGTGTCCTCATTTCTCCCTTTATTGGTACAAAAACTCTTCGCTACTCAAGGTGGAAAATTGTAGAGTCCTGAGAAAGGTCTCCTCCTGATCTGGCCTGGCAATTCTCACTGATTTAGTGAAACTATATTAAAGATAACTCTCTTATCCATCTCCTATAACTAATAATATACATTTTTTTCTTTGACACATATATATATTCTTTTTTTATAACCAACTGTATTTTCTGAATAGCTATCTTTTTAAAATTTTTTTTGTTTCACATAATGATACACTGAATAATGTTCAGCTTAGGAATGTGCCCTAAAATTTTGTTTGAAAAGAACCTTTTGGTTAGAAATTCTCTCTCTCTGAGTTCAGAATAAAAAATAAAATTTTAAACCAGAAGAATGAAAAAAAAAACTAAACTAAAAACAGCACCAGACCAAATGATAATCAAGAATTTCTTCCACCTCAGAACTTTACAAAAAGTAAACCAGAAGCCAGGGGCAACTGGAAAGGAGGGTCACCAGAAAAGCCAGGTTAGCACGGGCAAACAAATTATGTCTCTAAGCAAGATTAGAAAATGGACATTGATATATGTAGCCTGCCAGGCTCTGTATCCTATGGCTGCAAAAGCAAAGAAAGGGCTGTCTCAAGAAAGCCCCAGGGCATTCAGAAATCCACATTGCTGACTAGGAAAGCCAGTGAGAGCAGCAGAAGTGTAGGTATGGTCCCAATGATACTAGGCCACCTGAAGCCCAGGAGCTCCAACGTTCCTAGCACTCTATCCTGAAAAGCCACAGAGGGCGCCAAAGTTCCAGGATTTTGAGTTTCAAAGGTCAATACAAGACCCAAGTGGCCACAAAGCAGGGCTAACCAACTCACCCAGGTGGAGAATGAACTGTGGTACACAAATGTAATGGAAAAACACTGGACCTTAAAAATGATGCAGGAGAAAATTCCAGAGAATTGTGGGAAGTATGAACTGACACAGAGAAGTGAGTGGAAGCTGGAAAACAATTTATATAAGGACAACATGATAAAGAAAAACCATTCCAAAAGATTTAAGAACACTCAATGATCAACCCCATTACCAATGGACCTAAGATGAAACGTGGCTCCCTTCTCCTGATGGAGACAGTGGATGTGAGGCGTAGAAGAAAACACACTTTTGACATAACCACTATTGTCGATTTATTTTACTTGACAATGGATTTGTTACAATTCTTTCCCTTTGTACTTAACCTGTGGCACGGCTATGAGGAAGAGGAGGGTTGGGATAGCACTGCCAAAAAAAGGAAGGAAAAAAAGAAAAGAGCATGGAAACATTTTTAAAAAATTTTAACGGTTTAAAAAGATAGAAGTTCAAAAGGAAGCCCAGACAAGTGCAGCAATTTTGAAAAGTACACACTGAAACAGAGACAGCATAGACGGTGTGTATGCCTATACGTATATATAGACATATACACAATATATTTAAAATATACATAATATCTAGATACGTGGATTGATTTTTTTAAATATATAACTTGGCATATTTCTGTATGAACGTTTTCCTTTACAATCCTATGCATTCTATTTTATGCATTTAAAAACACGATTCTGAGAAGTGGTCCAAGGCTTCGGCAGACAACCAGAGAGTTCGCTAAAAGCCTCTGCTCCAGCCGGTCACTAGTGAGTGATTGCTCACTCCTCTAAACTCACAGCATCTGTTTTGTGCTTCTTGCATGTATTTCTATACTGATCAGTATTATAGTTCTTCCTGCACTTGTCTGATCACAGAAAAGCACAGGTTATGTCTTTAAAGGTATCGCTCCTAACACTGGCACTTAATCGATGTTGGCTGAGTCGATGTCCACTCCTGGCATGTCACAGGATCACAGAGTAGGAAGGGATCCTAGAGGTCATCTCTCTCTACTCCTTACCAAGGGATGAATCCCCTCCAACAACAACCTTTACAAATAGACAATGCTTAAATGCCTTCACATAATTCCGGACTCATAGGTTTAGAGCTGAAGGGGATGTTAAAAGCCATCTAGTCCAACGCTGACTCTATAGATGAGGAAACTGAAGCCCTGAGGGGCTGATTGGCCACAGGCTGCACAGGTGAAGTAACTGCTGAGTCACCCAGGTCCTCTGCCTGCAAATCCAGTGCCCTTTCCATTGTATCCCACTGTCCAAGATGCTCTTTTGGGCTTAAGAAGGTGCCAAAAATGTCGTGCACTCAGTCCCCACTTGCACCAACAGACTAGGTCTCCAGGGATCAGGGCTGTGAACTGCAGCATGAGAAAGCCCCCTCCCAGCATCTCAGGGGCCCTGAGAATCTTGATGGGAAAAGGCACAGCTGCTTCCTGTGACTCACACTGCTCCTACCCATGAGACTGGGAAAACAGCTCCAGAGTTTGTGCTACAGAACTAAACCAGAGACTTTAGACTTACATAACACTACGATGTTTATATATTCAATTCTGATCCCCATATCTCAAAAAAGATATAACTGAACTAGAGGAGGGCAACTAAAATGACCTGAGACATAGGTCATGTTATACTGAAACATGCTAAGAAATCTGGGGCCCTACAGTCTAGAAAAACAAAATTATCTCACTCCTTCAACTCCTTTGTTCTGTGAAGCTTAGATTCAGTTGCACTTGAGGACCTAGAGGGCCACTTGTGGCCTCAAGGTTGAAGGTTCCCAAGCCCTGTCCTAGGAGAATATAATTGGAGATATGGGTTAGGGTATCGTGTTTTAAATCTGTCACTGGGTGATTGAATCTTTTACATTTAAAATTTTTCTTTTGTGTTGAGGAAATAAATGGCTGTCCCATGGCAGAGCTACCTTGTACACTCAATACCATTCTCCTTCCTTTTGGGGGAGCCCTAAACATAAGCCAAACTTAAGATTAAGTGATTCTCCCCAGGGCTCCAAGGCTGGATAGGTACAAAAAGGCATATACAAAGAAAATGAGCTTGGCCCTTCTTAAGAGGTCAGATTTGTCCCAGAACTGAACCCTGTCTGGACATGAGGTCAGAGCTTGTGCCCTTTATTGGGTAAGGATGCCCCAGACCCTCCTGGGCCAGCAGTGATCTCCTGTTCCATAGAGTGGGAGTTCTAGAGGACATCATGGAAGAGGTAGACAAATCCTGCAAGGGACATTATGGGAGTAGAGTTGAGATATATAAGAGTGAGGGAGTGAGGGACTTGCTTTTAGCAATCAAGAGTTTAGTATCAAGGGGATGGGGGGATCTGGAAGGAGTGGGCATATGCTGGCCATGGAAGGAGCTGAGCTGATCAAGGCAGGTCAGCATAACATCCATGTTTCATCATGACCTTCCTCATCTCTGCTCAGCCTCCCCTGCTCTGGGAAGCAGCCAGACAGTGCTGTATCCCAAGGGATCCAGAAGCTCAGCTTCACAGAAAACCCTGGTGGGGCTTGGCTGTGTGTTGAAGCCTGGACTCATATTATGCTCCCTCCTGTTTTTAATTTTCCTTTTGGTTCTAAATCCCATTCCATGTAACACCAAGAATGGGAAAATTTTATCCCTTGTCAGGGCCAGTGCTGGTAGCTTGTATTTCATTCAGAACTATTTTCTGTTTTGTTTTGTTTTTTGGAGGGGGGAAGGCAGGGCAATTGGGGTTAAGCGACTTGCCCAAGGTCACACGGCTATGAACTGTTAAGTATCTGAGGCCAGATTTGAACTCAAGTCCTCCTGACTCCAGGGCCGGTGCTCTATTCACTGTGTCACCTAGCTGCCCCCAGAGCTATTTTTTTTTCCCAACTAAAATTCTCAAGGTGTTTATTAATTGGTAATAAGTCAAAATTTCCTTAATTTGTATGTAGACAATTTTCTTAACTTAGAATATAGGATATTCAATGGAAACCCCTTAAGTGGGGCTTAATGTACTACCATTTTTCATTATAAAATCTTTTCCACAGACAAAATAGGAAAACAAATTAGTATTGCTAATCAAAACATACTAAGAACCATTCCAAGATATCCAGAACTATTTTCTTATTACTGGAAATGTACCCAAGATAAGCACACTTCCCCAGTTACTATTTGGGGACAGATAGAGGTTCATTCTGACTTGGAGAAAAAGTATGGGCAAGCCTAAACTTTTTATTTTAAACTTTTCTTGTTCTCATCTGCAAAGGGAAAATGTTAGCTCAGTAAAAAGAAGAACTAAAGCCAAGAGGGGAAATCCTTTTCACAGATGAAGAAGGTTCTCTTAAGGCCTGTCTAGGAGCTGTATTACTTATGAATGATTATCACAAACGGTTTTGTGTTAAGAATTTTATCACTGGCCTGTTCTTCAATGCTCAGCTGCTAATCCTTACTCCAATTCCCATTTCCTAATTTTTCTT
This sequence comes from Petaurus breviceps papuanus, assembly GCF_028583685.1. Lineage (NCBI taxonomy): Eukaryota > Metazoa > Chordata > Mammalia > Diprotodontia > Petauridae > Petaurus > Petaurus breviceps. Next base: position 6,862,886 of record NW_027185655.1, on the reverse strand, counting down.
GTTAGTTTTTACATTATACTTGACAAAGTGAGAGTGAAATCTCTTTGGGAACTTTTAAAATCTATTCTTCCTAGGAAAGTTATGTATTAATAAAAATAGAAAAAATGTTCTGGAATACATGGTATCCAAAATTTTTAGTTGTTTGCTAAGTAGCCTAGTTATTTTGCCCAGTAAAACATATTCTACAGAGAACTGTGGTGATAAAATAGACCTCAAAGTTGTGAGCTGATTCAACCATTATGCAGAGCAATCTGGAACTATGCTCAAAAGTCTATAAAACCACACATGCCCTCTGACCGAGCAATGCCACTCCTCAGTCTGTATCCCAAGAGACTTTAAAAAATCACAAAAGAAAAGGACCTATCTGTACAAAAATACTTATAACAGCTCTTTTCCGGTGGCAGAGAATTAGAAATTGAGGGCATGCCCATAAGGGGAACAAGTCATGATATATGATTGTGATGGAATACTATTGTGCTTTCAAAAGTGATAAGCAGAACACTCTCAGAAAAACATGGAAAGACTTACATGAACTGGTACAAAGTGAAATGAGTAGAACCAAGGAAATGTTGAACACAGTAACAATAATATTTTAAGGTGATCCATTATGAATGACTTAGCTGTGGTCAGCAATACAATGATTCAAGACAGCTCTGAAGAACATGTGATGAAAAATGCTATCCATCCCCAGAGAAAGAACTGATGGGAGTATGAATATAGATCGAAATATTTTGTTTTTGCTTTCTTTATTTTGAGGGGGGATTTTGGTCTATGTTTTCTTTTATAACATGACTAACAGGGAAATATGTTTTGCTTAACTACACATGTATAATCTATATATCATTATTTGCCTTCTCAATGAGGGAGGTAGGGAAGGAAGGAGAGAATTTAGAATATAAAAGTTTTTAAACAAATGTTAATTTATTTTAAATTAATTTAAACAAATGAAAATTGTAAGTCCAGTATCTGGCTAAGTAATTGGACAAAGGACAGCACAGTATGCCTTGGAAAGACTGAAAACAGTGTTTGGAAATCCCTAATCAAATCCATTCCTTTGGCTCGAGGCAGAAGTGATCTTAAGCCTTTCCAGAAAAATACTTACATAACAACTTGTTACACTGTCTCAGGATAGGAGACACTATGGCTTCCTTTGAAAACATGCTATAATGTTTTATAGGTTCAATGTCTGGCCATGTAACATGTTGGATAGAGCCCGACACCTGGAGTCAGAAGATCTGTGTTTGAATCCTACCTCAGACATTTATTAGTTCTGTAATTGCACAAGTCACTTAAGCCTTCCGAACCTATTTCCTCATCTGAAAAAATGAGGCAACAACATTTCCCAGCCATGAGACAAGTGCACACTCTGCAAAACTCTGAGTGCTGCATAGATGGGATGTCACTCTAGACTCAGACGCCGACTTTGCCTGCTCTAGGTCCATGATGTGGAATCTCCACTGAACACTTAGACTGCTCAGCAGTCCCTCCCTGCTGCTTTTCAGGATCCCCATTTCCCTCCCCAGAGCCGCGGTTTCAGACCTCTCCCTCTTCTCACACTATTAAGTGCACTCTACTGGCACAGAACCAATACAGGCCATGGCCATTCCACAAGGAGCTCCCTCAACCTCCCTCCTCCAGTGTCATTCTCCACACTCTCCTCTTCTGGGACACAGACAACAGATCCCTCTTCTTCACAAAGGCTGATTCCTATACCTGTGCATTCCCTTATCTCAAACCTTATTCTCCCTATCCAAAGAGGAATATAATAGAAAGGAAGCATATCGGACACATAATCAAGGAACCTGGTTCAAATCCTGGCTTCAATGTTTATTAACTATGACCATGGCCTTTAATTTACCCTCTCTGGATGTTATTTTTCTTATCTAGAAATTAGGAATATTTCCAATACTTATCCTTACAGGGTTGCTTTAAATGTAGAGTGTTGAGAGCTAAATAATTGAGGATTGTCTACCAACTACTTTTCATTTGTCTATAAACATACTTACATTTGAATCCATCCCTTAAATCTTCAATAATGGCTATCTATTGGAATTCCTTGGGTGGCTTCCTCCTTCCTTAATTTTTTTAAAGAGAAGGCTGGACGACCACTTGTTGGAGATGCAGATTCTTGATAGGGCATACGTTCAACTCAATGGCCTCTGTGGTTCTGTCCAGTGCTGTGATCCTATGATTCTATCCCATCCTCCCTTTAAGCAGTCACTCTGACCCAAGGCCTCTGCTTCCTTACAAACACAAGATCATGGGGTCTCTAAGCAAGGCCCTGCTGTCCCCAATGAGCTCTTACTCTAATGGGGGAACACAATATTCCTAGGAAAGTGATAGCCAGGGAAGGTAATCACAGGGATCACATGAGGAACAATGGGACAACAGATGGTCATGCCCTTTCCAACAGCATAGAATCACAGTTGTATTAGAAGAGGCCTCAGAACCCAACTCTGTCATTTTAGGGATGCGGAAAAGAAGCCCAAAGAAGATAGATGATTTGTCCAAGGTTACATAGGGAGTATGCACCCAGGTCCTCTGGTTCCCCTGTATTAGCCTAACTCCTGTCCAAAAATAAAAGCAATAGAACAAGGTACAAAGGAAGCCCACAGCAGCGGGGCAGAGAGCAAATGGCACCACCAGGTAGGTCCTAGTGTCTTGATAAGCCAGGCATAGCAATTTGAGCTTTCACTCACTCATCATTCAAGAGAACTCAGTCTTAGTGCAGAGTCCCAGAACTGAGTGGATTAAATGGTTGGGGGGCAGGGCACTGTCTCTGAAGGGTTCCTGTTCCTAGCAGAAGAAAAGGGAACAGAAACAGGAGAGAGCAAAATGATCACAATGCACAGGCCCTGATTTCCTGCCAGGAAGCTGGATACAATGACTAGTTTATCTAGCCCTAGTTTAGACTTACCAAAATTTCCCTCCAAAATGTTGCAATTCTGTTTTAACCTTCACCATTCTATTGAAACTTATCTCTTACATAGGTCACCAATAGCTTTCTAATCACCAAACTGGGGTGTACAGGTGTTAAGAGAGGACTAGCCTCCCCGGTGTGAGGGCTACCCAGTAGTTTTCAGGGCTGCTTATCTACCCTTGGTGTCTACCTGCCACCCAAGAAGCTGTATCAGCAATGCCATATTCACAATGCCTATAGAGATTACAAATATGCTGATATAATTATCCATCACAAAATACGTCAGGTTTGCCATTTGGGGAAATAAACTAGAAAATTTATTAAGATACCAAAAGACTGAGTCCCAAAACCAGAAAGTGAAAGCCATCAGAGTTGTTATGACATTGGCACAGGTAGATAAAGTAGAAAGCACCCACATTTTCAAGCCTTTAAAACAGAACAGGCTACCTCAGGCAAAGGTCCTCCTCTCCCCACTCACAGCAACCACCCAGTGTCCTGGAAGAGCGCTCCCAGCAGCTCCGGCCCCTGGCAGTGCTCAGCCAGAGTCCTAACTCAAAAAAAAAAAAAAAGGCAACTGCCACCAACTGCCAACTGCAGGACCGTTAGCTCGGCTTTTCACTTTCTCTTGCTCTGCTATGTCAGCACGTCCATGGGGCATGGGAGATCTTTAAATCCCATAACCCTTACAGAAGCTGGCTCCAAGAAGCTGTTAACATGCACAGAAGCCACACCCCGATAAAACCATCTTGACAGATGGGCTAAAGCAGGTTAAAGGTAACTAAGAGACCTCAGAACTGTCAGTGAGGTAGGGAGGTGTCTACCCCAAGCATGTGTAGACTTTCCCCCAGTGGAATGGGTAGATGAGAACAATTGGTTCCAGCGATCATGAAGGCGGCTGAAGCAGGCACTATGGAGCACTTAGAGCTTGGTCAAAGATGCCAAGGGCATCCACTGCATCCCAGGCCATTGCCAGTCATCTTGACTTTTGTCTTGCCATGGGACTTCAATGACTCTGGAAGAGAGTGACTCTGATGATTCTGTGCAGCTCTGCCTCACTCACAAGTCAAGATGTCATCCCAATGATGTCACTGGTTCTTTTCAAAAACGAAGGCCAAACAACAATGATCCCCAAAGCCCGTGGCTATTTTTCTGCCTTCACCCTCTTTAGCTTCTCTACAGCTTTTGCTCTGCTGACCACCATTCTACTTCTTTCATGCTGACCACCTCTTCAACAACTCTATTACTGCCCCAATTCTAATTCTCTCCTTTGGTAATCTCAATCCTCAATCATTTCTGAGACTACCACTTTTATGCAAATGACTTCTAAATCTATCACTATCTTCAGCCTTGGCCCTTTTATAAGGTTTAGACTCAACCTATGTGAAATGTGCACCTGAATGTCCATCTAGTACGCCAAACTCAACTTTTGCACAAAGCCAATCTTACTAGCTTTAATTTAATTCTTTTTTTAATGCTATTTTTATTCTGAACTTAACAAACACTAAATAAGATGAAAATTTCTATATACATAGAACTGAAAAGCAAAATTATATATATTTGAAATTACAAATCTCCATTATGTAAAGCTTGTTTAAAAAAAAAGTTAAGTTCAATCTATAGCTTTCTTTCTAAAAAATTTTTAATCAGCCAAAATCCTTCATTCCCTACCACCCCTTCAATCCTCCCAATTGAGAAAGAAAAATAAAACCCCTTTTACAAAATGTTTAGTCAAATAAAACCAATTTCCACATTGACCAAAAAAAAAAGTCTTACTCTGTACTCTTTCCCCTCTCTATCAGAAGGTGAGTAGTATGTTTTATCTTTAATCCAACAGAATTGTGGTGGGTTACTAAACTGAGTTTCTTTTCAGAGTTGTTTGACTTTATCATATTGTTGTGTCTGTATAAATTGTCTTGGTTCTGCTCATTTCAGGAATGCCTCAATTCATTCAAGTCTTCTCAGGTTTCTCTGAAACCATCCCTTTCATTGTTTTTTTTTTTTTTACTATACCATAATATTCCATCAGACAGCTAGGTGGTTCAGGGGATAGAGCTCTGAGCCTACAGGTAGGAAGACCTGTGTTCAAAACCAGCTTCAGACACTCTACTAGCTGTGTGACCCTGGGCAAGTCATTTACCTCTGTTTGCCTTAATCCGCTACAGAAGGAAATGGCAAACCACTCTAGTATCTTTGCCAAGAAAACCCCATGGACAGTGTGATCTATAGGATCACAAAGAGTTAGAGATGACTGAACAAGTATTCCATCACACTTATATACTATAACTCGCTCAGCCATTATCCAATAGATATAATCTCCTTCAGTTTCCAATTCTTTACCTCCTCAAAAAGAGCTGCCACAAAAGTTCTTGTGCATACTCAGTTAAAAGTTCCTTTTGTTTAGGACTAATCCCTCCCTCTAGTTTCCTCTGCTTGTTTTCCCTCCTACTTCCCTATCCAGTGAAATGGATTTCTGTAATTCTCATTATAATAATCTGTGTATTCTTCCCTCCTCTAACCAGTTCGATGAAAGTGAACTTATTTGGGGGTTTCTTTCAGATGTTCCATAGATACTTTCTGTTTCCACTTTTTTCTTTTAAGGTTTCTTAAAATATTATGTGTAAGCTCTCTTTTGGGGGGTGGGTAGGTATGGGTATTGGCTTTCAAATAATCCAATGATTCTTAACTTTTTTTTCTCTTTGATCTGTTTTCCACATCAGTTATATTTGCTATAAAGTACCTTCCAGTTTCTTCTTTTTTTTCCCCCTTCAGTCTTTGGACTTTAATATTCCTTATTGTCTGATGGAGTCACTGACACCTTTTTAGTCTCTTCAGTTTTCTGGAAGCTTGCTGCTTAGACACAGGTTTTGTGCCTCTTCTGCCAAGCTGCCAAGCCTTTCCAATCCTTTCTTCCATAGCCCTTGTTTCTTTTCCATGTTTTCCTTCTAGTGCTCTCATTTCATGTGTAAAAATATTTTAAAATCTTTTTCACTTGTTCCATCTCCAGGAATCCTAATTGAATTTGTACCCAAGCTGTCTTTTGATTTCAGGCTATGTCTGTAGATATTTTGGTGTCATTCTCTTTGGGGCTTGTACTTTAAGCATCCCTGTCACTGTGACAGTCTTTCATGGTGAGATTCTTCTTTGTTTTTGTTTACTCATTCTTCCAGCCTACTTCTTGACTTTAGACTTTATGTTAGGGTCAAGCACTATGCACTTCTGCAAGGAATATCTGACTGGATTTTATTGCTTTCTTGAGGTATAGAGTTTTATATTATTCCTAGATCTCAAGAACAGCTCAGGCTAGGGATTTGCAAGCTTTCAATGCACTTCCAGTGTGGTCTGATTCAGAGCAGTCTCATCACTGCTCAATCCCCCTGACCTTTGTCTGAGATCTGCAAGTTTTTGATCTAGATTTGGAAAAAAGAAATTGGAAAAAAGTGGCAAAAAAGGAAACCATTATAGAGATATATGACTAGAAAAGAAGCTAAACTAGTCATTTAGGATGCATGTGGAATTTATTTAAATATCTTTTACATTTATATAGTGTTGTATATTTTGAATAATAATTTTTATATTTTAACAACAGGGGGCTTGCTATTTTTAGTTTCTGGATGACACTTTATCAGACCTATGGATCAATAGAGAAAGTCCTCTCACTTAGCTACTTCAATCACTAGATCTGTCTCCATTAGACTTTTTCTTGTGAGGTCACATTACTTACCATGTGGCCTTGGACAAGTCACTTAAGCTCCATGGGACTCAATTTCCTCATCTGTAAAATGGAGGAGTTGGAACAGTTGGCATCTAAGCATCCTTCTGGCTCTAGTCTATGAACTTGTAATAATGCAAATAGTGAATAATCCAAAATTTGTTTATAAATACTTCAGCTTATCTTTGAGTTTGTTTTTAAATTTTCTGTTTGAATCTAGATGTGTCTTATATCCTAGGCATTTGAATCATTTTAAACAAAACAAAATTCTACCCTCAAGATATGTCTCAAGAAAAACCCAACGCTTGCTCATCTTCTCCACTCTGCTCCCAGCTATTCCCTTCTCTGCTTTACATTCCATGCCGAGAATATACAGATAGCATCATCACTCAGATGTGCTCGAGTCGGGGGTGGGAGGCAATGGAGAGTGGAGAGAGGAAGCAGAAGTCGTCTTTCTTTAGTTATGACTAATGTAGTCAGTGTGTGTCCTAGACTTGTCTATGTATATGTGTAGGGAAATTCCCATTTTATTTTCATTTCTTACAACAAGGAATGTGCTCACCACATGTGAGAAAAGGAAAGGAAGAAATTACTTTCACTGAAGGGAAAATGAAACAGTAGTGACTAATTTCTGGAATTATGAAACTTACTGAGTTGACAGCTCTTAATATATGTATTAACCTCTATATGGTAACAAAAACAAAAAATCTTTCCGAATCAGTACTATGTGCGAATCTGAAATTCATTCTCCATCACACATGCAATACATCCAAAGTCTCAAATGGACAGGTGATCCAAACATAAATGTTTTTTCTTAAGTCACACCAAAAAAAAAACCCTATCTTCCGTTCATATTTTCTACTTTTTATAATCACTGTTTTTCATGTTTATAGTAAGGCATTAGGGAGCACTGTCCAAGGCTTGTCTACTCAACCTGAGGACTTAGCCATTCTCCATTCTGAAGGAAGAGAGAGAGAGACTGCCTGAGAAGACGTGATGACATCAGAGAGACTTCAAGTAAAGAAGAGTCATTCCCCCCGCCATACACACAACAGAAACAAACTGGCAGGAGAGAGAAGGGAGAGAAGAAAGGAAAAGGCTAAAGTATGGAACAGCTGTCAGGTAGTCCTGGCCATCCCTACCATCGAGAACAAAACCATGCCAGGGTATGCTGACCTGTATTCTCAATACTTGTTCTTCATGAGTTTGTTTCCTTTTTTGTTTTTTTGCCATTTGCTTTTAAAGAAACTTGTTTCTCCCAACTTTTACGTTTATAGAGTGTAGTGTTGACTTGGTATGTGTCCTATGAGGTCAAAGAACTGAAAGGGGAGATAGTAGTGTGATGAGGTACCTAGAGAGAGACAGATTAGATGAAATTAAAGTTAATAAACATCCCCTGGCAAAAATATGGGGACCTGCAACTAGACGGAAAAACATTATTGATCTATATTTTAAAACTCCCCCAAACAGTTTAGGCATAGCCTAAGCCTAAAGCAGCCCACAGAGAGAATGGGAAGAGAGAGCTAAGAGCTAAGAACTCTCTCTTCTGGCGGGACAGCTTCAGCCCTTTTAATTCAGCCAGAAGGGAAGGGAAGGATGTGGAAATGAAGGAACAGGAGCAAGCATTTACACAGCACATTTATATGTGCTAAGCACTTTTACTTGATCTTCACAATAACCCTGAAAAGTAGGTGCTATTATCACCCCCATTTTACAGTTCAAGAAACGGAGGCTAACAGAAGTTAAGTGACTTGCCCAGGGTCACACAGCTAGTAAACGTCAGAGGATTTTGGTTTAGGTCTTCCTGACTCCAGGTACAGCACTCTATCCACTGTGCTGCCTTAGAAAGGGTTAATAAGACCACTTTCCCTACAAGGGAGCTGATGGGCAAGACTGCAGATAAAACTCTACCTGATGGTAGGCATTAGGAACAAAGGTGTCACCCACAGGGAGATGGGGGCTCGTTGAGAGGGAGTAACTAGATCTTCTGATCTACACGTCAGCAGCAGGCTGATCCTGATGTAGTCTTTGCCCATGGAACAAATGAAAATTTTAAATGGCCCATGGTTTTTCATTGGAGGAAATATGGTTGGAAGGTGTCCTTATAGGACTAAGAATCACTTTAAAAAGATCAAACTGTCACCAAGGCCAGTGGCTATTTGTGAAACCAGCAATACCATGTGTTTTCTATACTAATGGAAAATTACTCTTACTCTAAAACCCACCTTCCCACAAGAAACACTTCTCTGTATCACAACTGCCTTCTCTCTGCCTAGGCTTGTAACTTAGTATATGAAATAACCTTTTATTCATCGTGAAAGTGCTGTAATACTTGTCTAATATGTAATACATATTTGATCATCTATAAACATTAACTTGAGTTCCTAAATGTGAGACCTTTAACTCATGACCAACAAAGTGAAATCATTTGAAGAACTAAACTGTATCAATACTGATGTTCTTGTAATAATTACATCAGAAGACAAAAGTAGCAACTAATTGGTTCACAATTTTTCTTTGAAAAGGCAAATAAAGGAGTTAATCTCATACTCATCAAGCCCAAAAGAGAACTCATTATCCCTCCCCAAATCTTCCTCCTTCTGTAAGGGCACCACCATTCTTTCAGTCATCTTGGTTTTTAACCATCTAGCTCCTCTCACTTTTTTTTTTACAGAAAATAAAAAGCATTTATGATACTCAGGTATTAAGGCCTCACTCCAAGTGATCCACAAGCCTTTGGCCTCTTTTTTTCCTAAACATGAACTGTATTTTCCAATACACCTTTTTTTGACTCTATTCTGTAATGGCCCCTTACACTGAAGTCCCTAAATGTCAAAGTGTATTTTGTAGCTTGAAGTGAACTCTGAATGAAACAAGGGATTTTAAGAAGTGTGTGTGGGGGGGGAGGGTATATAGTCAAGGCATAGAAGACAGCCAGTGCAAAGGCCTGAAGGGAGGAGGTGGAGTGCCATAAAGAAAAACTTATATTTGATCCTACACGTAACAGGAAGTCCCTGTAGTTCATGGGGTGAAGGAATGCTATGGTTAGGTCTCTGCTTTAGGAAAATCATTTTGTGGGATGACAGATAGGAGAAGGGAGAGAGCCTTTACACAGGAAAATCAATGAGATTATGGTATAATGGTGCAATATTGTATAATAGTTCAGGTGAGAAGTGAGGAGGTCCTGAATTAGGCTGGTGGCTGTGTGAGTAAAGAGGAGGAAATGGATGGGAGAGATGTGAGAATTAACAAAACTTGGGAACTGCTTGGATATGTACATAAAACAATCAATTAGTTAGAGAAAACCTTAGAACTAATGTCAAATTAGAAGAAAGCATAAAGATTAGAGGATTGGACTGTATATTTTTAACTATAGTGACTTCAACATGCCTTTTAAACATGGAAAAAATGGAAAGCAGAAAAAAGAGAAAGATGCTGACCTTGACTGTCATTATTTCCTACATAAGCTTAATTGATGCACTGTTGTCATCACAATGAGGAGGCCAAAATAGCCTAGAAACCACTTTATTCCTATTACCTCACAAAACAGTGAAAAGCAATGGAGGAAAAAACAGAAGTCTTGACAAGAGACCCAACCCAACCATATCATTCCAATAATATTTACAGATGAAGCTGGTGGTAAAAGTAGACGGAATATGTGAACATTCTGTCAGCATTTCTATTATGATCTGTTTTCATTATGAATGGTAGCATAACCACCACGTATGATCTTCTCAGTGGTGAACTGATGTGCTATATCAGGATGTAAAAATGTTATTTAAGAAATGCATAATTGCTCAGAAGAGATCAACCTAATAGTCCATGCAGGAAAAACTAAGAATCATTTTCATCCATTTGGGTTTTCCTGTATGGATTTCCCTCATTTGAAGAAAAACACCTGTAGAACTGTATTTGTATTTACATTGCATTGTCTATTTGTATCTCAAAATGCCTAGCATAGTGTCTGGCCCATAACCTGTTCTTTTTTTTTTTTTTGGAGGGCAATTGGGGTTAAGTCACTTGCCCAAGGTCACATGGCTAGATCATAACATGTTCTTAATACATGCTCATTGATTAATTATTCATTAAGAAAAATATCTTTTAAGTATTTTTCTTTACTTCCTCAAATAGCACATCTGGGACTGAAGTACTTACATGTGATGGACCTAAACCTGAATAAGAAAAAGAGAAGAGACTGAGTTGCATTTAGAAAACTGTTGAGTATTTTTAACTTTCCCATGCTGCTCCCCAAAATAAAATTTATCTTTTAAACACAGTATCCTTCCAGTGATGATGTATGTTGGTTAGTCTTGGAACACATCTCCAAAGAACCAAAGTTGAGGGTGACACAAACGGCATAAAAGAGATGCATAAACATAGGCTACAGTGTGTTTCCAACAGTGACCAATGTGCAAAAACTGCTATAAAAGATAGTATTCAGAAAATGTAAGATTGGAAAAGGAGATGAGAAGTCATGTAGTAGGGTGAATAAGAATAATTAGGCATCACATGTATGCTACACTGGAATGTGCCCATGGAATGTGAAAAGGACTGAGGAAACCCTTGATGAGAGCTCAAACTGTCCTGAGGACACTCAGCAAGAGGTTTATTAGTAAACCAAGGAATATAAGAATGGGAAACCTTCACTTAACAAGAGGTCCAGTTTCCCCATGAATGACTGCAAGACCGATCGTAAGTACAGAAGTATGCCAAGGATAAGTATAGAGCAGGTAATGGTACAAGTCTGCAGCCCCTGTGAGTCCCAGATAGAAAGAACAGCACTTTATAAACACAAACCCCCAACTCCTACATTGTACAAACCTCTAAAATGTATCATGTAGTTGTAAGTCCAAAGGAAAGTAATTTTATAATTACTCAATATTTAAATATAGTATCATCCTCCCCCATGGAGACTGTAGATACTGCCACTGTAGCTTTGAGTGGCAACAGAATCTTGAAAAGCATTTTAACCAAAAAAAAAACCCAAAACATTACCACAATTACTATTAAAATATTTATGTACTTTAAAACACTGGAGGAAATGGTTCTGGACTAATTCTCGGTCTTAAATTCTATATTTCTTACATCCCATTTAAAACATTCATTTTACTTGACTCTAGTTCAAGTCATAAAATATTAAAACATTTCCTTAGACAAGTGCATTTCACCAACATTCATGAAAACCACATCATTCACATCAATGCAATTTCCTATTAAAGAGTTAAAATTGAGAATGTGTACCTCAGCTTCCCCCTTGCGGACATAGCTCCTCTATCACATACTCTGCTTTCAGATACCTTCCTTCCCACTAGCCCTGAAATAAAAGTCTCACCTATTCTGCCCTCCCTCCAGCCCTTCTTCCCTCTCTGGTAACACAGTCGGACTTCAGTGCTACTCTAATGTTTTCACTTTTCTGGATGAATCAAGCTTCTTTGAGGGGGTTGTTTCCCAACTTGCTAGTTTCTTAGTCTCTTAAATGTTTTTGTCTCTTAACAATAAGCACTATTATTCAAAACCTAGAATATTAACATGAGCATCCAGATTGACCTGGCGGTTTTCCATTAAATCATTTTCAAAGAAGTCAACTGAGGGCCACAGCACAAAGTTGCTTTTGTTATGAGAAAAATGATTTAACATTCACAGTGTTGTTAAAGATGTTTTTTACAGCCCACTCTTACAGAAATCAAGGAGAAGAGAGTCAATTCAATTAAGATATAGAACTTGGTTGTTTTTCACATTTCTAGTTCTATCTTAAAACATGAGCATTGTTTTCCAACAAATTCCTCAAAAAAAAAAATCAAAGCCATCTTAAAATGTTTTCTTCTTCGTTATCATATGAACAAGTTTAACTGTTTTCGATGATATTTATTATCATTATATTTATGTACGCATTTATACATAAATGCATGTCAGCTAGGAAAGGTAAACACAGCCATGTCCCCAGGTAAAATTTATTTGCAAATAAGGTATGAATATACATACAGCATACATAAATCACTATGACCAACATTTCCATATTAGCTACATTTTTTTTAAATACCCCAAAATATGCTTCAATCTGCACACAAAGTTGATCAGTTCTCTGTCTGGAGGTAAATAGCATTTTTTATGATGACTCCTTTGTAATTGTGGTGGATCACTGTATTGATCAGTTACCAAGTTTTTCACTTCTGATTACATTTACAATATTGCTGCTACTGCGTACACTCTTCTCATGGTTTTGTTTATTTCACTTTGCATCAATTCATATGTCTTTCTCAGGTTTTTCTGAAACCATCCCTTTCATTATTTCTCACAGCATAGTAGTATTTCATCACAGCAGCTAGGTGGCACAGTGGATAGAACTATGGACCTAGGGTCAGGAAGACCTGAGTTCAAATTCAGTCTTATGTACTTAAAAGCTGTACAACTCTTAACAATCACTTAAACTCTGTTTATGCCAGTTTTTCCATCTGAAATATGGGGTTAATAATAGCACTTACCTCCCAGGGTTGTTGTGAAAATCAAATGAGCCTGGCACATAGTAGCATTATATAAATGCTAGTTATTACTATTTTATGCTGTAACTTGTTCAGTCATTCCTCAGTTGATGAGTAGGTCCACAGTTTCCAATTCTTTGTCATCACAAAAAAAGGCTGATACAAACATTTTTGTGAATATATGTCTTTTTCCTTTTTCTTGATGTGTTTGTACAAAACCTTTTTAAATTTTTTGGTATCAAGATTACTCATTTTACCTCCCATGGGCCTCTCTCTTCATGAACTCTTCTTCTACTCATAGATCTGACTGGTAACTTTTTTCACATTCCCCTAATTTGCATATGGTATCACCTTTTATGTTTAAATCATTGAACCCATTTTGAATTTATCTTTGTATACAGTGTGAGATATCTCTTTCTCAGAGATGAGATTACACACTAATGTATAATTTATTAAGCCTTGGGAACTTGTCTATATTAATTCTCTATCTCTAGAAGGAGTATGGAGCATAAACTATCTTTTGGTGGTTATTGACCATTTCACAAGGCATGCACCCTGTACGTCCAATCAAAAAACCAAAAAGTTTCACTGTTTTGGGAGATATGTTTCTCAGTAGGTGAACTTCCTGCCAGGAACCATTTGGATCAAAGCATATAGTCTGCAAACACAATTCTCAAGATGTCAGCTTTGGCTGCCATCAAAGTCTACAACTATACCTCACCACACTGGATACCACAACCTGAGCACTTCAATCACACAGTGCTGAACATGTAAAGGGCACTGAGATTGGAACAAAAATCTCAGTAGAGTCAACATAGGGCATAGGAATGGCCACATATTGACTAGAATGGAAACTCACCAGGAATGATGTGAGAGCTTTTACACAATGCCTGCTGATATTAACTCGTGCCTTGGAGAGTCTGAGGATTTAGGCTAGATCCACACAAACACTACAATTCTTGGCTGTGACAGAAGTTGAAAGAATATTACCCATTAGCTAGAACTTCAAGCCAGAAGTGCTCCGAGAGAAGCAAATAAATAATATGATGGCTGAGTTTGTTACTAAAATCTTCAATAAGGAGATAAAGTTTTGCTAAGAAATGTTGGTGTTCATTGAGACAAACAAGTTAGCAGATCAGTGGAAAGATACTCACACCCACCTTTACTAAACTGGGCAATTTGTTTCTTACAAAAGAGACTCAGAGACTAACTGGGGTCCTATAAAGACAATTCATTGCAGTCACTGTTGACTTCGTTGATCTCCTTGATGAGCAGAGAGACACTGATAGGCTCTGGCCTAAGCAGATTTGAAACTAAAGGGACCACCTACTAGTTCTGCAATGAATGTCTAATCCAGGCAATGGCTCAGAAAGTGACATTTCACATGAAATCTCGGTGCACTGGAAGAAACCCAACAACCAGGTTCAGAGGGGAGAAAAGGCAGAATCTAGAGGCAGTACCTTTCCTGCATAAAAATACAGATAAAACAACCCCATGGATATAAAGATATAGAGAAGTGGAAGCAAATAAAAAATATCCATTTCTTGTTCTCTAGAAATATTAAGAAGTAAATATTTCTCTAGTCTAAAAATGATTCCCAGAATTGCCTCCTTAGAAAAGTGGGTTATAGTTGGAGGGAAAAAAAAGGCCTTACTTAAATGGAAATGGATTAAGAGAGAAGCTAAAGTTTGAACAGCGTGGATTTTTTTCTTATTTAGATCTTTGCCTTCCCCATTCTCTGAATTGATTCTGGCCTATAAGGGAAGTGCCCTCTTCTCTTACTCAGAAAGGACTGAAATAACCTTAATTTGCATCTCCACTGCTTTAGCAGAATGTCAAGCACATAGTAATCCCTTGGTAAAATTTTAATGACTGAAAGTTCTTTCAGTCTTTGAGGAAAGTGGTAAGAGAAGAAATTGAGTAGTAACTATCGTTCTGGAACATTAGCCCAAAACTATATTTTAATATATTATGATACTTTCCTTGTTCAAGATTTCTATAAGCATTTCTATAAACAAAATATCTTGGGCAGAGATGTCTGAGGGAATGGGGGTGGGGTGAGACCTATGCCAGTCTGGATATTTTTCTAAGCTAGAAATGCTTGGTTTGTAAAAAAAAAAAAAAATTAAAATAACAAAAAAAATTGTTTCTGGAAAGTTTATAACCAAAATGCATAGTATTCTTTTTTTTTCTTCCACAACACAGGGTGTAGTAACAGTTCTATTTAGGCCTCATACAAGTTCAATTTTAGGAATAAAGGACTGGTTTTGATGAGGACCATGATTATCTGAAACTTTCAAGCAGCTCAAATACCCAGGCAGAGAGATCAAATCTCTGGCTGAGGCAGCCTGGCAGACTGACAGGAAGGGTTCATCACAGAATGCTGTTGGCCTCAGAGAGGCAGCTGTGGCCAGAGCAGACACCAGAAAAGTGAATCAACAGCAGCTGTGGTGATTTCCAGACTTTTCAACCCATAAACTCCAAAAACAAAGTACAAGGTCAATCTGCTACTCTGTTGGAAAGGAAGGGCACTGTCTGGCCCCTGCCCCCAGGGTGAGAGGTGGCAGAGGCAGGGCAGCTGCAGTGAATGCCGCATGGCTGCCTTAGGAGCTCCTGGCCTACAGATCATTCAGAGGGTAATAGCTCTTGCTTTGACCTGCTTGGATCTGGGTTGCTTTTTTGGGCGGTGGCCTGGGGTGAGAAATGCCAGTTTGCCAGTGTAGTGTCTATAGAGAGGGCACCCTCCTCAGACCTCTGACAACATTTGCAAAAAACCCCAGTGATTTGGGACAAAGCCCTCCTCTCTGGAGTATTACCATGGCAAGAGCTCAAAAGTCAAGTAATTGACTAGCAATATGATCAAGCAGAGGAAGCATAGATAGATTATAGAATCCTTTTTGGGGGACAAAAAGGATCAAAGCATGGAATGGAAGGAAGATAGTGAAGTCAGAACTCCTGCATCAAAAACTTCCAAGAAAAATATGAATTGGTTACAGGCTATGGAGGAGCTCAAGAAGGATTTTGAAAATCAAGTAAGTGAAGTGGAGGAAAAACTGGGAAGAGAAATGAGAATGATGCAAGAAAATCATGAAGAGAGAGTCAACAACCTGACTAAAGAAAATAATGCATTAAAAAATAGACTAACTCAAATGGCAAAAGAGGCTCAAAAAGGCAATGAGGAGAAGAATGCCTTTAAAAGCTGAATTTGCCAGATGGGAAAAGAATATAAAAAGCTCACTGAAGAAAATAATTCCTTCAAAATTAGATTGGAGCAAATGGAAGCTAATGACTTTATGAGAAACCAAGACACAATTAAACTGATCCAAACAAATGAAACAATAGAAGGCAATGTGAAATATCGCATTGGAAAAAAATATTAACCTGTAAAATAGATCCAGGAGAGATAATTTAAAAATTATTGGGCTACCTGAAAGCTATGATCAAAAAAAGAACCTAGAAATCATCCTTCAAGAAATTCTCAAGGAAAATTGCCCTGATATTTTAGAACCAGAGGACAAAATAGAAATTGAAAGAACTCACTGATCACCTCTTGAAAAAGATCCCAAAAACAAAACTCCTAGAAATATTTTAGCCAAATTCCAGAGTTCCCAGGTCAAGGAGAAAATATTACAAGCAGCCAGGAAGAAACAATTTGAGTACTGTGGAAACACAATCAGGATAACACAAGATCTAGCAGCTTCTACATTAAGGGATAGAAGGGCTTGGAATATGCTATTTCGGAGGTCAAAGGAGCTAGGATTAAAACCAAGAATCACCTACCCAGCAAAACTGAGTATTATGTTTCAGGGGAAAATATGGTCATTCAATGAAATAGAGGACTTTCAAGCATTCTTGATGAAAAAACCAGAGTTGAATAGAAAATTTGACTTTCAAATACAAGAAGCAAGAGAAGCATGAGAAGGTAAACAGGGAAAACAAATCATAAGGAACTTATTAAAATCGAACTATTTATATTCCTATATGGTAAAACGATAATTGTAACTCATGAGATTTTTCTCAGTATGAGGATAGTTGAAGGGAATATATATTTATGCATACATATATATGTTTATATAGGAGGGTATATGTGCATATAAATACATATGTGAATGTGTGTATATATGTGTACATGTACACATAGACAAAGGGTACAGGATCAGTTGAATAGGAATGGATAATATCTAAAAAGTAAAATTAAGAGGTGAGAGAGGAATATAATAAGACGAGATAGGGAAAGATAGAATAGGGTAAATTACCTCATACAAAAGAGGGAAGAGTAAACTGTTACAATAGAGGGGAAGAACAGGAAGGCCAAAGAGAATGGGGGCAACTTTAGTCACAATGAATTTTGCTTAAGGAGGGAATAACATACACACTAAATTGGGTATCTTACCCTACAGGAAAGTAGGGGGCGAGGGGATAAGAGGGGGGATGGCAGAAGGGAGGGTTGATGGGGGAGGGAGGGTAGAAAGAAGTACTCACTTTTGAAAAGGGAAAGGGTCAAAGTAGAAAATAGAATAAGTGGGGGGTGGGATAGGATGGAGGGAAATATAGTCATTCTTTCACAATATATCTACTATGGAAATGTTTTGCGTAACTACACATACATAAGCTATACTGAATCACTTTTCTTCCCAGTAGGGGTGGGTGATGAGGGAAGGAAAAGAATCTAGAAATCAAATGTTGAAAAATATATATTATTAATATTTTTTACATGTAACTGGGAAATAATATGTGCAGGCACTGGGGTATAGAGGTCCATCTTGCCCTGCTAGAAAGTCAGAGGGGGGAGGGGGAGGATGTAGGAGAGAGCAGATTGGGAGAGGGGGTATTCAGTAGAATCGCTATTTTGGGGTTGGGGCCAGCGGAGGGACGGGGAGAAAATTTGTAACTCAAAATCTTGTGGAAATGGATGTTGAAAACTAAAAACAAACAAATTAAACAAAAACAAAACAAAATGACATCCTGTCCCTGCACCAGCACCCTCTAGTACACTTCCTCCCCTTTTCAGCGTCCTTTTGGGTAGTCTCTTCCTCCAGTAGTTTGTAAGCTCCTTACAAGTAGAAATTGTCTTTCTTTTTATTTATATCCTTAGTTCTTGGCACGGTGTTTAGAGCACAGTAGGACTTTAATAGATGTTTATTTTTTATTGACTAAGATATATACAGGATAAATTTTAAATAATCAACAGAGAAATGGCACTGGAATTAAAGAGAATCTGAAAAGGCTTCCTATAGAAGGCAGGATTTTAACTGAGACTTGAAGAAAACTAGGATGTAAGGAAGGGGAAGGAAAACATTCCAAGCACGGCAGACCACCAGTGAAAATGCTGAAAGTTGGGAGATGGAGCATCTTGCTCAGAAAACAGCATTGAAGTCAATGTCATTCTATGGTATAGTACATGGTGGGGAAATAAGGTATAAGGAAACTGAAAAGGTAGGATGAGAGGGCCAGGTTATGAAGGGCTTTTGAACACCAAAAAAGATTTTATATTTGATTTTGGAAGTGCTAGAATCGCTAGAGTTTATAGAGGGAAGGGTTACATGGTCAGACCTGTACTTTAGGAAAATCACTTTGGAGGCTGAACGGAGGATGGATTGGAGTGGGAGGAACTTGTGGCCAGGAGACCCCACCAGTAAACTATTGTAATAATTCAGGTATGAGGTGATGAGGACCGGCACCAGGATGGTGGCAGTGTTGGTGGAGAGAAGGGGAACTTTACAATATATGTTATGAAGATGGGTGGCTAGGTGGCACAGTGAGTGAAGCGCCGGCCCCAGAGTCAGGAGGACCCGAGTTCTGTTTCTGCCTCAGACACTTAACACCCACACACACAAAAAAAAACAACTAGCCATGTAACCTTGGGCAAGTTACTTAACCCCAATTGCCCTCTAGAGTAAAAAAAAAAAAAAATATATATATATATATATATATATATGTTATGAAGATAAAATCATAGGCATTGGATAAGATTGGATATGTGGGGGCAGTGAGAGAGAATGTAGAGCTGAAGGTGACATCTATGTTGAGCCTGGGTGACAGGGATGATGGCAATAGAATGAGGGGTGGATTTGGGAGGAAAGAGAATTAGTTCGGTTTGGGATATGTTGAGTTGGAGGCATCCACAAGATATTCAGTTGAAGACGTTTGAGACGTCCAGTAGGTAACTGGAGACGAGAGAGGTCACCAGAGAGGTTAAGGCTGGATAGGCAAATCTGAGGATCATCAGCATAGGGATGATCTTTGAAGCCATGAGAGCTAATGAGATCATAAGTGGTACAGAGGGACAAGCCCCGGACAGACAGGAGAGTCACTTGTGGTTAGTGGGCATCACCTGAATAAAAAGCCAGCAAAGGGGATGAGGAGAAGCCAGGCAGTAGGGGGAGCAGCAGAAGCTCACACGTGAAGGACTTGCTGATCTGGAGTAAGTTCCTCTTTGATCTTTTCATCATTATTTCTGTGCTTGTCACACACGCGCTGTCGCTAAATCTGTTAGTGATGCATAGTAATGCTTCTTTGCATAAACACTGTGCTGCTCTGTAGGCTAAATGAGGTGATGGCTGTTTCTCACGCGTACCTCCCTGCGCTTCTGTGGATATCCACGGCCCGCTGTGACGTGCGCAGGTAGCGGCTTGCATGCAGATCAGACCCGTAGTCACTGAAGCAATCTGTTCAGTGACACTCTCGCACGTTGCCAAGTCTACAGTTTATGCTACTGAAGTAAATTTGCTCTTCAGGGTACCTTAAGATGACCACTCTGCTCTCTTGTCTGCTACTTATTTTGATACTATGCTGTGTCAAACAAAATGCGGCCAATTTTGCAAAAGGCTGAAAAGTTCCTAAATGCAGTGCTCCCTTGGTATTGCAAAGGGGCCTAGCGGGACAGAAAAGAACCCCTGATGATGGTTCTGGCAGAAATCCTCGACCATTCTTCCACTCTCCATCCCCTGAAAAACTGGACTGAGCTGGGTCTGCCACGGCTAGGCTCCTGCTAAACCAGCCAGTCCCCCCCAGGAGAGGAGGCCAGGAGCTTCCACAGAGTAGGGAGCTCAGGAAAGCAGGAGAAAAGTGGAGAAGGGTATGCTCCAGGAAGCAGTCCCTACAAAGCAATGGCAGACGCTCAGCAGGGAAGAAACCATGGACAACAACCACTACTCAAAGAGCAGCTGAGTCGGGGGATGAGATGCACAGACTCTCAGGGCAGGAGGGATGCCTGCAAGCACACTCTCACTCCCTTCTTTTCTTCGTGCTCCCTCTCTTTCTGTTCCACAGTGTGACTTCCCAGAAGCTCCACTTCTAAACAGTCTTTTTGCTTTCGATTTCATTTCATCTTTTAAGTATAATCAATGTGGTTAACCATTCCATTTGCTCCAAATGTATTGGGCAAATGCACCCATGAGAAACAATGGGAAAAAAAAGATAAACAATGGGGGCAGTGTGTAAGGGAGATAAGCTAGAAGAAAGAAATCAATTTTACAACTGGCTTATAATTCAGCTGAGAAATTCTCTGGTTAAGAGAGGTTTGAGTTGCAGGAGAAGAATGACTGATTTATATTTTTAAGTTCCCAGAAGGGCAGAAAAACTTAAGTCAGGCCTCTCGACATACTAATCCGCATTTGTCACTGAGGGCGAAGTCATGAACTGTGCTGCCAGGACAGGTGGTACCTTGAAATTGCCTTTCCCATGGTCTATGTCGGGTTGAAAAGGAAATCCACTTAGGTGCTGCCAGGTGGCACAGTGAGTAAGAGCGCTGGCCCGGCATCAGGAGACCTGGGATGGGTTCCGGCCTCAGATACGCGGCACCCACACAAAATAATTGGCCATGTAACCTTGAGCAAGTTACTTAACCCCAATAGCTTAAAAAAAAAAAAAAAAGGAAAACCTCTTTTCTAGGCACAAAGAATTAGCTGGAGAGTGTCATGCCTGAGAGGAGGACCCTAAAAGAATGGCCTGAGGGTTAGGGGGAGTGAAAAGGCATGACCGACCCCCACCAGCCCAACCAGGCAGGAGCCCCACTACCAACACTATCGGCTACACAGTGTAGTCTGTATTCTCTTATCTGTGTTTTCTCCAACAGACTGAGAGCCTCTCAAGGGCTGGGGCTCACAGCACTTTGCAGGGTTCCTCGCGTGTCATAAGTGCTCAATAAACATTTATTAAATTGGACTGGATTTGCACATAGAGAAGGCAATTTAAAGAACTGGTCAAAACAGGATGGAACAAAGCTCTTTTATTTTTAAGTAATAAACAGTAACTCATACAGAAATAAACAAAAGATTCAAATCAATACAAATCCAAAAATGGTGAAATAAGCCATTCACAATTTCTCAAAATAAAAAAGGAAAACATTATATTCTCTTCAGCAAAATAATAACAAAAGCTTGTAAAAGTAACAATTTACAGGAATAAAAAAATGGAAGCAAACCCTTTTGGGGAATGACTCAAGGGAAATTCCCACTGTCACATGCTGCAGCACAGGTATATAGAACTTATATATGACAGTTCAAAACTTTCTTCCTGTTCATCATTCCTAGGATCCAGCAGCAACAACAAACATGAGTCTGAAGGTTCTGGCTATACTTTTAGCCATATCCCTCTATTCTACTGCTGTTCACGGTATAGTCGAATTTTTTTTTTTACTAGTTATGCCCAAGGATATTTCCTTCTCTGACCCTTCAACTCTCCTCATTCTCTTATCAGTTGTTTCAAATCTTAACCTTTTTTTTCTTCTTTCATTCTAAAGTACCTGCTCAAAATCTACCTTTTTGTGGTAAGTACTAGCAAATACTATACCTTTGGCACAAAATGCTAGAAGTATCTATGGCTTTAGAAAGCAGTTATCCCTGACAAGATCTTTTTTACATGCTACAGCATCAGGCAAGTACCAGCAGCAGCTGTTTATATTTGAGGGCAATCATATCACCTGGTAGAAAACATTTCTGACCACAAGTTATAGCTCAGACTACATAGTTAACAAGTGGCAGAACTGTGAGGTGAACCCAGGTTCTCTTACTGAAAAGCTGTGGGTGCTTTTCAATGCCTAACATGCTGCCTCTTCTAGATGGAACAGTAAATTACAGAGCCAAAATCTGAACTACATTTGGGTTTTAACAATTCTTTGTTCTTTGTATTATTCATTTTTGATCATTTTGTGATGCTTGTTCTTTCCATTGATATTGACATAGTCATTCCGTATATAGACTGTTTTACTGGTTTTGTTTACTTCATATCACAGTTCATGGAGATTACTCTAGGTTTCTTGGTAGTCATCATATTTATTTCTTATAGCACAGCCAAATTCCCTTACATTCATATACCACAATGTATTTGGCCATTCCTCAGTCTATAGGCTCTATCTTGCCAGTTCTCTGCTATCATAAAAAGTGCTATTATAAGAATCTCATATATATGGAGTATTTCTTCTTATTAGTGATCTCCCTTTGGATAGATGCCCAGTAGTGTAATCTCTGCCTTAGGGTACACATCTATCAGCTGTATAATCCTAAAGTACTTTCTGGAATGGTTGTACTAATTCACAAATACACCAATAATGCATTAGTTTTTCCATATTCCTTCCAACACAGATTATTCCCACCTTTTATCATCTTTGCCAATATGTTAGGTAAGCTCGTTAATTGTTAAAAGGGAAATAATTAGATGTATCCCACCATAACCTAGGGTACCACATCAGTTTCCTCTACACCACTCTGTCAAATCTTTTTCTTTAATGTTTTGCTTAAGTTTAAAATTAAAAATTGTATTAATCTGACTTAAACCCTTCTTTCAAAATAAACACTATTACTATGTTACTTAGTAAATGATCTTTTTACCGATGAAAACAGTTTACATATAAACAAAATTCATGTAATATATAGACTATTATAACTGCTAGTGTTGCTAATTAATATGTCATGTCTTGTCCAGGCTTCCTCATGTTCCACAGGAGCCCGTGCCTCTGTAGAGGAACTCTAGTGGAGGCAGTAAATCCAGCAAACATTAAAAAAGCCTCAATCTTTTTTCCGAGTAGCAGGTGCCAAAAAAAAGAAATAATGTAAGTAAATGACTGAATGATGATGAAGACAATGGTATTTATTCAGTTTTACTTCAGAAATTTGATAGAGGTTCTTTCTGATTCTCTGTTAATAGTATCACCCTGAAAAGAGGTGGGGTCAAAATATGCTTGAATACAGAATCCAAACAAGGAAAGCTAATCCTGAAGGTAGGCTCAAGGATACTGTTGCTAGTTTTCTTTTGTCCCCTTTCTGCCAAACATTTAAAGTCACATCTTTACTTTGGAAAGAAGGAAAACATTAACAGATAACTCCTTTTTTGTTTTACAGAGAATTATAAAAAAATAATTCTTAAAAAAGAAGATCATAAAGCACCATAAAGGACTTCAAAACTTTGATTAAGTCCTTTCATGACTACTAAACCACTCACTAACCACTGATTGGGGGGCATTGGAGGAAATGGCCTTTCAGGTCCTTTCCAGGTCTAGATCTATAATCTTATAATCCACCCTTTAGTCTAGACAGCTTCTTTCCCTGTGTCAGCCTACATCCATCCATGAACTAGCTTCAACGGTCTAACCCAAGAACCACCAAGGAGCTCTGTGGTATACAGCTGGTGTACAGGGTTTGTGAAAAGTTACTTTCCTTTCTCAACTGACTATCTGATTCTCTTGTTTCGGTTACAGTGTCTCATGTTGCTATCATGAGTTGTAGCAGAGACATCAACATGTATCACTATGAGTCAAAACATGATAGCTCCAAATTCATAAATGCTATAGGATATCATATTAGTAATGGATTTTTATACATAAAGCATGGTTAACCTTTGGATGAAAAGTATACTTTGTAGTTAGTGAGGGAAGAGGTTTTATTCTTCATGGTGTTTTCATAACAAAGAATTAGCTTGCTAAGTGCCCTTGTAAAAGGAAATTAAGAACCAGGGAAAAGAAGAGCTGAGATGTCCCAGCTTACAGTGGCAGCGCAAGTAGTGACTCAAGGGAACACGTTCACTTTTTTTTTTTTTCATTGAAATGTACATTTTAATTTTTTCTACCTTTGGAAATGATAAATAGAACTATTGTGGACATTCTTAAAATGAGAAATGATTTTGTATGTTAAAGAAATGTGATGGAAAATAAATCAGTTTTGACTAATCATCTTCGCATTTTCGTTTTTTTTAACCTGAGAAGTGTTTAAGTCTTTTAGTCTGATCATATCTCAGTATCTTATGCTAAAAATTGGAGATACTTTAACCTGATTCATTTTGAAATGGATCAAAATAATTTCCTATTACCAGTTATAGAAACCTAAGAATGGAAACTGCTACCTCATTCCTAAATGTTTAGGATTACTGAAACAATTTCACCTTGGAACTTATGGACTGACAATGAAGATATAAAGTGTCTATGAGTGAATGCAACATCTTACCAATAACGATTTGTGCACAGACTGGTGCATAAGACATTATTCATGACATGTCTGACTAGGGAGCAGGTGGGCTAATCATATAGTGGGAATGAGGGATAGCAAATGGACATCCCCACCAACGTCCCCTCTGAAGCAAACCACCTCTTCCAGCAGACCCTCTGGAAAGCCTGATCCAAAAGTACCAAATTTACTTTCATCTTCAACATTTTCCCTTTCTCACTCTTTTGATCTTCTTGTACTCACTGATGCCCGGCTCTCTCCTCCACCACCCCTACACTCACTGGGTGGGATGGAAAGTCAGAATACCCCCTTTCCCAATGCCACTTACTTTCAGGCTCTCTTTCTACCAGCATCATTCAAAAACCTCTAGTCATTTGGAGTTTGTACAATCCGTATTTCTCACGCAATCACAAATCTGGCAGCTGTTGTCTACAGACCTCCAAACATTTCCTTCCTTTCTCAATGAGTTCACTGCCCGGCTCTTACTCTCTTCCTTAACTGCTCCCCTCATGCTAGAGGATCTCAACATTTATATTTATATTTCCTCAAACACTTGAACCTCCCAGGTTCTCATTCCCCATGACCTGTTCCTGCATGCCACCTCAGCTACACAGAGTTGGTCATATCCTTGATCCTGTCATCACTCACAAATTCACCACGTCTAGGTTCATGAACTCTAAAACTCCTTTGATCACAATCTGCTATAATGCTACTTCCCACTCTGCCCAGCTCTTCACCCCCACCATGACCTCCAGTCTAACCCTCACTTCTGTCCCAGATCATTATCCTGCACTGGCTGTATTCTCTTCTCTTTCCCCTCTGGACCCCTTGATGACCTATATCCTCTATTCCTGAATCTCTTACCCAATCATCTTACTGAAAATCTAGCCTTGCCACGCCTCAGCATTGGATAGCTCCCAACACCTGATGCCTTTGCTCTTACCCATGCATTGCTGAATGAAGGAGAAAATCACAAAACTGTGCCATCTGGGTCCACTACAAATTTCCATTGCATAATGTCAGTTGGGCCCTCGTTATGGTGAGGAAACCCTTCTAACCTTCCCTAACTGACCTCCCCATTCACCACAATGGCTCTTCTAAACTTTTCTATCCCACCTCAAATCCCCCATGGCTCTCCTGCCCCCAAGTCTTCTCAGCTGAGAATTCTGCTTGATAATCATTAAACATCATATTTTGGCCAAAACCTAAATAATCAAACGGGCTATTTTGTCTCATTTTTAAAAGTCTCCTTTTTGTTTTATCAGCCATTGAAGAGACCAGATAAGGCTGGGAGTAGGAACATAAATTCCAAACAGACCCAGCTTTGTTTTGCTCGAGCGAGCCCAGAGAATACCTCTCCTTATGTCAACAAACCAGAAGAGGCCTACTTTATGACCCTTCAGGACGAGACCCTCAACTCAGGGCATTAACTTGAGTAATGGGACTTTTTCTTATCTTGAGATTTTCCGAACATATACCTTGTTATGGAATGATAATGGTAAGGAAAACACAGATGTTCTGAATCGTAATTTCAATTGACACTTTGTCAGCTCTCTTGTTTTTCTGTATTTATCATTTATCCAATTAAGAAATTCCTTTCTCATACAATGATTAAACCATTATGAGGATCATAAATTTGTGTGTCTCAATCACCCCTAATTGGGATGGTCCTAAAATATACTTAAGCTCTCTCATCCTTTTGTTCTGGAGTCAGGACTTAGCTCCTGCCTCCTTGGGCAAGTATCTGCTAGCTTTGGGGAATAAATTCTGTAACTGTACACACTATTTGTTTGTCTCCTTTAACCAATTCTACAATAGAGGTCGATATGCTTCATATTTCCCTGAAATAATGGAGCCCATTCCCTGAGCATTTCCTCTTCTCCCCTCCCCCTTACTTCATCTCACTAAGATGCCTTTTGCCCCTCTCCCCTGCTTCACCCCTTTTTCACATGAAAAGGCAATCCCCTTTACCTGCACAAGTCACCCCATTCTCTTGTCTCCTCCAGCAGACTGCTCTCTCTAACATCCTCTCTATCGCTTAAAATTTCTTCCTGTCTTCTTGCTGTTTCCCTATTGGCTACAAATGGACCCATGTTTTCCCCATGCTCAAAATCCCTCATGTAATCCACTGATGGCAATTGTCCTATATCTCTTCTCCTTTTTGGCTAAATCCACTGAGAAGACTGTCTTCATGCCTCCACTTTCTTTCCTCCTACCAGCTCCTTAACTCTCAGCAGTCTGGTTTCTCACCTCATCAACCAAATGAAATTGCTCTCTCCAGTGGAGAAGTGTCTCTTAATCACTCAGTCTTATCAGCTTTTTCAGACTTTCTCCTTCCTCTGCAGCCTTTGACACCATCAATCAGCCTCTTCAGGTTTTCATGACACTGCTGTCTCCTGATTCTTCTCCTACCTGTCTGACTGCTTTTTCTCAGTCTCCTTTGCTCTTCAGAGTCCCTGCCGGGTGCAACGACTAAACTGCTGGGCTTAGACTCACAAGATCTGAGTTCAAATCCAACTTTAGACACTTCCTAGCTGGGTAACAGTGAGCAAGTAATTTATTGTCTGCCTTAACTTCCTCAGCTATAAAATGGGAATAGTAATAGTACCATCTTTGCAGGACTACTGAAAGGATCCAATGTGATATCTGTAAAGCACTTAGCACAGCGTCTGACACAAAGCAGACAGTTCCCTTCCTTTCCCTCTTAATCCTGATTGGCCCTGTTAAGTACACATGTGCCCCAAGGCTCTGTCCTGGGACCCCTTCTCCCTCTGTATTATTTCAGTTAATGATCTCATCAGTTTCCATCGATTCAACTAATATCTCTTACGCAAATTATTCTCAGATTTGTCTGGCCAGCCCTCATCTTTCTTCTGACCGCCAGTCTCACATCTCTGCCTGTTGGCCATCTTAAACTCAACATGTCCATAATTGAAATTTTCTTTCTTCCCAAATCCTCCCCTCTTCCTGATTTCCCTGTCATTGTGAAAGAAACCATAATCCTCCTTCCCATCACCAGCAGCATCCTTGGCTCTTCACTCTTATTCCTTGTATCCAATCTTGTTGTTTTTACCTTTATAACATCTCTGGTTTATGCTCTCCTCTGACGAGGCTACAGCCCTGGTAAAGACCCTTATCCCTTCATGCCTGGACAACTGCAATAGCCTGCTGGTTGGTCTTCTTGTCTCAAGTCTATCCCCACTAGGCCATCCCCCACCCAATTGCCAAACTGATCTTCCTAAAATAAATACAAGTATGACTATGTTACCACCCTGTTCAATCAACTCCAGGGGCTTCCTGTTGCCTTAACTATCGAATCTACATCATGTCTGGCTTTTGAAGCCCTCTATAATTTCTCCACCTTTCCAGTCTTTATGCACCTTCCCCATCCTCCCAACCCCACATACTCTGCAGTCCTATGACACTAGTCTCCTTGCTGGTCCTCACACTAGACAATCAATCTCCCTAAGGCAGTACTCTCACTTGCTGTCCCCTGTAGCCCGGCCTCTCTCCCTCCTCATCTCTGCTTCCTAGATTCCATAGCTTCCTTCAAGCCTAAGCCAAAGGCCCACCTTCTGCAAGAAGCCTTCTCACATCCCTCTTCATGCTGGTTCCCTCTCTCTGCTGATTACCTCCAACTTATCCTGTCTATATCTTGTTTGTATACAGCTGTTTGCCTGTTGTTTCTTCTAGTGGGCTGTACATTCCTTTTTTTAGACATTACTTGAGAACAGGGACTGTCAGGGAGACAAGCCAATAAACATTTATTAAGCACTTACTCCATACCCAGCACTATGATAAATGCTGGGAATCCAAATACAAGTAAAAAGAAAGGCTCTTTCCTCAAGGGGATTATATTCTAATGGGGCTAAGCAGGGAGGAGGAATGTACCCAGGGAGGGGGCTATGGGAGCAGTCCAGACTGCAGCCTGGTGTACCCTGGGCACTCTGCTTAAATGGAATTTTAGGAGGAGATATCCAATCAGAGGAGGGATGACAGGAGACAGAGGTAACTTTGGAAGTATGAACTGCGCAGCCGACGTGATCTTCCGGTCTCAAGTTTCTAGAGGAAGAGTTTTTCAAGTCTTTTGCCTATCTTTTTGTCTCTAGCACTTAGCAAAAAGGAGGCCCTTAATGCTAGTTCACTGACTGACTGGTCCACCAGCATAGCAGGCAGATTCCCTATGGAAGATGTACAGGAAGAAAGGCACACACACAAAAAAAGGCACAAAAATTTCACAGGATAAGAAAAGTGAACGGGCTGCAATCTGAAACTTTGGAAGGAGTACTTACTTGGATGAGAGATTTTGGATTCACTTAAGTATTTTACACAAACACGTAAAATTTAAAAAGGCAAGATATTGACTTTAGTATCGACAGGATTACACCAAAGAATTCAAATCAAGACATTATGTTTGGTGCTGGGTACAAAGGCAGATGTAGGCAGCTAGGTGGTATGTGCATAGAGTGACAAGACTAGAGTCAGGTACACCTGAGTTCAATATTGACCTCAGACACTAGCTGTGTGACCCTAGACAAGTCACTTAACCCTATTTGCTTCAGTTTCCTCATCAGTAAAATGAGCTGGAAAAAGAAACAGCAAACCACTCCTGTATCCTTGCCAAGAAAACCCCAAATGGGATCACACAGTAGGGATATGACTGAACAACAACAGAAAATAGGATAATGTAAGGGTTATGGGATTTAAAGATCTCCCATGCCCCATGGACATGCTGACATAGCAGAGCAAGAGAAAGTGAAAAGCCGAGCTAACGGTCCTGCGGTTGGCAGTTGGCGGCGGTTGCCTTTTTTTTTTTTTTTTAGTTAGGACCCCTGCTGAGCACCGCCAGGGGCCGGAGCTGCTGGGAGCAGGACTTTCTGCTAAGGACTCCTGCTGAGGACTGCCAGGGGCCGGAGCTGCTGGGAGCCCGCTTCCAGGATGCTGGGTGGTTGCTGTGAGTGGGGAGAGGAGGACCTTTGCCTGAGGTAGCCTGTTCTGTTTTAAAGGCTTGAAAATGTGA
>NW_027185655.1:6752469-6828320 GCF_028583685.1 Petaurus breviceps papuanus | reverse complement strand
ATATTTGTAATCTCTATAGGCATTGTGAATATGGCATTGCTGATACATTTGGCGACGAGGATGGGATCACAAAATGTCAGGCCTCTATTTGGAAGCAGTGGGGCTTTAGAGGGAGAAATGGCTATTCCAGGATGGGAGGATTTGCCTTATTCCTCTCTAGCCAGAGAATGGGCTAAAAGCACAGGGCCCTGTGAAAACTGGGAACCAAGGCTAAAAGAGGGAGAACCTGGAGATTTGGAAAGATGTTTGAAAGCAATACCCATAGAACCAGGCAAAGAACTGGCAGGAGTGTGCAGGAGAGGCTGGGTGCTGCTAACAAGTTATCGCCTTATGTGTAAAAGTAGGGATAAGCTGCTTAAGGAAAGAGCTAGGATGGCTAGGGAGTCAGCTGGTTTGCCTGAGGATTCTTCTGTGTCACAGTACTCAGAAGAGCAAACTGGAGGGACTCATGTGGTCCAGGAGCAAGCTACTGTTCATGTAGCTAAAAGGAAGCAAAAAACTAGCAGAAGGAATGTGCATGCAGCTTTTGTACAGGCTGGGCAGAGTTGCCCTGACAGCTTCCAGGAGAATGTGTGTGAGGAGAATGGAACAAGGTTAGATGAGGAGTCTCCTAATGTAGAAGCTCTCCCCATACGAAGAAGAAGGCAGGAGAACCACCGAGGCAAAACAGAGTCCAGGGAGATAATTGAGGATTTCACTCAACAGGAGATCACTGATATATTGAGTAGATTTACCCAAAGAATGGGGGAGTCTTTAGTGTCTTGGATAGTAAGAATCACTGATGAAGGCGCCGGAGGAATAACACTGGACAGTGAGGACTGTTTAAAATTCATAAGTATCAGTCAGAATCCTTTTGTACACCAGGCTTTTAGGGATCACCATATGCAAGGAGGAAATAACAAAACGAGTCTTCTAGCTTTAGCTGCAGAAGGTTGCAAAAAGCAATATCCAACTGAATCTATGTGGCCTAGGGGAGACAGACCCTGGTACTCACTTAGAGACTGTATGAGAAAACTAAAGGAGGAGGTAATGAAAACTGCTATCCTGATTGGAGATGCAAATGCATATTATGATACCCCCCTAGGAGTTCCTCATAGAAATATCATAGTGAAGACAGCTCCTCCTGCATATAAGCACCTAATTCTGACTCTTTTAATTGGAGAAATAGGGCACCCTCTTTCAGAGGTGCTGGATAAGATTTCACAATTAAGCGATTTAGGGGAATGGGAAAAAGACAAATTGCCTCGAGAGAGAAGAGTAAACAGCCAGAGGATTCAGAGACAAAATAGACCCACAAGAAGGGAACTGTTCACTGCTCTATTAAGAGCTGGAGTGGACTTTAGAAGAATAAATGGTAGTCCAACTGAAGAGCTGCATAAGCTGTACCAAGAAAAGGTACTTAGCATTAGAATGAACAGGGAAGCAGGAACCACCCCTGCAGGTATTTCTGAATCTGAATCTCTGTATCCAAGTTTGCCCCACCTTCAGGGGGAATAGGAGATAGGCCAAGCCCCAGCCCAGATAAAAGAAATATGCAGAAGAGATTGCAGACCCCATATTGGTTTAACAATATATTGGAAGAATGGATCAACTACTGTGACTAGGGCACTGATTGATACTGGGGCTGAGGCCACACTTATCTATGGAAACCCTGATAAGTTTAAACATGGAACTCCTATTACCATCACAGGTCTAGGAGGCACTGAAATATCAGCCAGACAGGTTAAAATAACAATGAAAATTGGGCAGTTACCTAAGAAGGAATATACTGTGGTTGTTGTACCCATTCCTGAATACATCATTGGAATAGATGTATTGAGAGGCATGACTCTGAATTTACCTGAAGGAAGATACCAATTTGCTGTGAGGAAGATAGGAATTAATACAGTTTTAGTAGGAAAACTAAAAATGGACCCAATCACTTTACCTGACCCTTCTGAAGTAATTACTTTAAAACAGTATCGTGTGCCAGGTGGGCAAGATGAAATTGCCACTACTATAAAGGAATATGTTGAAGCAGGAGTGTTGGTCCCTACAACCACAAGATGGAATAATCCTGTCTGGCCAGTAAGAAAATCAGATGGGACGTGGAGAATGACTGTGGATTATAGACAGTTGAATAAGGTGACTCCTTCTTTGTATGCTGCTGTTCCAGATACCATCACCTTAATAGAAAGGATCCAGAAATATGATGGGACTTGGTATGCAGTTATTGACTTGGCAAATGCCTTCTTCACCATCCCAATAGACTCTAAACAATGGGACCACTTCGCTTTCACTTGGCAGGGTAGACAATATACTTTCACTCGCTTGCCACAAGGGTACATACATAGCTCCATTATTTGTCACAGGATTGTGGCTGAACAGTTGGATGAATTAAAGCTACCTGGTGTATAGCTTACACACTACATTGATGATATCATGATACAGGGAAAAGATGCGAAAGTAGTGGAAAGGAGTTTGACCCTTCTAATTGAGCATATGAAAAGTAAAGGGTGGGAAATTAACCCTGCAAAGGTTCAAGGACCAGCTCAGAATGTGAAGTTTTTGGGTATACAATGGAACAAGGGGCTAAGGGAGATTCTTCCTCAAGCCCGACAAAAGATTCAGGATTTTCCTACCCCTACCAATAAGAAGGAGGCCCAAAAGTTCATAGGATTGTTTGGATACTGGAGGCACCACATTCCACATTTGGGACAGATTTTAAAACCTTTATATAGAGTCACATGGAAGAAATATGAATTTGATTGGGGACTTGACCAGAGTAAAGCTTTTGAAGAAGCCAAGGCTGCCATACAATTGGCCCTAGATTTGTGGCCCATGCAAAATGGTCCAGTGGAATTGCAAGTGACTGTACAAGATGATTATGCAAACTGGAGCTTATGGCAAAAACAACAAAGCCGAAATGTACCTTTGGGATTTTGGTGTAGGAAACTCCCTTCATCTGGAGTCCAGTACACACCTTTTGAAAAGCAGTTGTTAGCTGCATATTGGGCTTTGGTGGAGACTGAACAACTGACTGTGGGCCATGAAGTGATATTAAGACCTGGAATCCCAATTATGACCTGGGTAATGAGTACCCCAGCTTCTCACAGAATTGGACATGCCCAAGAGGCTAGTATAATCAAATGGAAGTGGTATATTCAAAATAGAGCGAAAACAGGCAAAAGCGGAGTCTCTGCTCTGCATGAATCTATAGCAAACATAGAAATTGAGAGGAATGACACACCCCCTGAGCCAAAGCAACAGTTGGTACAATCCACTGTAAAATGGAATGAGGGATATGATGTATTAACTGAGGAACAAAAGAGACATGCATGGTTTACTGATGGGACAGCAAAATATTTGGGGCAAAAAAGACATTGGAAAGCAGTGGCCTATAACCCATGTACTAGAAGGACTTTGGAAAGTACTGGGATAGGTGCAAGTAGCCAATATGCTGAACTTATGGCAGTATATCAAGCCATTAGAATAGAACAAGGAGGACAGTGTCATATATTCACTGATTCATGGGCGGTAGCTAATGGGTTAGCTACATGGATGCCCATGTGGAAAAATGAAAATTGGGAAATTCATGGTAAACAAGTCTGGGGCAAAGAATTATGGGAAGATATCTGGAACATGTCTTTGGTCACTGACTTGTCAGTTTTTCATGTAGATGCTCACGTGGCCCCCACCACACCAGAACGTGAGTACAATGCTCATGCTGATCGACTGGCAAAGATTGCTACTGAACGTATTGTTCCTACTTTGACAACAACTGATGATCCGGTATTAGCAAAATGGGTCCACCAAATGGCAGGCCATTTGGGGGTCCAGGCCATACACCAGTGGGCACAAGATCGAGGTATTAGTATCTCTCATTCACTGTTAAAACAGATAGCAGAAGAATGTCATATATGTCAATTGGAAAAGGAGCGAACTGTTCCTCGGGTAGTAACTGGAGAGATAGCAAGAGGAAAAGTCCCAGCCCAAATCTGGCAAATGGATTATATTGGTCCACTACCACTGGATAAAGGATGCAGATTTATATGTACTTGTGTTGATACCTATTCAGGTGTACTAGTAGCTTGTCCTTATAAGAATGCAACCCAGAAAAACACTTGTAAAACCCTAGATCTCATAAGTCTATATTATGGAACCCCAATGCAGATTCAAAGTGACAATGGGTCACATTTCAAAGGCAATGAAATGAAGAAGTATTGTATACTAAACAATATAGAATGGATATATCATATTCCATATTATCCAGAAGCATCTGGGTTAATTGAAAGAATGAATGGATTACTGAAAGAACAGTTGAGGAAGTTAAGTTCCAATAATTCATATCAACATTGGAAGGATAATTTGTTCATGGCTTTGCGTAATTTGAATAATAGACCATTGGGAGGAAGTACACCTCTAGCCAGAATGATGACCCCCAATCTGCAAATTAGAAAACAACAAACACACAAGATCCCAAATATTGAGTATTGGACCTTGAGGCCAGATGTCCCAGCACCGTACCCAGGACCACCTGGTTCGGTGGGGTATGATTTACATTGTTTAGAGGACTTTTGGTTGGACAGGAAAGAAGTAAGAAAAATTTCCACTGGGATATGCATAAGAATCCCTAAAAATCACTTTGGGCAGATTTTACCCAAATCAGGATTAGCAGCTCAAGGAATACATGTATTGGCTGGAGTAATAGATTCTAATTATCAAGGAGAAATTGTTGTAACATTCCAGAATTTAGGTGAAGGGTCCATACAGATTCACAAGAATGATAGGATAGTTCAAGTGATTATCGTTCCTTGTAAAACAATGCCACTTGTAAAAACTGACCCTCCTTCCAAAATAACTATCACAGGAACTGAAGGATTTGGTTCTACTGATAGAATAAAATCAGGAGCTAAAGTATGGGTAAAACGGAAGCCAGATGATGTTCCAAAGGCTGCAGAGATTATAGCATATGGGAAGGATAACACTGTAACTATTGTTTATTCTGGAGAAGATGATTACAAAATTGTACCCTTAAATCATTTATTCTACCGTGAGTGAGGCTACAATAGTCTGGTTATTGTCTCTTTGCTTCTTCTTGATTTTTTGTTTGTTCACCTTGTTTGTTAGATTTGTTTCCACAGGCTTGGTACCCTCCATCTGTAGATGCCTGATAGCTTAAGCTGGATGTCACCCCCTGTCTGCAACTGTGATGTGTCACCCTTGGACCTGGCATCAAGCATATTAAGAACTGACCTCTCAAATGGGACCCCTAAGGACAGGGACAGCTCTACATCCGATTTCAGCAGCAAGTAGCCATAGAAGAAGAGATCTTCACCCCTTACCACAAGATTTTGGGGCCCCATTTGTTCGGGGTGGGGGGAATGA
This sequence comes from Petaurus breviceps papuanus, assembly GCF_028583685.1. Lineage (NCBI taxonomy): Eukaryota > Metazoa > Chordata > Mammalia > Diprotodontia > Petauridae > Petaurus > Petaurus breviceps. The sequence goes on along the minus strand of NW_027185655.1, from coordinate 6,822,953 downwards.
TGGGGAGCTTGTGCTCAAGCCCCACCCTAAAATATGGTTTTTTGTGTTTATTGTGTGCTATTCTTGTTATATTGTTGTGAAATTTTGTTGACGCCAGTTATTCCTACTATATTTTTGCCAAGTAAGGGACATGAAAGATCTTGGGGCCGAATGTAAGGGTTATGGGATTTAAAGATCTCCCATGCCCCATGGACGTACTGACATAGCAGAGCAAGAGAAAGTGAAAAGCCGAGCTAACGGTCCTGCGGTTGGCAGTTGGCGGCAGTTGCCTTTTTTTTTTTTTTTTAGTTAGGACCCCTGCTGAGCACCGCCAGGGGCCGGAGCTGCTGGGAGCAGGACTTTCTGCTAAGGACTCCTGCTGAGGACTGCCAGGGGCCGGAGCTGCTGGGAGCCCGCTTCCAGGATGCTGGGTGGTTGCTGTGAGTGGGGAGAGGAGGACCTTTGCCTGAGGTAGCCTGTTCTGTTTTAAAGGCTTGAAAATGTGGGTGCTTTCTACTTTATCTACCTGTGCCAATGTCATAACTACTCTGATGGCTTTCACTTTCTGGTTTTGGGACTCAGTCTTTTGGTATCTTAATAAATTTTCTAGTTTATTTCCCCAAATGGCAAACCTGATGTATTTTGTGATGGATAATTATATCAGCATATTTGTAATCTCTATAGGCATTGTGAATATGGCATTGCTGATACAGATACAGACCATGCTCTCAAGGAATTTACGTTCTACTGAGAGGAAAGACAAATACACTAAAAAAAAAATTTAACTGAAAGGAGAATATAATAAATGCAAAAGATCCAAGAAAAGTGCTATGAAGGACAAGCAAAGTCTCTATTTAAGGAAGAAAGAGATGGATCAATTTGTCCAGAAGAGATTAAGAAAGGCTTTGTGGAGGTGTTAGTACCTCTATTAGGTTTTCAAAATACTTCCTCTTTCAACTTCAGGAAAAAAAAATGCCTCACTTTGTGCAACTCTCCCCTGTGGCCAATTATAGCCCTGAAATTCTGTGATGCTAGAGGCAAGAAAGTCTATTAGAATGTAATCAAAAAATAATCTAGGTGACAAGAGGTGAGGGCCTGAAATAAGGTGGTAGCAAGAGTGAAAACGCTGAATAGGAAACATGATGACAATCGATACCACTGGTAATGGAGATAAGGGCCAGGGAAGAGTCAAAAGATGAGTCCCCATTTTTAGCCTGTGTGACTCAAAGTGACAGAATCATCAACAGGATGGAGAAGTGAGGGCAGCAGGCAGGTTCTAGAAACAGAGACATAAAGTAGATGAGTGGAAATACAGGACTGGAACTCTGAGGAGCAGCTGGAAGTATGGATACAAATTTGGTATCCAGATCCACAGAGATAACAAGTGAAATCACCTGGGAGTGGATAACAGTTTAGAAAGAGGAGACAATGACCGAGGACAAAAACCTTAGGAGACACATATGCTAAAGGGACAGGACAAGGATGAAGAGATAATGACAGATAATTCCAGTAGTGGAAAGGGAAAAGGCCATCTGCATGGTCTTTCATAGAAAATGACATACTTTCTTTTTTGAACAGTTCTTAATAGCTTTGGGATATCAGAGCTGAAGCAAAGAGAGAGAGAAAAGTGAGTGTGATACAGTGCAGAGTGCTGGACTTGGAATCAGAAGAGAGCCAAGCTCAAATCCCCATCGGGGCTGAAGGGAAGGCTGGACTCTGACATGCCTCTGTTTGCAGATGGCCACTGGGCAGTCAGAGCTGGGAGACTTGCAGGTGAACCTCTTGTCACCCTGGTAGTCACTAAGGTTCACAGCTCTGGACACCAGCCTTGACTCCTTACGCTCCCCTCATCCCACTGTCAGTCAGGTGCCACATCTCTCTGCTCACACAGCTACATTCCAGGTCAGATCCTCCTCACCTCTCACCTGAACGTCCACAATAACCTCCTAACTGTTTACCTAGCCTCAAAGGGGTGCGGGGGGGGGGGAGGATTTCCTTTCCAATATATCCTCCATACACCTTCCAAAGTGTAGGTCTGACCCCCTATTCAATCAACCTTGGCTTCCAACTGACTCAAAGCTCAAATATTGTTTCATTTTTATCTCACTCTTCCATTTATTTTCATTCTTTTAAAAATGTTATCTTTGTGTGTTTAATGACATAATTATTATTATAGCAGTTTATATATATAATTTATAAATATAACTGTAAATATAAATAAGTACATATATACACATATTGGTGCTTAAAACTTTTTACTGATAGGGATGCCTAATCAAAAATAGGCTGGAAACCACTGCTCTACAATGCAGAGAGAGTTGACAAGGTACAGAATCATTGGAGATTGCTTAGAGAGCAATCCTTTCCAGTGATTTTATAGGAAACTAAAACCTTAACTGAAATGACTTGCCACACAAGTAGAGGCAAAATCTGAAAGCAAGACATCAAATTCCGAATCCTGGGCTCTTTGGATAGCACAGTCGCTGTTCTCCCCCTTGGTCATCTCATTCATTCCTATACCTTCAACCATCAATTCTAAGGATATGAGTAGAAATTTTCTTTCTTTCTTTCATTAAACTCTCCTCAGAGATATAGATCTATACTACTACTAGTGTGTTTAAAACCTTCACCCCATTGTTCTTCCAACCTCAAACTAGTTGCCAGGTTCTTTTGCCAAAATATTTTGGAGATAATGAATTCATTTTTGGACCTGTTGGGTCTAGATGCCTGTAAAATAATCAAGTGAATATATATAACAGGCAGCTAGAAATGCTGGATGTGGCCTTAGCAAAGCATAAAGAATGACTGGAAGTGAGAATATAAATTTGCAAGTAAAAAGAATAAAGTGATAATTAACATTTGATTTCCGAAGAAAAACCAAGTTGAATTTTTCTTTTTTCTTCAAAGCTATGGAGCGTTAATTTAAAAGATATGGATGCTTCTTCAGGTTCCAGACACCCTTATATCATTCTAGCGAATATTATTATTATCATTATTCTTTTAAGCTCTTATGTTACATGGAGCATTCCTGACAATAAAGTCATGCTTTCCTTTTCTTGTTTTCTCTCCTTTTAAAAAAAAAGAGAATTAAGTACACAAGTCTAGCAAATTTAGGTCTTCAGAGCATCACTAGGAAAAGAAAAATTGTATTTTGCCTGTCTGTTCTTGACTGTTAAACGTAATACACTTGTATAGTGGGAATGAGTTAACACACCAGTTTAAAATGTTACCATCGATTTCTTACAAGTTTTGGCAGCTAACCAACATCAACGATTATGTTAGGATTAATGTTTTCTTTAGAATAGAAATTATTCATTCACACAATTTCGTCTTTGGAATGGCAATGTTAACTAACCTGCTTTTCTAACCCTGTCTGACACAAAACCACAACTTTGATTTACTGGACAGAGACGAAACTTGGGCAATCAGGCAAGATCAATCTTATGTAGTTTCACTTTCATATGAAGTACAAAAAAGAATAATTACTTCCTAGAAATCCTGAGGGTGTGAAGTACAGTGATTACATTACTTTGCTTATAAACTGCCACAATATTTGGAAATTCCATGAAGGGGAAAGGATATTTTGATTTATAATAAATCATGCCTGTTTCTCTAGCACCCTTTGACACTTTGAAAAAATCTGGATCTGTCCCAAAACAGACTGTGAATTAAAAGCTGGACACCCAGCTCATATCCTAGTAAATGTCTATTACACTAAATCAAATGGAAATTTTGTCCCCTCAAAAGACAAATTACAGATCAGTTCAAAACAGAACCAAACTTTCCTGTCCAAAAAGGTTCCTGGCAAAGCAACAGCAGACAGTTGTCCAGGCCACAAAGCAGACTGGCACACTGTCGAATGACTCTAATTGTTACAAAAGTTTTCTCCTTGTAACAATGAAAGTTTGCCTCCCTCTAAATTTTCACCCACTGGTGAAAGCAACTTCAGTTCAACAGTTTCAATTCTGCAATCATGTTTAAGTCCTAAAAGTGCTTGACATAAGGCACTGAGTCAGGTAGGCGTCAGTCAGTGATAGAAGAAGAAAAATAGCATAGTTTAGACCCTCGAGTAGTTTTTTAAATCTAGATTTGGGGAAGGAAGGGGAATGTATAACACATACAAAAGTTTGTATTATATAAAGTAGAACCTAATCCAGGCAAAGGAGAGATCAAAACAAAATGTTTCAGGAAATTCTGAGGCATACAGCACTCTCTGTATCTTAATAATTGTCATATATATTAATGCTTGCAAAATTATGACTGCTAAAATGTATTCCATAAGTTTTTATTCATAAGGATATGTTTGCTATTTTGGATTTATGCTTTCTCTTATCAAGTGACAGTGCTTGCTTGAAAATATATACACGTCACCACTGCCCTGGAACAGAGGACCTCTGTGCTCACATGGACCATGTTCAGTCCTGGGAGAGGTTAACCCAAAATGCTTTTCTTGCATTCTCTGGCTCATTTCTTCTACCTGGAATTCTGGGAACAAGCTCTTTGTTATATGTCATATATGGGTTCTTCCCCCCAAAAAAAGGATTAACAGAGCCCATTTTAGAGAGGCAGTTATTATTCTGAGTATTCAATATCAGGCATAGAACAACCATGTCACAGAATTTGAGTGTTAGAAGGGACCTCAGTGGTCAGTGTGCTCCAACATGAAAGGACTCCGCCATAATATTCCTGGCACACAGTTATTCATCCTCAGCTTGAAGACCTCCAAGGAGAGCCTCTACCCCTCTTGGTAACCCATTCCAGTTCTGGAGAACACCAGAAGAAGCTCTCGGGAAGGTTTTTCCTGACATTAAACTTCAGTTTTCTCTCTGCAGCTTCTCTCCTTTGATCCTAGTTTTGTCTTCTCACCCCAGACAGAACAAGCCTAATCTCCCTTCCATGTGACACGTCCTCAAATTCTCTTCTCCCGGTTAAAGAATGCTTAGTTCCCAGAATCATTTTATTTCCTCACCACAAAAGAAATGCATGAAAACTCCTAAGTGTATCATTAGCAAACACTTAAAACAAGCCACAATAATCTATCAGCTGTATTACACTCTCCCAGGAGATCTGTGGGACATCTGAGCAAAAAATTCCGAGTCCAGACCCTCTAGGCAGACAGGCACTCCTGTCCAGCTTCCTCAGCACTCGGAGCTATAGCATCCTCCTGGCATTGGTCAACCAGCTCCAATTCCGGAACTTTAGACCTCTCAGACTCATAAGATAGTCGACAAGACTGCAAATACCAATCTCCTGGGATCACTGTTTTGTTCTGTGTTCAGAGAAGGAAATACAAAGCAGAAGAACCAACCAGGGATTTGAAATCCTATCTCAGGTTCACCTAGCTAAGCATACAGTGAAGGCTAATAAAGCTTACAGCTGCATGGGACTTTTGGGACACTTCACATATATTCCCATGTGCTTCCTTAAGGCTGCCAGAGCTATTGAGGGGACAGTAGAGAGAAGAGAAGAGAAGAAGAAATCTGCTTTCCCTCTTGCTGAAAGTCCAAGGGGGGACTGACCTGGTTGTGTCCCCCCCCCCCAAAGTATCAGCCCATCAGAAGAAAGAAATAGAGCTTTTCCATACTTCTTAACACCCTAGTAAAGGGACATCTATTTCTAATTAACTAGCAGTAAATGGGAATACTAGTAAAACCTACCTCAGCATTTTTGTGAGGATCAAAGGAGATAATATTTGTAAAGCACTTAGCATAAAACAGACACTATGTAAATGCTTACTGCCTCTCCTATTTCAAAGTAAAGGAAAAGATTTTATTAAGAGGAGAACTTTGTTAATTTTGTATTTTTAATGTTTTTAAATTTTAAATTGAAAAATAATTAGAACTCAAAGTAATTTAAATTTTTGTACTTAAAAAAATTGTAATCATTAATCTAAGAAAAAGTAATAAGTTTAATTCTATAGTTTGATGAATAAAAGTGTCCTTTCTGACTAAGTATTCAAAATTCACTTTAAGAAATGAAATTCCATGGGTATACATCCTAATGAAATGTCCTCCACACACCTATGAATCTACATATAATCAAGTGTAAAGGTATTACAAAGTACCCCTAACAATCCATTCTGGATGGATCATAATAGCACCTGACAAATCTCTGCCCCTTACAGCTGAGTTTAAACCATAAGCAGTGATGGCTTCCTGGACCAGATGGCAAGAGTAAATACAACAAGAGTATTCAACTTAGATCTTACAACTTTCAGAAAAGAAGAAAATGTGAAAATTTGTTATCAAGTCTGGAATCCCTGAAGTACCAGCTCAAAACAGTGAAGAACAACAGACAAAACAAAGATCTAACACAACTAGAGAGAAGCTCCGAGTATCTACTCTGACCTGTCCAGACCAGTACCAGGAGACCAGGCCTGAAACCTACAGAACTCTCCATTCCAGGACCAGTGAGAAAAGCAGAGGGTATGAGTTAGCTCTCATATAACCTCCAGGAGTCAGAAAGGGCTAGGCACGCATTTCCCAGAGAAAGCTGACCAACTTCTCTTCCTTTTTCCTGACCTGTCAGTCACCCTCTATAAACTCTTTGGGGTGAAAGGACCATGATCTATTTATGTTCCTATCCCCTTCAGGATCTGGCTCAGTATCTCAGTGGTAATAGGCAGTTAATCAGTATTTATTAAATGGATGAATGGCTTCTTTTCATTTTTGATCATTTAAATAATTCTTTGCCATTTTTTCTATCATGTGTGTTTATAAAAAGCTTAAACATTTGACTTCATTGCTCACTTGGCCCAAATTCCTGAGCTGGCTACTGAAATAAGTTCATCTGTTACAGCTAGTGAAAAGAATGAGAAACCTAACATTCTTTTCATTGAAAAAAAAAAACTGGGGAATTCCTTGAAAAGGAAGTAGTACTAGACAAAAATACTTTCAGTTCTAAAATCTGGGACTTCCCCAGGAACAAATCAGTGTGCTATTTGTTAGCCATTAACCGGATCAAACAGAGTTACAGCCTATAAATACTGATTCCTATGCACATGGACTCTCAGAAATTCTTCAGCTCTCAGAGCACACTGAGACTACAGAGGAACATCCCATCTCCTCACCATGAACCAAAGTGCTACCCTTCGCACAGCTCTCCTCTGCGGGCTCCTCATCATCCTGCCCAGGGCTCAAGGTAAGAAAGTGACAGATTCTTTTATTTTTAAGCCTACGATAGAATTGAATATATACATGTTAGTAGAGAACTGAAATGCCTTAAAGTTTCTGACTGCCTATGGGTGAAAAGGCACCCAGAACAATGTACAAAGCCTCTATGATTTAAATCAACTTGTCAAAGTCCAAGAGAAAAATCTCCCAGAGCAAACTTAATACTTGGGGTTGGTCCAGTTAGCTCAGTGCTATTTTGCTATAGATGTTTTTTTCCTAATCCAACCATCCCGAAATTTAGTCATTCTGAGAACATGATATTTAAAAGATGCACAAAATTCAGCTTCCTTGTAACCTGCAGCTTCTGCCTAGACAAATTCAACGTGCTTTAGTCTGCACAAAGTAAGTTCATTCTGTTACTGGTGTCTAAGCGGTAGTTTTCCACTAAAAGCGTCTCCCATTAATATTCACTGATGTATGGGACAGTATAATAACTTCTTCAATTCTGCCAATGTCTTTGCCTAAGGATCCCCGCTCTCAAGAAACATACGTTGTCGATGCATCGAGTATCACGATGTTATCCCCAATGTGAAATCCTTGCAAAAACTCGAAATAATTCCTGAAAGTTCTTCATGTCCACATATGGAGATCATGTGAGTAAAAACCCACCTATTGGCTATGTGTGTATAGATAGCATTTTCCCAAGCCCATCATAGTTTTAATCAAACATCATAAGTTTTTGGGGGAAGGAAGTATGGCACAAGGGGAAGAACAGAGGTCAAATTCAGAAGCCCTGGCTATCTATCCTAGCTTGTATACTTATAACTTGTGGTATAGTAGGCATATCACTTAAATTTTTTGGCCCTTGAGATAATTATACTTATTACCTACCTCACAGGGTTGTTGCATAGAAAGTGCTTTGTAAATCTAAAAGTGCTATTAAAAATGTGAGTTCTGATAGTAAATGATCACAGAAAAGATCAGTAACAGTCTAGTTTGACAATTTTGAGCCTTTGGTAAAACTGGACCTAAACTTTTGACTTAACATTTACAAAGTAAGATTGTCCTAGTACAGCACAAGGAAATTAATAAAAAATCACTACAAAATTTTCATATCTTAAATCTTCTCCCAGTGTTTACATCACAAATTCTCTTTTTTAATCACAAATTCTCTTTCCTATCTGAAATATACTCACTGTTTTTTACCAGGAAAATGAAACTTGGAAAATAAAAAGTGTCTGACCCAATCAGATAGAACTCAGTAATCTTCAATAAAAGTTAATGAATTGAAAATATAATTGCAGGGGTGGCTAGGTGGTGCAGTGAGTAAGAGTTCCTGCCCGGAGTCGAGGACCAGATCAGTTCTGGCCTCAGATACTTAACACCCACACAAAATAACTGGCCATGTAACCTTAGGCAAGTTACTTAACCCCAATTGTTTTAAAAAGAAAAAGAAAAAAAAATAAAGTATAATTGCTTTTAGCAATGAAGAATATTTCCCACCTTCTAAATTCATCTTTCCTTAAAATGATCATGAGACAAAAAAATTAATCAACATGCATTTATTAAACACTTACTATGTGCCATGACCTGTGCTAAGCACTGGGGTAACAGATATAATAGATAAAACAATCCATATTCACTAGGATCTTACATTTTGTCAGGAAAGACAATATATGTATACCTAAATATAGAGAGAATAAATACTTTAATAACTATGCAAGAAAATCGTAGTCGAAAAAAAGGGAATTATTTTAATTATGATCTCTACAAAGTATGAAGTCAATTCTATCATCCCCATTTTATCAAAGAGTTTTGGATAGGTCAATGTTTTTAAATTACAACAAGAAAGGAAGTAGATTAAGCTTTAAGATTTAAGAGTTAAGTATTTCCAAGAAAGAACCTGCAGTTCCATCACACATCACTAAATATAATTTATAAATTTTCCCTGTTTCACTGCAGTGCTACAATGAAGAGAACTCGGGAGCAAAGATGTCTGAACCCTAACTCCAAGAAAATACAGGATTTACTTCAATTAATTAACAAGAAAAGGTAAGCTTGCTGTAGTTTGTAGGTGAGGCTTCTTTCCAAGACACAATACCCTCAAAAAGAGAGAAATATATGCAGGTTTTGCTGCGGGATGTGGAGCTTGTCTGTCTAGCCCTCTAAATAAAGTTCCTGTGGCTTAGCTTCAATCCATATGGGTCACTCCTTTCAAAAGGGATTCTCATTCTATAGTGATGACACCAATGGATGATGTCCTGGTTGACTCCAATTTCCCGGAACCCAATCATGGTAATAAAATTAGATTCTGATAACCTGAATGGACTTTTACCCTAAGCTCAATAGTGGATGTTTCCATCAGGTTTCATGATCAGGTGCTGAATTTACCTACATCCTGGAAGGGCCCAGTGCATGGACAGATTTAGCAAGGGTTTCACCTTGCTTCCTGAACTTTCCTTCCAAGCTGGGATTTGATACCAACAAGATTTAGGTTAGAGGCCAAATCAGTCACAAAACAAAACATCTTAAATCTATGCTCTTTGTTTATAGGTCCAAAGAAACTTCTAAGCAGAAGTAGAGATCACCGAACGGCTCATGAGAGGACTGACCAGGATGTGACTGAAAATGTCTCTTCTCCAAGACTATCAAGAAACAAGAGTGGTGTAGAAATTAATACTTAGCTTTAATATAGTGTTTTAAAGTTTACAAAGGGCTTTTAGCTCATTTGATCCTCACAATAACTCTATGAGGAAGGTGCTATTATTATTCTCATTATACAAATGAAGATATTAAAACTGAGAGATTAAGTGACTTGCCCAGTGTCACACAGCTAGTAAGCACTTCAGTTACAATTTGAACTCAGGTCTTCCACTCTCCAAGCCCAGCACCTTATTCACTATAACATTTAGTTGCCTAGGTGACTAGTCACAGCCTCTAGGACTAAATGGCTGTTTAAAAAATAAACTGGTTGTCTAATAAGAAAATGAGTGGTGCATAATATAGTAGAAAGTGTGCTAGATTTCAGAGTCAAAGAAAATCCCGCCTCTGCCCTTTGCAGCCTGTGTAACCCTGAGAAGTGACTCTGGAACTCTCTGGAATTGCATTTCCTCATTTGTAAGATGATGGACTAAAATGCCTCTGAAATCCCTTCCAGTCAAGAGCTCTGCTCTGAGGACCTCAGGTGTTCAGGTGGCACCACAGCTCAGAGATCACTGCCAGTCCCTGCCCAAGTCACTACCAGGCCCACCTTGACCCCAATCTGCCCATGCTGGTATGCTGTTCAGCAGGACTTTCTGAAGTCAGGATAAGCAGGGCATGCTGCTAAACCCAGCTAAGCTTCTCTTTTTTTTCTGATATGGACCACCTTTTTGTTTTGTTTTTAACTTAAACATCAAATAAACGGACATTTCCATATACATGATAGAAGAAAAATAAAAAGGATTATACATTAGTCTGTGAATATGTATCATATTTGTTTGCTTTTCTTAAATACATAATAAATCCAACAAGTTTCAAAGTAATTCTGTTTGTCTGCTATTATTTCTCACTTTCCTTTTATTCTCTTTCCAAGGCTCCAAATTCTTCTTTCCTAGTAATGATCATGAGAAAAAAAGTGCACTTTTCAATACAAAGGCTTCAGTAACATTATGCTCTATTTTTCTTCCTTTTTGCCTACAATATTCTCAGCTCCCCTTTCCTCCCATTGAGGAAAAAAATGAAAACTCTTATAACAAATATGCATATTTAAGCAAAACAAATTCCCACAATGGCTGTGTCCAAAATGAATGTCTTATTGTGCAACCTAATCTCATAGCCCTCTGCCAGGAGCATGCTTCATCACTGGTCCTCTGCAGTCATGGAGAGTTATTATATTGTTCAGTTTCTTGTCTTTGAAAATTGTTTTTCTCTATAATGTTGTTACTTTATAAATTATTTTCCTAGTTCTGCTTATCTTACTTTGTATCAATTAAGACAAATATTCCTAGGTTTTCCTGAAACTGTCCTTTTCATAATTTCTTATGGTATAATACTACTTCATATGTTCACATACCATAAGTTGATCAGTCATTTCCAAATTTATGAGCACTCTCTCAGTCTCCAGTTCTTTGCTGTAACAAAACAAGGCTGCTAAAATAATGTTTGCTTATACAAGTCCTTTTCCTCTTCCATTGATCTCTTTGGAGTGCTCTTCTGCTAGAGTTCAGTCTTCCACAATGCTCCCCAGTTCAGAAATGTATATATACAGACACATGTAAGCATATACGTATACACATACAAATATATAGGATATATCTTAGACATACACTCCCTATATTTCCACTTTACTATGTTTATGAAGTCATTTATGTAATTACCAATTAAAAATGAATAATAGGAAAAACTAAATCCTAAGGTTAGTATACTGGGTCTCAGATAATAATGTAAAAGTATGCTGTATACTTTTGAAACTAAAAAGCACGTTTGTCCTTCCAATATGAAAATAAATGTTCTGATAGTACAGGGACAAAATACAAGTGAAAAATTACAACCATAAGGAAAGAGCTGAGTCATTTGCAGATGCAGCTTTATTCATGCAGAGATGGGACATTTTGCAAATTCATACCAGGAGCTAGGAAAGTACCTCTTTGGCTTTCACACTTTGGGGTGGGGGGAGTCGGGGGAGTAGAGGGGAGATGGCAAAATGAGTGGGGTGTGATTTCCAGCTCTCAACGTACACAGCTTACCACAGATTAACTGAAGGTCCTCAAAAGAATGATGAGAGGTTGTAGGGCCTGTCCAAAGCCCCCGGATTCAAGTTCCAACCACAGAATCCTCCACCTACAATGTCCACTTACATGATGATATAGTCCTCCTTGGTTTTACAGATACATCTGTCAGCAATGCCATGATATTTTGCCAGCAAAGTCATTTAGAAAACTTGGTGATTGACTTCCCCTTAATAACAAAAGGATTCACTCAAAGGATGGGATCTCAAACAAGCATTTTTACTTTCACAGACATTTGGGAATAAGAAATGTTCTTACAGAAAAATGTTGTGATTGAAGTAAAGTAGACCAAAAATCCTTCCCTTTTCTCTTAATTCTAAAAGAAAATAATAAATTAAACCTGACCCTGCTTTTTAAAAAATTCATCTCTTGCTACTTCTTGAAAGAGGCATAACATGCAATAGAATATCTGATAGTTATTTAAAGTTATATAGGAATTCAATATACTCTTTCACCTCTGATTGTGACACAGGCATAACAGTAAATAGTCTCATGTTTCTCTGCAAATGCTAACATAAGAAATTTCTGGGGAGTTCCTATTATATTTCAATAGTCCATAAGCTCCACGATTCTCTCATCTCTTTAATGTAGCAAGAGTTTAACCAAAGTTAACACCTCTCAATGGTGAATACCAATAAACAGAAATATGTAGAATAAAGAGGGCCGTAGACAGAGAAGGGAGAAGCAGTACAAAGATATGGGCATAGAACAGAAAGAGCTGTTATAAAGAGCTTTGTACATATAGGACCTTTCTCTATTTTAAAAAAAAAATCTCTTTTGAGAAAAGGTCTTGCAGTGTTAAGGCAAGGTCAAAGTACATGCACTATTTAGTTAACTTTTTATATATAATTGCAGATTGTTTTCCAGAATTGTTTGTATTCATTCATAGGCCCAACAACAGTGCCTTAATGTGCCTGTTTTCCCATAGCCCCTCCAATATTTATTATTTTCCTTTGGGGGGGAGGTCATCTTTGCCCCTCTGGGTATGAGGCAGAGGATCCTTTTTTTGGCTACTTTTTTCCCCAACAATTCATGTAATCTTGGAATTGTTCTTTGAATGATTGATAGAATTCACTTATGAATCCATCTGTTCCTAAAGTCTTTTTCTTTGAAAAGTTAATTTATGCATTTAAAAAATTTCTTCCTCTGAAATTGGGTTGCTTAAATTCTCTATTTCTTGTTCTTTAATTTGGATATTTTCTTTTTGTGAATATTCATTTGTTTCATTTAAATTCTTGGCTTTGTTGGCATACAGTTGGGCAAAATCATTTCTATTAATAAATATCTTTGATTTCTTCTTCATTTTCTATGAATGCTCTGCTTTTTCATTTCTGATTATGGTAATTTGGTTTTCCTCTTCCTTCTAGTCAAATTAGTAAATGGTTTCTTTATCTTAATGTAGGTTTTAAAAAAACGGCTCCTGGTCTTCTTGTTTTAATTTTTTTGTTTTCAGTTTTTGTTAATTCCTTATTTTCAGGATTTCTCTTTTGGTATTTAATGTAGGTTTTTTTATGTTGTTAGTATTTTTAGTTGCATTCCCAATTCATAAGAGATATAAATTTTTCCCTAAGGAATGCTTTAGCTACATCCCCCAAATTTTAGAATATTATCTTATTTTAATATTTAATGAAATTTTCTATCATTTCTATGATTAATCCCCAAGAATTTCTTTGCAATTTGAATATTTTGTTTACTGCTCATTACTTTTTTAACAATGGTTTGCTAGGTAAAGATAAAATAATTCTAACTGTTTCCTGTTTTTCTTTTTTCTATAAAAAGTTTGAGACAGCAAAGGAAAACCTGTGGATATTTGGTTGAGCTAAATTCCCTCGTTGGTAATCAAGAGACTGCTTAAAGGCGCCAAGCATTTTATTAACTCTGTTTACAATTCATATTTTTAGATTTTGGGTTTTTGTGGAACTGGGTCCTTTATTCCAGACTAAAATATTTAGGAGCTAGTCTATCTCCAAGGAGATCGGTGCATTGGGCTTTCAGGTTCTTTTCTCTACCCACTAGAGAAAAGGAAAGGAGGGCAGTACAGACCTCAAGAGAAGGTTACATACACTCCGAGTTCATCACAATAAGTTCCAGGCGATGATATACAATATAAGTAGAAGGTAATTTTGAGGGAGAAAGCACTGAAATCTGGGAAGATCAGGAAAGATTTCAAGATAGCACTTGAATTGAGCTCCCAAGGAACTGAAATTCAAAGTGGTAGAGGTGAGAAGGGAGGTCATTCCAGATAACAGGAGGAGCCAATGCAAAGGCTCTGAAAGATGAAGAGTTAGGAGAGACTTAACAAGACCATTTGGTCAGACCACAGACTATCTGCCATTGTCTCGATCAGAGTAGGAAAGACTTTGGCAGTTGATCATCCTTAAAATATTGCTGTCATTGTGTTCAATGCTCTGGTTCTGCTGAATTCACTTTGCATGAGTTCATATACATCTTCCCAGGTTTTTCTGAAACTATATTGCTGGTCATTTCCATCATCAATTTCCAATTCTTTGCCACCACAGAAAGAGCTTCTATAAACATTTTTGCACAAATAGGTACTTTTACTTAACTTTACTGTTTCTTTGATGTCTTTGGGATACAGACCTCATAGTGGTACTGCTAGGTCAAAGGGTATGCACAGTTTTATTTTTCTTTAGGTGGAGTTCCAAATTACTTTCCAGAATGGTTGGACTATGACTCCACAGTTTTTTCACATTCCCTCAAGCATTTGTCCTTTTCCTTTTCTGTCATATTAGCCAATCTGACAGATATGAAACAGTATCTCAGGGCTGTTTTAATTTGTATTTCTCTAATCAGTAGTGACTTGGGGCATTTTTTCATGTGACTACCAATAGCTTTGATTTCTTCTAAAAACTACCTGCTCATATCCACTGACCATTTGTAACTAGGGAGTGGGTCTTATTTTTATAAATTTGGCTCAGTTCTCTATATATTTGAGAAATGAGGCTTCTATGAGAGAAACTTGCTATAATTTTTCCCCTAGTTTCCTATGTTACTTCTAATTTTGATTGTATCAGCATTGTTTATGCAAAAACTTTTAAATTTCATAAAATCAAAATTATCCATTTTAACTCCCATAATCCTTTCTATCTCTTGTTTGGCCATAAACTCTTTTCTTATCCAGAGACCTAACAGGTATATTTTTCTGTGCTCCTCTAATTTACTTAGGATATCACCCTTTACATTCTAAATAATTTATCCATTTTGACCTTATCTTGGTATACAGTATAAGATCTTGGCCTATGCCTAGTTTCTACCAAACTGCTTTCTAGTTTTCCCAGAAATTTTTGTAACTGCTAAGTTCTTACCCCAAAAGCATGGATCTTTGGATTTACCAAACACTAGATTGCCATGGTTTTTTCCTACTGTATAGTGTATACCTAATCTATTCACTGATTCACCACTCTATTTCCTACCTAGTACCTACATGTTTTAATTATTACCACTTGGAAATACAGTTTGAACTTTGAAACTGCTAGGCCACCTTCCTTAATATTTTCTTCATTGATACCCTTGATATTTTTGACCTTTTGTTATTCTAGATGAATTCTGTTACTTCTTCAACCTCTAAAAATAATTCTTAAATAGTTTAATTGGTATGGCATTGAATAAGTAAATAAATTAGTAAAATTGTCATTTTTATTATATTGGCTCTGCCTGCCAATGGGCAGTTAATATTTCTCCAATTTTTCATATCTGTCTTTGTGTGAAGTGTTTTGTAACTATGTTCATATAATTCCTAGGTTTGTCTTAGCAGACAGACTCCCAAGTATTTAATATTGTCTAGAGTTATTTTAAATGGAATTTCTTTGTTACTTCCTGCTGGGGTTTTGTTTTGGGGGTTTTTTTGGTAACATACAGAAAGCTGATGGTTTATGTGGGTTTATTTTATATTCTGCAACTTTGCTGAAGTTAATTGTTTGAACTAGTTTTTCAGTTGATTCTCTAGGGTTCTCTAAGTATATCATCTTATTATCTGTAAAGAATGATAGTTTTATTTTCTCGCTGACCATTTTTATTTCTGCAATTTCTTTTTCTTGTCTCACTCCTATAAGCAGCATTTCTAGTATAATACTGAAGAATAGTGGTGATAATAGATATCCTCGATTCACTCCTGATCTTACTGAGAATGCTTCATGTTCATCCTCATTACAGATAATGTTTGTTCTTGACTTTAGAAAGATACTAATTACGCAGTGAGTAAGAGCACTGGCCCCAGAGTCGGGAGACCTGGGATGGGTTCTGGGCTCACATACTTAACAACCACACAAAATAACTGGCCGTGGAACCTTGAGCAAGTTACTTAACCCTGACTGCTTTAAAAAAAAAAAAAAAAGAAAGATACTAGTTATCATTTTAAGAGAAGCCCAATTGGTTCTTATGCTTTCTAGTGTTTTTTATAGGAACGGGTATTATATTTTGTCAAAGGCCTTTCCTATATCTACAGACATAATCATATGGTTTTTGGTGTTTTTGTTATTAATATGGTCAATGACACTCATAGTTTTCCTAATAGTGAATCAGCTCTGCATTCCTGGCATAAATGCCACCTAGTCATATCATATGATCTTTGTGATATACTGATCCTGGCTAATATTTTATATAAAATTTTTGCATTGATCTTCATTAAGGAAATTGGACTGTAGTTTTCCTTCTCTGTTTTTGCTCTCTCTGATTTAAGGATAAAAAAAATCATATTTGTGCCATAAAAGGAACATGGAATTTGGAATTCTTTAACTGTTTTTTTTTCAAATAGTTTATATAGTTTTGGGATTAATTGTTCCTTAACTGATAGAATACATTTGTATATATATATATATATATATGCATCAAGTCCTGGATTTTGGTTTTTTGGGTTTTTTTAGGGAGCACATTTATGCCTTGTTCAATTTATTTTTCAAATATGGGGTTATGTAAGTATTATATCTCCTCATCTGTTAATCTGGGCAATTTATATTTTTACAAATATTCATCCATTTCACTTAGATTTTCAGTTTTACTAGAATATAATTGGGCAAAGTAATTCCTAATAATTGCTTTAATTTCATCTCCACCAGTGATGTAGTCATCATTTTCGTTTTTGATACAGGTAATTTGGTTTTCTTTTTTTTAAAAAATCAGATTAACCAATGGCTTATGTATTTTATTGCTTTATACAATCAGTTCTTATTTTTATCTATTAGTTCAATGGTTTTCTTTCAATTTTTTTTAACCTCTTCTTTGATTTTCAGGATTTCCATTATGGTGTTTAATTGGGAATTTTTAAATTGTTCTTTTTCTTGGCTTTTAGCTACATGCCCAATTTACTGATCTGCTCTTTCCTTCTTCTTTTGATATTTGCATTTAGAGATATAGATTTCCCCAACTATAGCTTTGGCCACATCCCACAAATTTTGGAATGTTGTCTCATTGTTGTCTCATCCTCTTTTTTTTTTATTTTTGAAGGGAGGGGGAGGCAGGACAAATGGGGTTAAGTGACTTGCCCAAGGTCACATAGCTAGTAAGTGTTAAGTGTCTGAGGTCAGATTTGAACTCAGGTCCTTGTAATGGAAATGCAAATTTAAAGATCTTCCCTAGGCCCTTTGATAGGCTTAAGAGACTCTGAGAACCTTCTTTGATTTGAAAATATACTCTTCCCCCTAATAGGCTGAATGTGGTCACAAGGAGCCTGTGGGAGGAGGCTTGGTTTTCAGGAATGCCCACACCTTGATGCTGTGTGATTGGGCAGTAGGTCAAGAGGGTGGTTACATTCTCTGGCCCAGGAGAAGGCTATATAATCCCTGATGTGAGGCTTTGCTTTGGGGCTCACTTTGAGAAGTGTTGTGTGATTTGATCAGATGAGACTCTGGACAGCCATTGAGAGCCTCACCCCCCCCACCCCCCCACCCCCAGCTTTGAAAACCCAGATGTTGATGCTTCCTTCTCTGGTAACTGTGATTTGGCATGGATGTAATGGTTGGACAGTTTGGAAGCCTGTCTGCTTGATCTGTTTCTCTGTCTTGTACTTCTGTCTGTATACTCTGAAGTTCGGGGTGCTGACCTTTTCCCCCTGAACTAGGTAAACGATATATGTTTGATTGATTAAAATAAGCTTGTTAACCCATTTTGAGTTGCTTTCCTTTAGAAAAGCAGACCTAAGAACCTGTGTTGTCAGCCACCCTGGGGATGCTGGGGTGCTTGCTGCTACAGTGCTCCTGACTCCAGGACCGGTGCTCTATTCACTGCACCACCTAGCCTCTGTAAGAACAGTGACCGGGCTGCATCTGTCCTGGAATTGCTTCCAGGACAGCAGCTGCAGACTCTAGGTGGGACCCATTGCTATTTCTAAAGCTCTTGGGTTCAGGGTCTTAGGGAGGATGGTGGTCAGGGTGGTGGCAGTTTGCCTTGTCCAGCACATGCTGCTTCCTGTCTCTTTCTCAGTGGCCTTGTATTTCCACTAGTGCATGCCATGTGATTAGCAGCTGGCGGCCATGGCTTCTTCATGGGAGCTAGCTCCCTGGCTATGGCTAGGAAGGCTGGGCTGGAAACAGGCCCAGAGGTCAGCAAGGTGCTGCTCTGCTCAGGCTCTTATGCTCATTTGCCTATTACTGGGAATTAGGCAGCAACAGTGGCTTGTGGTGATGAAGATGGTGGGCCTATTCTCCACAATCACTTTTCCTCTTAATGATGGCTTCAGGGACTGAGTTAGATGCAAGTCAGGTGGATTAAGGGTCACCAACATTCCTAAGGCTCCTGGATTCATGGTTTGGCACTAACTCCATCAGGGTCTAAGAAGAGATGGTGATCAAGTTGGTAGTGATGGTTTGACTTGATTGGCAAGTTTTTTTCTTTGCTTTTTCACAGTACCATAATTCCCCCAATATTCCTCTCCCAACCCTTCCCTGAGAGTCATTCAACACAACAATCATTTTAAAGACAAAAAGAAGAAAAAAACAGCAAAATTGATCAATACTTCAAAACACTGCATACTTGTAAACCTCCCACCTCGAGAGGTTTTCTCATACCTCTGTTTTTATTCTTCTTTTTTATTCAGCAATAATCTTCCCTTTCTCCCTCCTACACTCTCCCTTACCCCCACTCCACCCTCAACTGAGAATGAAAAAACAAAATGCTACTACACAGAGAGTCAAAGCAAAACAGATTTCCAGATTGGCCATGTGCAAAAGAAAGACACACAAATATAAATGTACAATTATATATGCATTTGTGCACATACATATAGTTATATACAAATATGTGTATGCATGTGTACATGTATTTTATTTATTTATATCTGTCTCATTCTGCACTATGAGCCCAAGGGAGTATGGGGTATTCCAAGAGGACTACTGGTGTGAAAGCTTACCAAGCCCTTTTCAGGGACATTCATCCACTTTTGGTGTCTGCCTTTTACTCAACTCTTACTTGTGGCTCCAAGAAGCTGTAACATGCACAGCAGTCAATCCCTAAACTGTCTCAGCAGACAGGCTAAATCGGGTTGAGGGTGCCTGACAAACCTCAAATCCAATGGTGAGTTAAGGGGATATCTTCCCCAAGCATGTGAAGACCTTCGCCAATAGAATGGGTAGATGAGAACAATTTGTTCCAATAGGCATGAAGGCAGCTGAGAAAGGCATTGTGGAGGGCTTAGAACTTGGTTAGACATTGAAGACACCAAGATCATCCACTGCATCCCAGGCCATTGCCAGTTGCTTTAATTTTTGTCCTGCCACTGGACTTCAATGACTCTGGAAAAGAGAGTGAGGCTGCCAACTCTGTGAAACTCTGCCTCACTTAAATCCAGTTCATCTGTCCACCATCGTGACATCACTGGGGATGTCACTGGCCCTCTTCAAAAATGAAAGCAAGCAACAACTATGAGCCCATCACCTCTATTAGGAGGTGAGTAGCACATTTCATCATTAGCCCTTGTAATGGGAATGGGAATTTGAAGATCTTCCCTGCCCCTTAATAGACCTAGGGGAGTTTGAAGACCTCCCCTGGTTTGAAAGTAAACTCTGCCCCCTAATAGGCTGAATGTAATCACATGGAACCTGTGATGGAGGGAATTTGCTAGAGTGGAGCAGAGCCCATAGGAAGCTTCCCTGCTGTGAAGATAAATTCTGTCCCCCAAAGGCTGAGTATAGTCACATGGAGCCTGTGGTGGGAGGAGTTTGCTGAAGGGAAGCAGAGGCCACAGGAAGCTGGGAATCAGAGCTAGTGAGACAGTGGGAGAGAGAGGTGCTCAGGCAAGGAGAGAGACAGGCTTGTGAGTAAATATTGATCTTGTATTGATTGTGGGAAAGCTGAAAGATGGTGTGGCTCTCTGTGTTGTTATTGATTGTTAATTTCTTTACTATTATGATATAATTGGCTTTCTGGTTTGGGGATTTGGTTTTCTGATGTCTAAATAAATGTTTCAGTTCTGTCCTCTACCTAGGGAATATGTTATATTTTGCAATCAACCATCATGCAATATTTATAGTCACGGTCTTTATTGTGATTGTGGGCATTGGAAATATTGCACTGGCACTGCAGCCGTCTGGAATCCTGGTTGGTTATTACACTTCTTAAGAGTTCCTAAGACTTTCAAACTTATGTGTCTTTGCCATTTTGTTGTCATTGTATAAAATGTTTTCTGGTTCTCTTCATTCTGCATCAGTTCCTTCAAGACTCCCCAAGTTTCTCTGAAACTATCTCCTTCATCCTTTCTTTGCAGCACATTGATGTATTACATCACATTCTGATACAACAGTTGTTCAGTGGACATGCCCTTGGATTCCAATTCTTTGCCACCTCAAAAGGAGCTATAAATAACTTGTACATCCTTAGAATTCATTTTGTTTAATACCTATCCTTCCCTTGATATACTCTCCTATTTTCTCTTCTCTCTTATTTCCATTTCCTCCTATTTTCCTGAATGATATTTCTATACCTAATGTGTACATATTCTTCCCTCCTTTGATCAGCTCAAATGAGAGTGAAGTTCAAGCATCAACTGCTCCCCCTAGTCCTTCTTACTCCTTGACTATATAGACTTCTACTTCTGTATCCCAATTACATGAGACAATTCTCTCTCACTTTCCTTTCATTTTCCTCTGCTAGCATATTTCTCTTACACATCTCTCCATTCTTCATTTAAGATCAAGACATAACGAAACTACTCTCAGGTTTTATGTTTAATTTGACTAATTTTATAACCCCTGAAGATGACACAGTTCAGAGGAAACATTTGCATCATCTCCCCACAAGAGTTTTACTATTGTTTTAGTTCTTTATCATTGTTCATTCATATTTACCCTTTTTTCTATTTCTCCTAATTCCTGTGTTTGAACCTTGAAATCTCTCCACAGCTCTGGTCTTTTCATCAGAAATGCTTGAAAGTCCTCTGTTTATTCTAGGCTGTAAGCCTAAAAAATTCATCACCTTCTGGAATATCATATTCCAAGCTCTCCACTCCTAAAATGATCACTTAAATCATGTGTAAACCTGATTGTCCACTGTATATAAATTCTTTCTTTCTGGCTGCTTGTATAGTTTCTCTTTGATCCAAAAGCTCTGGGTTTTTCACTGTTATGTTCCTAAGGGATTTTCATTTTGAGATTTCTTTCAGGATATGTCCACTTTGCCTCTGGTTCTAGGAGCTCTATATAGCTTTCTTTAGTGATTTCTTGAAATAGGATGTCTAGGTTTGTGCTGTGGTCATGTCTTTCAGGTAGTCTGATGATTCTTAAACTTCTCACTTTGTTTTCCACAGATGTTGGTTATATTTTCTACAAGATATTTTATATTTTCTTCTATTGTCTGAGTCTTTTGATTTTGTTTTAATATTTTTTGTTGTCTAATAGTCACTGGCTTTTACTTGATCCATTCTAATTTTCAGGAAGTTTGGTCCTTGAGTAAGATTTTATAACTCGGGGCAGCTAGGTGGTGCAGTGAATAGAGCACGGGCCCTAGAGTCAGACCTCAGACACTTAACACTTACTAGCTGTGTGACCCTGGGCAAGTCACTTACCCCAATTGCCCTGCTTTCCCCCCCTGCAAAAAGCAAAAACAAAAAAAAGATTTTATAACTCTTGTGCCAAGCTGCTAATTCTATTTCTAATTCTTCAATAGCTTTCATTTTTTCCTTTTGTATCATATCAGCCAATCTGATAGGTGGGAGGTAGGGGGTGGAGGAGTGTTACTCAGAGTTGTTTTAATTTTTATTTCTCTAATCAATAGTGATTTAGAGCATTTTCATATGACTACACATAGCTTTGATTACTTCATCTGAAAATTGCTTGTTCATATCCTTTGACGATTTAGCAATGAGAAATGGCTCTTGTTTCTACATGTAATTGGGGAAAAAACAAAATTTTAAATTTTAAAAAGTCAGCCTGGCAAAAAAAAAAGTTTAGACAGAAAATTTTAAAACACCATTAAAACCAGAATATAACAAAATATATCTTTCCATTATGCATAATAGAAAATTTTGGGACCAGAAACCAGATAGAAAATAGACAATTTTTATAGAATAAAACACTCCAAAGCTTTATTTAGCATAAGTCAAATCAATGCAGTTAGGATGATCAAGAAAAAAGATGGACCAGGAAAACATCTTTTTATTAAATATCGCCAATAAATATCTGATAAAATCTATAGAAAATCAGTACAAATATATAAGCCACTTATAAAAAGATAAGTAGACAAAAAATGTAGACAATTTTCTAAAGAGAAAAAAGCAAAAACTACTGTAACCATTAAAAAAAATATTCAAAATCCCTAGGGAATTTCTGCATTACATCTGGGTCTAATTAATAATAGCCCCCTCTCATATACGGTAATAGTTACCTATTTTCAACCAAGCCCATGTTTAAGGTATAAATATAAAAAATTCAAATTCAGACAAACTCAAGGTATTATATCATGTGCATCAAGCTAGCAAAAAAAGGTAAAAGATGAACACACTCATATTTGAAGGAGCCGTCGGAAAGGGGGACTGATAACTACAGTTTCTTATTCTCTCCCCCTCATCTCACAACACTTCAATGCCTCCCCCACTCTCTCCTCTCTATGCCTAAATAATCCTATCAAGCCCATCTTCTCCAGTAGATTCTCTGCTGCCTAAAAGCATGTCCATGTCTCCCTTAACCTCAAACCCCCTCACTTGATCTGCCTACTCCCACCAGCTTATTGTATCCTCATTTCCATGGCTAGACTCATTGAGAAAGCAATCTACCATGAGGGCTTCCACTTCTCCTTTCCTCTAATTCTTTTCTTAACTACATGCAGTTTGGCTTCCAACTACATCATTCAACTGAAACTGCTCTCTCCAAAGTTACTAATGATCTTTTAGTTGCCAAATCTAATGGCTTTTTCTCAAGCCTCTTAGATCTGTCTTCAGCCTTTGACACTGTCAATCACCCTCTTCTCCTTGATTCCCAGATTTATTTAAACCACTGTAACCTTTTCCAATCTACCAAATGGACATTTTCAACTAGATGTCCCCCTAGACATCTTAAACTCAACACATCTCAAACTGAACGCATTATCCTTTGTCCTTCCACAAGAACTCCAGATTTTCCTATTACTGTTAAGGATATAGAAAATTTAGTAATTTTTCTTGCTTTTTCCACTTGAGTCAGTTGTTCTAAGTTAGCAAGCATTTATTAAGTGCCTATTGGGCACTGTGCTAAGTGCTGGAGATACAAAGGCAAAAGCAGTCCCTGCGCCTTAGGACTTAACTTCGACTTGGAGGAGGCAGCATTGTAAACAACTATTTACAAACAAGATGAATTCAAGATAAATTCGAGATAATCTTAGAGGAAAGGCACTAAGGAAGACCAGGAAAGCATCTTCCCAGTTACCCAAGCTCAAAACCTAGCTATCATCTTCAAATCCAAATTCTCTCAGCTCCCATATCCAGTTGTCAAATCCCGCGATTCTACCTTCACTACATTTCTAGACTACAGCCCCTCTCCTCTGACACTGCCCTCATCCGTGGGCAGATGCTTATGACCTGGACTACAGCACTAGCTTTCTGTTTGTCTTCCTGCCTCAGGGAGGATGGGTACGTCTGGTGAGATGGCTGGGGAGCCCTCTCCATGGCTGCTTTCCACCTTTTGGTGTCCACCTGTTCTACCCAACTCTCACCTGTGGCTCCAAGAAGTTGTAGCATGCACACTGGCCACACAAAGGTAAACCTTTAATTAAAGGGTCTCAAACCCTTTAGTGAAGACTTCCCCTGGTGGAATGGGTAGATGAGAACAATTTGTTCCAGTGGCCATGAAGGCAGTTGAAGCAGGCAGGCCCTGGGGAGTGCTTAGAGCTTGGTTAGACAGTGAACATGCCAAGGTCATTCACTGCATCTTGAGCCATTACCAGTCATCTTGATTCTGTCCTGTCACTGTACTGTGATGACTCTGGAGGAGAGAGTGAGGCCCATGACTTCGTGCAACTCTGCCTCACTTAAATCCAATTTATGCATGAATCAAAAGACATTAAAAAGATATCATCCTGCCTCAAGATTCTCCCCATTCCCATCTATCCTACACTTGCCTATCAAAGTAATCTTCCCAAGTACAGGTGTGATCATGCCCTTCTCATATTAAGTAAACTCCAGTGGCCCCTTATTTCCTCCAGAATCAAATACAAAATCTTGTTTGGCTTTGAAAGCCTGTCATAACCTGGCTCTTTCCTACCTTTACAATCTTCTTATGCCTCACTCTCCTTCACATACTTTGCAATCCAGTGACACTGGATTCCTTGCTGTTCCTTGCACAAGATACTCTTGTCTCCAGACTCTGTGCAGTGAATTCTCTCCTTCCTCATCTCTGCCTCCTGGCTTTCTTGGCTTCCCTCCAGTGACAGCTAAAATCCCATCTTCTACAAGTCGGCTTTCCTGGTCTTCCTCAGTGCCTTTCCTCTAAGATTATCTTGAATTCATCTTGTTTGTAAATAGTTGTTTACAATGTTGCCTTCTCGACCTAGAATTTAAGCTCTAAGGGGGCAGAAACTGTTTCTGCCTTTCTTCGTATCTCCAGCACTTAGCACCAAGCCTGATAGGCACTTAATAAATGCTTGCTAAATTGGAACAACTGATTCAAGTGGAAAAAGCAAGAGAAGTTGCTAAATTTTCTATATCCTAGGACCTAGACACAGTAAGAAAAGGCCTACAGTCATTAAAATGTCCATACTTGTGATCAAAAAACTGAAGGCAAAATGTACACCCAACAATTACAAACGACAATTCTTAATTACCTTTGATAAATTAAAGTTATCTCACTCGGGTGGACTACATCCCAAAAGGAGTAGTAATACTAACAGTGGCTAGCAGCTATCCAGCACTTTTATGTTTGCAACCACCTTGTGAAACAGGTGCTATTTTTATCCTTGCCCAGGGTCATACCACTAAGTGTCTATGACAGGATTTGAATTTGGATCATCCTTACTCAGGGTCCACACTTAATCCACTCTGACACATAAAAGCACAAGCAGACGTGACTGTGGAGCCACTCTGGCTATCTATAAAAGAGCAAGGACAATGAGAGTTGTACTGCAAGACTGGGGAAAGACAAGTGTTCCAACAAGTGCCCTGTTCTTTTTAATTCTTCTATCAATGACTTATATTAAAGTATAAATGATGTGTCTAGGGCAGGTAGGTGACAGAGTAAATAGAGCACTGGCCCTGGAGTCAGGAGGACCCAAGTTCAAATCTGGCCTCAGACACTTGACACACTAGCTGTGTGACTTTAGGCAAGTCACTTAACCCCAAATGCTTTGCCTTTCCCCCTGCAAAATAAATAAATAAATAAGTGGCATGTCTGGCAAATTTGCAAATGACACAAAGATAGGAAAAGTCAACACACTGGATGATACAGCTGGGATTCAAAAAGATCTTGACAGGCTATGACACTGGGCTGAATCAAGTCAGAAGAAATATTATCAATATATATATGAAATGTCTTTGATCTGAGTTTTAAAAAATCAACTTTACATGTACGAGCTGGTTAGATAACAGTTCAAACGGAAAAAATGTAATGGGTTTAGTGACCTCAAGGATATTATAAGAAAATATGATCTTAGTTTGCTCAATCAGTGCTTATTAGATTGAATTAAAAGAGGTAAAGCTTCTATGATAAGGAAAAACGAAATCTCATAGAAGTAAAATGAATTTGCAACTCAACGCAGCCAATGAGCAGCGAAGTCAGAACTTTGCAGAAGCAGTATGGTATAATGAAAAGCATGGTGGATTTGGAGAAGACTGGATTCAAGCCCAACCTTTGACACTCGCTATCTGTGTGACCTTGGACAAGTCCCCTCAGCTCTCTTGACCTCCATGAGGAGGTTGAACAAGATGGTGTAAAACATCCCTTCCATTTCTAAAGCTCATCTAACCTAAATTAAAATTCAAATCTCTAGACTCACAGGCCCAAGTTTCATTGTCTAGAGTCTTATTTTCTTGGAAGATAAGTTAGAAATGAATGCATATTGACCTACTAATTAAAGGAATAATCTATATTTGGTGATCAAGAGAAATGAATTTGTTTCCTATGTTTCACCAAATGTATTCATTTCTTACTCTTAAATGAACCGTCTATAATAATAAGAGCTACTTTTGAATAGATTTTATTTGGCCAAATTTTGCCAGATTATTGACCCACAGATTCAGAACCTTCTACTTCTGACCCCAATGACTGACCCCAATTGTACATTTGTGAACCTGGTCATTTTGGAGCAGCTGCCCTGGAGCATGCTTTAAGGTAGTGTGTGACACAAAGACCATCAGGAAGGCCCCATCAGAGTGTTCATGGAGTTGGCGTGTCCTGCTCCACTGCCTAAAAGTGACCACTTCTATAGTGAGTGAGCTGTCCTACACAGATACATTAGCACACAACTGTTTCAAAGGAGAAATCGAGCTTTCAGTTCACTTTGACTCTCCCATGTGGAAAGGTTCAGAGGAAGACATCATTTCATCTGGCAGTCCATGCACTGAAAGCACACAATGTTCCTTCAATATTCTCTTTGAAACTCAATTGTTTGCCAGACGTGGGCTTCATTAAAAGATGTTTGTAATCAATTAAAAGGTAAACTCTGGGTTTTCAAGCCTGGCTGTTTTAAAGAAAATTCTGTAACAGAAGAAAAAAAACTTAGTGATTTTATTCATTACCAATAATGAATACCTCTAGCATATTTCCTTTTGATGAGTATTTTGAAAATGAAATCAAACCAACTGTTGGTGGATTGTTCCTTATTATATTATCTCCTTAGTTTTAGTCTATTTTCTCTCTTTAGTAAAATAGGTATCTGCCAGAGCTATGATCTGAGTACCTAAAAGACAGCCCTTCAATTCCAGGTGAACTATCATCATTACCAAACTGTTACAATGCCTAAAATTTCACATTAGGTGAAGGTATTTTGTCTCCACAAGCACTCACTGAGGGCAACCATGATTGGTGAAGTACTTGAAGCTCTTGCCAGATGAAATTTAAAAGAAGGAACTAGGAATGTTTAATCTGATGAAGAGAAAACCAAAGAGGGATGTGTAGGCTGCTTTCAAGTATCTGAAAGGCTGTGTCATGGAGAAGGAGATACAGCCTTGTTTGTGCTGGATTGAGAGGGGAGGACTAAGAGTAACAGGCCAAAGTTGTAAAGAGGTAGATTTGTGCTCTAGAGAAGTAAAAAGTTCCCAATAATTAAAGCAGGGGAGGGGAACCTGCTGCCTGGAGGCCACATGTGGCCCTATAGGTACTCAAGTGTGGCCCCTTGACTGAATCCAAACTTAACAGAACAAATCTCCTTAATCAAAGGATATGTTCTGTAAAACTTGGACTCAGTCAAAAGGCTGCACCCAAGGACCTAGAAGGTCATGTATGGCCTCAAGGCCATGAGTTCCCCAATCCTGACAAAGCTATCGAATAGTGGAACATGCTGCCTCTGCAGAGAGTGGATTCACCCTGAGAACTTGCCAGGTCAATTACAATGGAAATTTTTATTCAAAGATGGTCTGTCCAAGAGAGCCCTGAAAGTTCCTTTCAATTCTGCAATTTTCCAACTCTGAAACTGTGATCAATATAACTGTAATGGCAAGGGATAATGACCATGAAGATTTCTGGGAAACAAAGAGAGACTTGTATGAAGTAATGCAAAGTGAAGAAAACTGAGCCAAAGGAGCACTCATGATAACTCATACTTATATACAACTTCAAAGCAACCTAAGCTCAGATGAAATACAAAAACGTCCTCCATGCTGCCAGAGTATAAGGACACGTCCCTCTTTATTTTGTTAATGATTGACAATCTGCAGTGAAAGGGTTTGCTTGGTCTTGTTGGGAAGCGACTGTTACACCAGAATAAGATGTACTACTGATTTCTTCTTTAATTCAGAAAAGAAATAAATGACACCTGGCTCAGGACTGTGGTAAGACAAGGAGAGCCTGTGTCACTGGCTTCCCTCGGGACTGAACAGTCACCCTGGGCCTCTGTTTCCTCATCTTTAACAAACAGGAACAGCTATCCACATGAAGTAATGATGGTGAGAAACAATCACCAACAATGCTGGCTGATGGGAGTCTCCTCCCAAGTCCCATGGAGGTGGGAGATAAGAAAGGTGAGCTGAATGGCTGTGACAGAGAACTATCAGTCAAGTAGCTGGTTTGGAGTCAGTTTTCAAAGTGAATGTCAGGTTAATTAACAACTGAAGGTCTCATATTTAACTACCAAGTGGATTATGCCAAAAAAAATACTTTTAAGAAACAAATACTTTCATCCCTCTACACTTAAGTTTTGTATATAGAAGGGCCATTGGTAAGATACAGAGCAAGAGAGAGAAAAGTCTTCCTCATATACAATAGGGGCTTGGCACATTCCAAGACCCAAGGCTTTACTTGAGCCGCACTGTCTGAGGGCCGAGTCTCTTGTAGTTTGTCTCACTCCCCTCCCCCAACTTCTCCTATACCCTATGTGGGTAGACCAGCCTATTTATTAGGCTAGCAGTAGGAAAAGCATCTTCCCTCTTCAATCCATCCTCCACAAAGCTGCTGTTATTACTAAGTGAAATGGGTGAAAGTATTCTCATAAAATGGGAGCAAGTCACCAGAATTGAGCTAGGTCCTAACCCCCTCTAGGCCTCAGTTTTGTTTTCCTGTAAATCACCTGATTTCAGGGGAATCAGATGGTACCCCACCCCTTCTCCCTCCTAGATGTTCTTTTTAACAACCTGCCTTTGCTCAGTAAGGAAAATAGCTGAAGTATGTGTTTGCATTGAATACTTAGAATGTGAGGCCATACATCCCACCAATGGGAATGCAGGTCCAGATATTGGGCAGGGGTTTTGTGGGTTTTCTTAGAATTGTTTGTATAGTGTATATAACTGTCTGCTTGATCTCTGGGCAGTGCCCCCCTAGACCAGCTTGCTCTGGGGTAGGTCATGCCCAACTCTTGAGAGACTTGACTAGGGAAATAAAGAGCTTCTGTTTTTGCTTTGAGAAACCTGTTTTTTTAATTTTTTTTTTATTTGGGTAAGAGTCTTGTATCCCACACATTACTAAAGCATGGGTCTGACCATGCCACTCATCTGCTCAAGAAGTTCTAGTAACTTCAACTTGCATCTGAACAAAATACAAACTCCACTACCTTTTATAATGCTTCAGAATATGACTTCAGGTTACTTTTCTGGATCTACAGCACATTATTCTCTTTCATGCACTCTGTGTTCCAGGCAAAATGTTCCTTGATCTTGACATTTTATTTCTTCTTCTAAATATATGCACCAAGTGATTGCCATCTCCTTCCTCCTCCATGACTAGAATGTTCTGCCAACTCACCCTTGACTTTCAGATTCCTTATCTTTCTCCAAAGATCAGATCAGATGCCACTGCTTTCATGAATTCTTCCCTAATTTCCCCATCCCTCTAGCAGTTACTTGTTTCTCCTTTGTCAGTTTTTCCCGGAATCCCCTGCTCTCTATTTCCCCTTACCTCTGTCTTTTTTAATGTACATGTTGTATCCACCAGTCATGGACTATAAGCTACTGTTCTACCAGAAATGCTTTCTTTTTTTATTGATTTTTTTTAAAAGAACTGAATCAATCAACAAGTATTAATTAAGCACCTATTATATATTAGACATTGTACTTCACAATAAGAAGAATACAAGGGAAAATTTAAATGGTCCCTATCCTCAAGAAGCTCTTATACTCTTTCTGGCAGGGAACGCTTAACTTGAAGTCTAGGGATAGATTTCAGGGGGTACATGAATTTAAATGGGAAAAAGTTATGTTTATTTTCATTAACCTCTAACTGAAATCTAGCATTTCCTACTACTTATGATTTTTAAGAAAATTATTCAGGGAAGAGATCTACAAGCCTCACTTGAGGGCCACAGGGGTCTGTCTATCAAGGCATGTACTGGAGTGAATTCCAAGAAGGGAGCATTAGGCCTCAGAAATCAGCAAACACTACAAATTAGTGCTTGATTTACTGTTTTGATGATTGTCTAGAGTTAAGAAAGTAATGGAGGAAAATGTTATCAATGCAGATTAAACTAGTCAGGAAGGTTCATCTTCCTGAGCTCAACTCTGGCCTCAGACACTTAACAGCTGTGTGACCCTGGGCAAGTCACTTAACCCTGTTGGCCTCAGTTTCCTCATCTGTAAAATGAACAGGAGAAGGAAAGGGCAAACCCACTGTAGTTATCTTTGCCAAGAAAACCCAAATGGGCTCACACAGAGACAAACATGACTGAAATGACAATACACACACACCAATGTATATGTGTGTATATGTGTGTGTGTATGTATGTATGTATTTTCCTTGCCAGGGCAGCTAGGTGGCACAGACTGCTGGCCCTGGAATCAGGAAAACCTGAGTTCAAATCTGGCCTCAGACATTTACTAGCTGTGTGACCCTGGGCAAGTCACTTAACCCTGTTTGCTTCAAATTCCTCACTGGTAAAATGATTTAGAGAAGGAAATGACAAACCATTCTAGTATCTTTGCCAAGAAAACCTCAAATGAGATCATGAAGAATCATAAACGACTAATGGACTAAACAACAATGAAGTTTCCCCCCAGAGAGCTGGCTATCAAAACTTTCCAATACAATGCTGGGTCTCAGAGAAATAAAAATGGTTCAGAACCTCTGCTACATAGGAAGAGATCCTTGTTCCTATCAATTGTGTGGGAGTTTTTGGATCCTGCTTCTGGCCATGTGTGACTCAGGGTTAAAGAGTTCATACTTCAAGGTAACAGAGACCCCTTACTAGCAGTGGAAGTAGACAAGCTGATGACTGGGGAATGTTAAAAGGGGACCGACTTGCCCCTCTGCCCCTCTCTTCCCTTCCAGCTGCAAATCATGTCAGGACTGCTTTGAGATTGATCTAAGAGTCAGACCTGAGTGGGCAAGAGGCTCCTTGCTCTGATTTCTACCCCAGTCCTAGACTCAATACATTGCATCTAAAGCACCTGTCCTGCCTCAACCAGTCTTACTCAGGGTTTGGGCTGCCTCTTTCCCATTTGTTCTTTCGTGATTTAAGGTGACTAAATATCCAGAGAGGGACATGTCCATGACTAAAGCCAACCTTTGGAGGTTGAGAGGTCTGGAGGTCCATCAAGATTAGATCTGAATGGTGGCACTGAGAGGAGGATTCGTTGACTATTCCAGGGCTTGTGGAGAAAACGATCACTGACATAAAGTGGACTAACCCATCTCTGATAGGTTCTACCAGGAGACAAATATGGGAATTGTCAGGATAGTTCAGAGCTGAGGTGGAATCAGTGGTCCTTCAAACAGCTTTATGTTCTGATGAGTTTTTATTTTCAGCCACCTAAAAGATTCTCAAAAGTAACTATAAAGTGTTAATGAATTCTGTTTTAAAGCTGTGTTTTGTCAAATGCATGTTTGTGAGTCCTGTCACCTGGGGTGGCTAGGTGGTGCAGTGAATAGAGCACTGGCCATGGAGTCAGGAGGACCCGAGTTGAAATCCAGCCTCAGACACTTGACAAACTTACTTGGACAAGTCACTTAAATCCAATTGCCTTGCCTTCCCCCCTCCAAAAAAAAGGGGGGAGAGGTAATATATACCTGTCCTGTATCCAAATCATACTTCTCACTCAGGAGCTTTTTAATCTTCCCTTATAGGGGAGCCCTGGAAGCAAGCCATAATTCAAGCTACCTGTAAAATCATTCCAGGGTGGTGGAGTAGGATTTAACAAGAGGAGTGTAAGAACAAAGAACCTAGCCCCTTTTTATTAAAGGCAACACTACCAGAACTGAAGCTGATTCAGACTGTGAAGGGGCAAGGTAAGCCCCTCTGTGAGGAATAAGATTATACAAACCAAGGCCCCAACTCAACATGACCTTTCTATTACCCTGAGCTGTTTGGGCACAGAGGATCCTGAGAACGTGAGGACTGCTCCACTCCTGGGACCCTGGCCAGGTCCTTCAGAAGAGATGAGTGCCCAACTCTTGGAACTAGCCATGCCAAGGAAACCACTCTTGGAGGGGCCTTGGAGGGACTGACCTCCATCCCAGGCCTCACACCAGACACAATACTTACTAAAAACACCTGGCAGTCAGTATGCCTTCTTTGTTCTCAGCACTGCATAAACTGTAAGATTCAGACCCCAAATTGGAATCTCTAATCTAATCAGCCCTCTAGCTGCCAACACAGGAAATGGAGGAGATGTCTTGCCTGGGACCCTCTCGTGTGGGACCCTGATGGCTGTACCCAGGATTCCCCAGCTTGTGTGGTCAGGTGGTGGTGCTTGTATATATGTATACACACACTATTAATCATAGTCGCTCTTCTTCTGCTGTCTTTAAGCCTCTTACTCTGTTATCTCCAGTTTCTCTCTCACTTGCCTATATATACATATATCCTGAATAAATATTCTAAAGAAATTGCTTTGGGTCTTCTTGGCATGCCAAGTATTCCATTTAAGGGAATCCTGAACCTCCTTAATTGGACAGACTCCAACCTGAGTACAGAATAGGGAGTGGGCGTAGCACCCAGAACTTTTAGGCCCCTCAGCAGCCTCTCAAGGTTAGATAATAATAATAAAAATAAATATAGTAAGTTGGGAAGGAGCAGTAGCACATCAGTTGAGGGGAATCATGAAGAACATGCAGGGGGTAGCATTTGAACCCAGCTCTGAAAGGAAAAAAAGATCAAGCATCGAGCTGTTACAATTTTTGAGATTATTTCATTGGAGAGAACAAATACAAAGAAACATATGGATTGTGAGGTTGAGCGCTAGAAAATAGAATGGTGGCTGAACAAATTGTGGCACATGACGGTAGCAGAATACTAACTACTGCACTCTAAGAAATGGCAAAGGACACGGTTTCTGAGAAACCTGAGAAGACTTCTATGAACTGATGTGAAGCGAAGAGAGCAGAACTAAGAGGACACTGTACACAGCAACAATACTGTAACAATAATTAACTGTGAAAGACTGTAGCAGCAGGCACCCCAGCATCCCCAGGGTGGCTGCCAACACAGGTTCTTAGATCTGCTTTTCTAAAGGAAAGCAACTCAAAATGGGCTAACAATCTTGCTTTAATCAAACATGTCATTTACTTAGTTCAGGGGAAAAAGGTCAGTAATCGGAACTTCAGAGAATACAAACAAGTTACAGGCAGAAGTTACAAGCAAACAGAGAAACAGATCAGCAGACAGGCTTCCAACTATCTGACCATTACATCCATACCTAGTCAGTTACCAGAGAGGGAAGCGTCAACATCTGGGTTTTCAAAGACCGAGGGCTCAATGGCTGCCTAGAGTCTCGTCTGATCAAATCACACAGCTCTTCCCAAAGTGAGCCCCCAAACAAAACCTCACATCAGGGTATATATAGCCTTCTTCTGCATCAGAAAATGTCACAGCCCTCTAGACCCACTGCCCAGTCACAAAGCAATCAGCTGTAGGCATTCCTGAAAAACCAGCTTCCCGCCACAGACTCCATGTGACCACATTCAGCCTATGAGGGGGCAGAGTATATTTTCAAATCTGGGAAGGTTCTCAGAGTCACTTAAGCCTATCAGGGGCCTAGGGGCAGGGAAGATCTTAGATTCCCATTCCCATAACAAAGACTTAGCTACTCTGATCTATGTAAGGATAGTTGTTGTTTTTCCTTATTCTCAAAGAAAACCATGACATCAGGAAGATGATGCCTAGACTTGACAGTGAAACAGATTTAAGTGAAGGAGGGCTGTGCAGTCACCAGTCTCACTCTCTCCTCTGGAGCCAAATGAATCTAGTGGCCAGATATGGGTCAGGACAACTAATCTGAGATGGGAAGACCTTCAAGGTTCTTGGCCAAAACAGAAACAATTACCATTTACATTCATTCTGAGCCTTCTTGGGCCCAAACAATGAGCAAGTAAAGCTTGGGCTGGGACTTCTTGTTGGCCAATGATGGCCAGAGGATTTGGGTTTAAGGCATGGTCCTTAAGAAAGAAATCTAGCCCATATATCCCAAGATATCTAGCAAGGTTTCAGGAATTAAAATTTATGTTCCTTTGAGCAGAGCACCTTCAGGTAAGGGCATGATTTCTATGTGCACAAAGGGAGAGGAGGAGGGAGGGAGAGAGAGGGGAGGAAGGAAGGTTTAGGTTCATGTCTGAGACTTTAAGATATGAATCAAGTATGGGGCACATATTTCCTT
Source organism: Petaurus breviceps papuanus (assembly GCF_028583685.1). Taxonomy (NCBI): domain Eukaryota; kingdom Metazoa; phylum Chordata; class Mammalia; order Diprotodontia; family Petauridae; genus Petaurus; species Petaurus breviceps. Next base: position 6,788,448 of record NW_027185655.1, on the reverse strand, counting down.
ACCAAAAAAAAAAAAAAGAATGCTAACTACAACACTCACAAGTGTTTATTTTTATTTTATTATGTTTTATTTTATTTTACAAAAATAAACTTAAAACAGAATTCAGTAATTTAACTTATAAATACTATTACTAACTTCCAAGAGACTAATACCTAAACTTCATCACAACATAATGTAGTTATGGGATTGCTGATAAGGCATTTTTACATTTCACAGTGGTTCTGTGATGAGGTATGGGTTCTGGGAGCCCCCTCTAGCTCTCCTTGAGTCCTTGAGGTACAGGCTCTGGGAATCCCCTTGAACTCTGATTAAATCTTCTCATTTGATGAGGCATTTGCATGAGGCAATAAGCCTTACATTGTGGCTGGGCCCAGACCTCTAGCCTAGTTACTAACCCAGCCCTCCATTGTTCATCTACTTCCCACCCTTGAGCCTATCAAAATATCAATACATCCTTGAACTGGCCTAGCCCACCATTGTCTGTAGCTATCTCCCACCTTTAATCATTCATTGACTTCATTAACTCCTTATGAAGACCCTCCCCAAACGCCTCCTCTAGACCACCCCTAGATTCCTCCCACAACCTTCTGTATATAAGACCCCATCTCACACCATGTGGTATGAGAGCTCCATAGAATGACCCAGCACAGACTTATTCTGTGTCTAATGCAAGCGAACTTTTAATAAACTTTACTTTTCTTTGGCTGAGAGAAGACTTAAGTCAAATTCATTCAGCAGGACCAGGCATGTTGGTATTTTGGGGTCTCCAGAGCAACCCTAACCCTCTTAGTGGGTAACCTCTTCATCTGTACTTTGTAAAGCACTTCTGATACATGTGTTTTGGTAGAGTGGCCAGACTAAGGCCACTTGTTAGTGGTTATCATCTCCAACGAAGTAAGTAGCTGAGAAATGGAGGGGAGATGTCAAGATGGCAGAGTAAAAGCAGGAACTTGCTTGAGCCCATTCCCCAATCACCTCCAATACCTGTAAAAAATAACTCTAAACAAATTTTAGAGCTACAAAACTCACAAAATTACAGAGTGAAACACATGTCCAGCTGAAGACAGCCTGGCAAGCCGACAGGAAGGGTCTATCACACCAGGCTGGGAGTGGAGCACAGACCCATGTGGACCACACAGGCACAGACCCACACAGAACAGTGGGAGCAAGCCTCGGGATTAAATCACTGGCATCTGTGGCAGTTTCCAGACTTCTCAACCCACAAACACCAAAGACAAAATAAAAGGTCGGTGGGGAAACTGTTGAACCCGGTGAGAGAAGAGCATGGTCTGGCCCTAGCCCTGGGGTGGTGGAGGTGGCAGTGGCAGCCGCTGCTGCTGCTGCTGCTGCCTCTGGAATTCCAGGCCCAGAGATGGTGGGGGGACCAAGCAACTGATCAGAGGACAATTGAAGGAATCTCTTTGCTGGCAGTGAGGCAAGATTCTCTTGCTTTGCCCTGCTTGGATCTGGGTCACAGTCTTGGGTGGCAGTCCTGGGGTGAGGAGGAAGACTGGCATGGCAGAGCTTATGGTGACTGTAGAGAGATAGTCCTCCTCACAGTTCTGAGGCAGGTGCCTACAAGTGGCTCTGACTACAGCTGCACAAAACTCCAGAAATTTGGGACAGAGCACTCTCCACTCTGGAAGCAGAGCAAAGAGCTCAAAAGTCAAGTAACTAACTGGGAAAATGAGCAAACAGAGGGGGGAAAACATCAGATTATATAATCTTCCTTTGGTTACAAAGAAGATCAAAACATAGAACCAGAAGAAGACAACAAAGTCAAAACTCCTGCATTGAAAGCCTCCAAGAAAAATATGAATTGGTCACAGGTTACGGAGGAGCAATTTGGAACTATGAAAAAATGCTCTAAATCACTATTGATTAGAGAAATGAAAATCAAACCAACTCTGAGGTACCATACCTCACCAGTCAGATTGCCTAAGATGACAAAACAGGAAAATGATAAATACTGGAGAGGATGTGGAAAAATTGGAACACAACTGCATTGTTGGTGGAGTTGTGAACTGATCCAACAATTCTGGAGAGCAATTTGGAACTATGCCCAAATACCCTTTGACCCAGTAATACCACTTCTAGGGCTGTATCCCAAAGAAATAATACAAGTGGGAGGAAGACCTATTTGCACAAAAATATTTATAGCAGCTCTTTTTATAGTGACAAAGAATTGGAAATCAAGGGGATGCCCATCAATTGGGGGATGGCTAAACAAGTTGTGGTATATGAGTGTAATGGAATACTACAGTGCTATAAGAAATGAGGAGCAGACAGACTTCATAATAACCTGGAGAGACTCATATAAACTGATGCTGAGTGAAAAGAGCAGAACCAGGAGAACTTTGTACACAATTACAGACACATCATATATTCAATGACTAACTTTGATAGACTGGGCTCCTCTCAGCAATGCAAGGTTATAAGACAACTCCAAAAGACTCATGATGGAAAGGATATCCACATCCACAGAAAAGAACTGCAGAGTTCGAATGCAGATTGAAGCAAACTACTTGCTCTCTCTTTTTTGTTCAGTTTTGTTTTGTTCCTTCTTTCTCTTTGTTTACTTCATAGATTATAATTCTTCTTTACAACCTAAAGCTTAATGCAAAGGTATTTGTAGAGCCTATATCAGATTGCATGCCTGGGGAGGGATGGAAAGGTGGGGTATAGGGGAAGAAAATTTGGAACTCAAGAGATTGTGAAACTGAATGTTGTAAACTAAAAGTAGATAAACAAATTTAATAAAATAAAATTGAATGGAAAAATAATAAAAATTTTAAATATCAATGAATCAAAAATCATATATAAAATGTTTACTATGCCATCAGGCTGTGTGAAGAGCTAGGCAGATGAAGGCAAAAATGAATTCATCTCTGGGGGCAGCTAGGTGGTACAGTGAATAGAACACTGGCCCTGGAGTCAGGAGGACCTGAGTTCAAATCTGACCTCAGACACTTGACACACTTACTAGCCCTGTGATCTTGGGCAAGTCACTTAACCCCAATTGCCTTCCAAAAAGCAAAAAAAAAAAAAAAAAAAAGAATTCGTCTCTTTTCAGACTAAAGATCTAGAACTTCCTTCAACCAAAAACTAAAATAAAATGTATACAATTACTATGAATTTGACAAATATAATTTCTCTATAAAAGGAAAAAAGATACAGGATTCTACATGACACTATGAATCTCTTTGACATATTACCTTTTTAAAGTGTCTACATACATTTATATATATATATATATATATATTTATTTATTTATATATAGTCACTTTAAAATATATTTCCAACATTATCCTGATTGTGCACTCTTGAATCTATGGGGTTTTTTTTTCTGTTGCTTTATTGACTTTTTTCTTTTTTGGGGAGAAAAAATCAGGCATCACTTCAAACTCTACTCATAACTTCCTCCTTCCTCAAAAAAATTAAGGCCTTTCCCCCTTTAACAAATAATTATATCTGTTAAAAAAACAATTCCACACATTGGTCATATTTGAAGATGTTTATCTCATTCTGCACTTCTAGTCCATCACCACTCTGCCAAAAGATGTGAAGCCTGAATCATTATCACTCTCTGGGTTTTCTGAATGGTCATTACATTGATCATAGTACTTAAATCTTTTGCATTGGTTTTTTTTGACAGTGTGGTAGTAATTGTATAAATTGTTCTCATTCCACTCAAGGCATTTGGCATTACTTCACACAAGTCCTTCCAGGTTTTTCTCAACTCATCCTTTTTTCATATACTATCAGGCGATTACATTTACTTCCACTACATTAGTATACTACAGTTTGATTAGCCATTCCCAAACTGATGGGCATCCACGTTCTTTCCAATTCTGTGCCACAACAAAACGTGTTGCTATAAAGCTTTTCTGTATGTGGCTCCTTTTGCTTTTCCTCTGGTCCTTGAAGGGTTTATATCTAGTGCTTCTATATGATGACTATTGGCGATCATTTTGGAATATGTGTGTCTAAAAGTGGGTTGTGGGGCATTTTGTATTTTATTATATTTCGTATATACAAGCTTTTGAAATACTGTTCCAAATTGCTTTCCAGAAAGGTTAGAACAATTCACAACGCCATGAACAGTAGATCAATGTGCATGTTCTTTTACAGCCCCTCTAAAAAAAAACCTGTCATCTTCCTTTCTTGCTTTTTTCTTTTTTGGTTGTTGTTGCCAATCTGATACATGTGAGATAGAATCTTAGCAATGTTTTAATTTACATTTCTATTATTAATGACTTGAAGAATTCTCATGTGAGGTTAGCTTGTTGCATTTCTTCTTTGAGAATTGCCTGTTCCTAATCTGTGACCATTTAGGCAAAGGTTCTGAACCTGTAGTTCATGCTTTTGGTTTGTTTTTTAAAAAAAAATATTTTGATAAACATATTTCAATATACTGGTTTCTTTTGTAATACTACAAATTTTATTTATTCACTTAAAAACATAGAGAAAAAAGGAGTCCATGACACAAAAAAGGTTAAGAACTCTTAAAGTACATATTTGGAAATGGTTTTATTCTTATATATTTGAATAAGTTCCCTATTTGGTATATCCGACTTTTATCAGAGAAACTGTTGCAAAGGTTTTTCCCTAGCTAAAATTTCCCCTTCTGATTCTATAAACTTTTATGCAAAAACTTTTAAGGTATACATAGTCAAAATTATTTTTTTTCTCCTCTCATCCTTCCTATCCCTTGTTTAATCGAAAATTTCTCCTAGCCATAGCTGGGAAAGGTAAGTCCTTCTTCCCTGACTCCTCTAGTTTATAACATAACTTTTTATATCTGATTATTTGAAGCTTACCATGGTATGTGGTGTAACATCCTGGGATAGACCTGATTTCTGCCAGACTGCTTTCCATCTTTCCCAATAGTGGGGTTGTTGTTTTTTTTTAATCAAATAATGAGTTCTTATTTCAGAAGTTGAGGTGTTTAGGTTTGTTGAAAATATTGATACTGCATTTAGATTAGGTCTGTTGCACTGATGAACTTTTCTATTTTTTTTAACTAGTACCTAATGGTTTTGATAATTACAGCTTTTTATTTTTTGAGATTTTTTTGGTATTGCCACCCAACTTTCTCCCTAATCCTTTTCTTTATTTCCTTTAAGAGTCTTGGTGTTTTGTTCCTTGAAATGAATTTTCTTGTTTGGCTAGTTTTTTCTGGTTTTCCAAAGAGAACTATTCAGATAGTCTCCTTGGTATAGAACTCAATAAATAAATTGGGAAGCATTTTCAGTTATACTAAATTTTATTATTATAAAAATGAATTTATTATTTTTATATTTGCATGGCTCAAACATGAAAAATTAATATTGCTCCAATTCTGTAAAAAGTGTTTTGTAATCACATAATTCCAGTATGTCTTGCTAAGTGGATTCCCAAATATTGTGTAAGTCTGCAGCTATTTGAATGAAATTTTTCTATGTCTTCCTACTGGATTTTGTTGATAATATTCATAACAGTTGATTTGTGAGGGTTTTGAGATTTGGTATTTTGCTGAAGATATTCTTTTAATTAATTTTTAGTCAAATCTTAAGTATTCTCTAAGTAAACAATCTAATCTATAAAAAGAGGAATAATTTTATTTCTTCCTTGCCCACATTCATTCCTTCAATTCCTTTTTTCTTGATTTACTGGTATTGATAGCTTTCTAGAATTATTAAATAACAGAGGTAATAAGGACATACTAAAAAAAAAATGGAAATGCTTGCTTTGTCCCTGATCTTATTAGAAAGTCTTCTAACATTTCTCTATTATAAATAATGCTAGCTCTTGGTTTTAGAGAAACACTAATACTTTAAAATGTTAAGGAAAATTCCCACTTATTCCTATGCTTTTTAGTATTCTTAACATAAAAGGATTTTATATTTTTAAAAAGCTTTTCTGGCAGTTATTTATATAATCATGTTTTTTTCTACATCAATATTATGTTTATAGTTCACCTAACAATGAAATAATTTTGTATTCCTGTCATTCCTAACCATTATGTATAATAGTTTGTAAATGTTGCTATAGCATCTACATTACAATTTTATTCAACATTTTTATATCAATATATAAATGTTATATAAATATATATAAATTATATAAATGTAGTACCAAAAATCATACAGCAGACCTCAAAGGAGCCTCAAAGGTCACTGAATCCTTCACCCCTGGATGCCACAAGAGTGAGAAAGACTACCTCAGTCAAGCAGATTGAAAGATGCTGGTAGTTCCAGCAGCCAATGAAACAGACTGCTTCCAACTATATGGTAGGCCAAGGTAAAGTATCTTCTCCCAAAAGTAAAAATCCCTGGCACCACCACCATACCTTGTGGTCTAAATATACATCAACTCCTGTTTCTTACACATGTCTTCCCCAATAGGCCCTAAGTTTCTTGCATGCCTGGCACAGCAGAGATTTAGTAAATTCTTGTTGAAGTAAAAATGAAGACATCCCTGCCTTGACTGACTTTATATTCTACTAGGGAGGACACATGTACACAGACAACATAAAGTAGAGATTAAAGGGGTAAAAGGAGATGTTACCAGCCTCTAGAAAATAAGATGAGGGAAAAACTAGTCACAACTGGGGGAAGTCAGGGAAGGATTCATTAAGGAGAGGCACCTGATCTGAGCTTTGAAGAAAGATAAGACATCTGAAAGTCAAGGTTGAGTTGGTAGTACATTCGAGGCAAGGTGGGGAAAAGTAGTGGCTTGTGCAAATGCACAGAGACAAAAATAGAATATCAAGTTTAGGGAACAGCTAGTGATTCAGTTTGTCTAGGACACAGAGGACATGATGGGTAATAATGTGCAGTAAGCCTGGAAAGGAAGGCTGGTGATCTCAGGCTAACATCTTTGCTTTGACTTCACTTACCTCCCTTCCCAGTGTCAATCTTATAATTAGCCAAATCAACTCTATAATGTTTTCTACTCCAAAATCTCTTACCCACTTGTACTATGTCTGTTCATGCTTTGCCAAACCCCAAGCCTACATTAATCCACTTGAGGAAGTCATGCAATCAATCTGACTGGATCCACTATAAATTTATTATCTATTTTCAACTGGTTCCTCCCCTATAAAAAATCATTTCACTTCAATTGAGTTTTCTCCTTTGCCCACTCATCTTTTTTTTTTAATTTGTAGTAGTTTATTACTGTAATCTCCAGAAGGCTAATGCAGCCCTTCTCTTGTCTCCTTGAACCTCTCACAGCCCACTCCCATTCTGGCGGGTACTCCCTGCCAGAGGACATGTGCCACACACTCCACTCTTCCCTGTATCTCCAACTCTAGAACAGCTTTCTTGGAGCTCTCCACCCTCAGCTCTGCCTCCTGGTTTCCCTGATTTCCTTCAAGTCTCAACTAAAGTACAACCTTCCACAAAAAGTCTTTCCTAGTCCTCTTTTATCTTAGATTTCCCACTGAAATTATCTTCAGGTTGGGTTTTGTTGTTGTTGTTGTTATATATCTTGTTTGTGAGCTCCTTGAAAAAAGGAAGAAAAAAGGTTTTGTTTGTTTGGGGGAGTGGGGGCTATTTTTGCTATTCTTTGTATACCCAGCACCAAGCAAACTGCCTGGCACATAGTGACAAATGCTCGTTGATTTGACATAATTTACCTTTACTCCTATCTTTAATGACAATGTGGCCCTTTCCCTTCATCAAGGCCAAAAGGAAAAAGAAGGATAAGTCATATAGCAAGAACAAAGGAAAGGAGATAGAGAAATCTTTCTTTTGTTTGTTTGTTTTGGGTTTTTTTGGAGAAGGGAAAGCAGGGCAATTGGGGTTAAGTGACTTGCCCAAGGTCACATGGCTAGAAAGTGTTAAGTGTCTGAGGCCAGATTTGAACTCAGGTCCTCCTGACTCCAGGACCAGTGCTCTATTCACTGTGCTACCTAGCTGCCCCGAGGAGATAGGAAATCCTTATACTATAGTGATATCTAGTTAATATTTATCATTAATATACAGAGAGGATTCTGGGAAGATGGCAGAGTAGGCTGAAAATTCCAGGTTCTTAGGATTTCCCCCACAAACAAGACAAACTAGTTCCTCAGGACAAACACAGAGCTGCAAAAATAAACAAAAGTTGGGGCAGAACAGTAGTCTTCCTGGGACAATGGAGAGGGATGGGGGTTTGGCCCTAGGAAAACTGGAGCCCTGGGGCTAGCTGGGTTGGGAGGTGACCTCAGCCCCAGCCACAGGAGCTTTTACCCCAGGGACAGTGAAGGGAGCTGGATGTCTGAGCCAGGGAAAATCAAGGGAACCTCTGCTGTAAGGGATGACAGACCCAGCCATGCTGCCAAGACTTGGCCCTAGGTGAGAAGGAGCCAGCCCACACCCTGTGGGTGCAGAGGCAGTGGGGCAGGGTCACTGCTGGTGTGGACACTTACAGGGCAACAGAGTTCTTGGTTCTGGTTCAAGGCCAGAAGGGAGAACTGAAGAAGCATCTGAGGCCAGAAGCACCATCCCTCATACACCAGGACTAGAGGAGATTACAGTAATAAACTGCTACAAATTAAAAAAAAAAAAAAGATGAGCAGGCAAAGGAGAAAACTCAGCCACAGAAAGTTACTATGGGAATAGAGAAGACCAGGGTTTGTCTTCAGAGGATACTGAAGCAAAAAAAGAGCATCTCCTACCCCAAAGAGTAACATCAAGTGGTCACCAGCCCAAATAAATTCATAGGAAAATTTTAATGGGACTTTAAAAATCAAATGAGAGAGATTGAGGAAAAAATTTTTTAGAATCCAATAAAAATGATATTATAAAAAGAAAGTTAATCAAGTAGAAAAGGAGATTCAGAATCTTAAGGAAGAAGACAACTCCTTGAAAATTAGAATTGAGGGATGGCTAGGTGGCGCAGTGAATAGAGCACTGGCCCTGGAGTCAGGAGGACCTGAGTTCAAATCTGACCTCAGACACTTAACACAAAAACTAGCCATGTGACCTTGGGCAAATCACTTAACCCCAATTACTGAAATAATGAAACAAAATATAAAGAATAAACAAAGAGAAAAGAAAGTAAAGCATCTCATAAGAAAAACAGAAAAGAAAGTAAAGCATCTCATAAGAAAAACAACTGATATGGAAAACAGATCAAGAAGAGAAAACATAAGAATAATCAGAGTACCTGAAAGCTACAATTAAAAAAAAAATTAGATACAATAACACAAAAAATAATTAAGCAAAATTGTCCTGAGGTGTTAAAACAAGAGGGGAAAGCAGAAATAGAAAAAATCCAGTGATTACTACCTGAAAGAGATCCTATGAGAAAAACCTACAGGAATATCATGGCTAAATTCCAAAACCCCCAGCTCAAGAAGAAAATATTCTAAGTAACAAGGAAAAAATTTCAAATACAGCAGAACCACAATTAGAATCACATAAGACCTAACAGCAGCTATACTAAAAGACCATAGGTCAGGGGCAGCCAGGTGGCACAGTGAGTAAGAGCGCTGGCCCCAGTGTTGGGAGACCTGGGATAGGTTCCAGCCTCAGATACTTGGCACCCACACAAAATAACTAGCCATGTAATCTTGAGCAAGTTACTTAACCCCAATTGCTTAAAAAAAAAAAAAGACCATAGGTCTTAGAACACTACATATCACAGAGCAAAAGGCCTGGGGTTATGGCTGAAAATTCATACCCACCAAAGTGAAGCATAATCCTGAACGAAAAAAAACTGGACATTCAACAAATTGCCAGACTTTCAAGATTTTACTGCAAAAAGACCTGAACTCAATAGAAAATTTGGCATACAAGATCCAAGAGAAATATAAGACAAACATCAAAGACTAGTTACAAGGGATTCGATAAGGACAAACTATTTACTTTTTATATGAGGAAATGTAAAATGTATGTCTAAGATTGTTATTAGTCATTGAGTAGTTCAAAAGAAAGATTGGGGTAGACCTGATGTAAGGGTTATGGGATTTAAAGATCTTCCATGCCCCCATTGGACTTGCTGACGTAGCAGGAAGGGGCAGAGCAAGAGGAAGCGGAAACCAAGCTAGAGTTCCTGAGGTGGCTAGCAGTGGCGGCCGATGGAGGCGTGAACCCCTTTTTGAGTCAGCCAGAATTTCTGCTAAGGACTCCTGCTGAGGACTGCCAGGGGCGGAGCTGCTGGGAGCGCGTTCCTTCCGGGACGCTGGGTGGTTGCTGTGAGTGGGGAGAGGAGGACCTTTGCCTGAGGTAGCCTGTTCTGTTTTAAAGGCTTGAGAATGTGGGTGCTTTCTACTTTATCTGCCTGTGCCAATTTCATAACTACTCTGATGGCTTTGACTTTCTGGTTTTGGGACTCAGTCTTTTGGTATTTTAATAAATGTTCCAGCTTTATCCCCCATATAGAAAGCCTGATATACTTTGTGAGGGATAATTACATCAGCATATCTGTAATTTCCATAGGCTTTGTGAATATTGCATTGCTGATACACCTGAGTATGATATGATTCTAAAAAAGTAATACCATCTAGGAAAAGTTATTATTATCTTATACAAATGAGGTGCGAGAGGAAGAACTGACACAGAAATTAGATTGGGAAGAGGGCTGGTAGTTCTGGAGCCCTACTCTCATGGGGAATGAGTTAAAGAAGGAACAATACATATATATCTAAAAAAGAATAAGTTCTAAATTCAGGAAGAAAGAAAAGGCTAAAGAGGAGGAAGAAGATAGGTGAGGGAACAGAATAAGGGGGGGGCGATAGAAGGGTACCTAGATTAATGGGAATGGGATAAAGAGGGAATAACATATTTGGAAGGCTATAAAAGTCTTCTAAATTCAAGTAGAAACAAGAGGGTGAAGGGAAAGGGTGAGGAGAGAGGGAGGAATCTTTGAGGGGGGTTGGTTAAGTAATAGGAGGGCAAGGTAGGGGGTAGAAGTAAAGTAGAGGAGTCAGGAGGGATAGGAAATAAGAGGCACACAAACAAAACAAATATTAGGAGTAGAATTTATTAGGAAAAAAATCAGGGGTAGTAATCATGATCTCAGACAAAGTTAAAGGTAAAATATATTTCATCAAAAGAGAAATGCAGGAAAACTATACTATATGTCAGCCATATTAATCAATACTGTTTTAGACTTTTTAGAATAACTAGATAGCATAAGGTTATAACGTTGCTGTGATGTAGGAAATGATGAGTTGGTAAACTTAGAAAAATATGGAAAGATTTAAACTTATCAAGAAAGATGTCATCCACCCACAGAGAAACAGAGGACAAATAAGAACAGTGTGGTCTGACATTGATGTATATGAATGTATATGTCTATATGTGAGTATGATTATAGATGTCTCAGTGTATGCAAGTGTATGTATGTAGGTGTGTATGTATGGATATGTGTGTGTGTATATAAGAATTTGTGTACATACCTGTATATGTGTAAAAATAAATAAAACGTATCTCTGCTTAATTGTAGCCTTCTGGTACGAGGGTAAGAAGAGGAGAAAGGACAAAGTAAAAAGTGCACAGCAGGGAACAAAGGAAAACTCACAAGGAAGCAAAGACAGACAACTCTGAACACAACGTGTAGTATTTATTATATAGGCTTTCTCAAAATGGAAATTTATTGCTGTATATTTTGAATCCTCTCATATGTTCTGCCATGCACATGGCAATGCTTTTTTTCTTTTCTTATTTTGTATTTAAGTTTTAGTGTTTAAGTTTATAATGAATTAGTTTTTTTAAGTTTTTTTTAAAAAGAATGCTTTCTCAAGAAAAACCTAACTTAAACATAATGCTTAAGCTGAATTCAAGTAAAAGAGAAATAAAAATTCACACTTAAAAATTTTTAAAAATATATTTATCATATTAGGACAACATAGACTAGGACTGCACAACAACAAGGCAGCAGGAATTGCCTAAATTTGGCACATTATGTTAATTCAGTCATGTCATTCAAACTAAATCAGTCTATTTCCTATATTCAAAATGCCATCTCCTGCTTCTGTGACTTTTGGAGGGACATAAGTAGTTCCCTAAAATGCTTTCCTCCCTTACCTCTCTCTTAAAATCCTCCTGCCCAAATTTAAGTTGTTTCCACTTATGTGTGTGTGTATACACATATATACACACACACACATATGTTTACTTCTCTACATAGACTTAGAATTTAAGCTACTTGAGGAAAAGACCTGATTTGTTTCTGTCTTTATATCCTTAGTGCCTGGCATATGATAATTGATCAGTTTTGCTGTAGCATTGAAAAAGGTACCAACATTAATAAGATTATGGGTCCAAAGTATTAAGGACTTCAACTAAAGAATCAACCGGCTATCCCTGCCTCAAGGGTCTCATTCCACCACTCTACTCCATTCTATACACTGCTACCAAAGTAATTTTTCTTAAGCACAGATCTGACCATTTGGCTCTCTTATTCAACTGTAGTGGATTCCTATTGCTTCTATGGAAAAAAAAAAAACTTTCCTCATCCCAGCAACCACTAGTGTCCTCTCTTCCAAACTACCTTAATTACTTTGTTTATGTTTGTATTTACTAATTTTATGTTTATGCTTTATATCATATACATATATAACATACTTCTTGTCTCCCCCATTAGAATGTAAATGCTTTGCAAGTAGAGAGTATTTCATTCTTTGTATTTGTATTCCCAGCATTCTGCACTGTGTAAGACACATAGTTGGCACTAAATACATGGTTGTTTGTTCTTTTGTGTGTTGGGAGTGAGGGAAGGGTGAAGTGAAGAAAATATTTTAAGATAAGGATAAAAATTATAATCCTTAACCTATTTCTGCATATAGTAGTTTCTAGATTCTGAGAAAAGTGAAACTAAACTTATTCTTTGGGGTGCAAAATGAGAATTTTCATGAATAAGAAGTAGCTAATAAAAATAATACCTGCTGTTCTGTAACTTGAGACCTTTCCCAGCCACAGACCATTACATGGTTAATTTTGCAGAGTTAACTGTAACATGGACTAATCAGAACTAAGGAGGGAAATGAACCTTAGCAAATAAATACCGAGGCACACAGCATGCGCACTGAGAAATTCCTCAGTCCCTCAGAGACACCCCAAGAATACTGTATCTCATCCAATCTTGTTACCATGAACAGAAGTATTACCTTCCTCCTCCTCCTCCTCCTCCTCCTCTGCAACACCCTGCTAGCTTTGACTAAGGCTCAAGGTAAGGAACACAGAGAAGTATTCATTTTTTAAGTCACAGATGGTACTGAGTATTAAACTATTATTATTACTGTGGACACAGACAAGAAACGATTTCTTCCAGTTTCCCTTGTCACAGTTTGAAGTTTGAGTGAATTGTCAGAGTACAACAGAAAGACATCCTTAGTCAAACCCAAATGCTAATCAGTAATGAGATGTAATTTAATCAGCCCAAATTCTTTTTTTTTCCACATTTCTTTCTATTCTTTATTTTTGTTGTTACAGTAATATCACATTTAATTCTATTACAACAAAATTTTCAATCATTTACTAGCTTCTGGAATTGTTGATTGTTTTCAGATTTTTATTGTTCAACATCATAATTCCAGAAACCATCTTTTTTTTAAATTTTTTAAAATTAATTTGTTTGTTTACTTTTAGTTTACAGGATTCAATTCCACAATTCCTTGAGTTTCACATTTTGTCCCCCTCCTTCCCCTCCCTCCCATGGCGGCATATAGTCAAGTATACAGCCCAAATTCTTTACCAGCTTCAAATAATTACCATATACTAGGAACTCTGTACCTTTTAAACTTAGAGCTTTTGTGAAGGGACAAAAAAAAAGTGATTTTGTGATTTCTAATCAAAGTTAGAAACCAAACAGGTAATATTTTTAGGAGGGTCATGCCTAAGACAGAACTTAGAGACATGGTCAGAAAAGCAGAGGTAAGAACCTAGACAAGGGTATTTTAGATAAGTCAGGCTGAGGTTTTGTCACTGGGCAGAATTCAGGTCCAGAAAAATAGTTATGCCCAGAGGGTTATGATAAGGACTTAGGTAAAGGGCAAGAACACAGATATAATTAACAAAAGCAGAGGACACAGAAAGAGTGACCACAGACCCAAGTTGGGATCCAGACAGAATCAGCTGCAGGGCAGGGGTTACAATTGACTGAAGGCCAAGGGCTGAAGGAAGCTGCACTATCAGGGAAATTTGTGGTCAAATTAGAATTTGAAGAGAATGAGGCCCCTTTTACCTGGCCATTTCTACTCATTCTTAAATGGTCAACACCTGTCACAGCAGGTCCAGCTCCCTGTCCAAAGCTAAATCCTCAAATGAGGTGAATGAATTTGAGGACCATTAAAGTCCCTTTCAGTTCTACAGCTACATTTCAATGATCCAGAAACCTATGGTTTTAACTCTACTTCTCCTAGAAGGTAGCAGAGGCTTTTTCCCAGCACATCTTGAGTATTTCTGGGGCAGAAATTGAAGTTCTGGCATGGAGGGGGGTAAGAGGGCTTGACCTGGATATTATACTCACCTGCCCTCCCCTCTCTCTTTCTCACAGCACCTGTATCACCTATAACCACCAGCTGTCGATGCCCACAAATTAGTAAGAGTATCCCCAACCTAAAAGCTTTTGAGAAACTTGATGTGATTCTTCCCAGTACTCTATGTCCACGCCCTGAGATTGTGTAAGTAAAAACAATAACTGACATTCATACAGATAGATACCAGATAGAAATGCTAGCTATCATCACTGTTATGGAGAACTTTAAGGTTTGCAAAACACATTACTTATTTTATCTCACTTGATCATTCCTCACAACAAACTTGTGACATAAGTACTACAGGGGCATATTATCACCTCAATTTTTTATAAATGAGGAATCGAAGACAGAGAGAGGCTAAGGTGACTGTCACAGTCATGGTTTAACTTGAACCCAGATCTTGCTGACTCCAGGTTCACCACTTGTTATACCACACCATTTTGGCCCTAGAAAACACAAGTTATAGTCAATAGATTTATCCCCCAGGGATGTGGATTGAATCAAATGTTTCACCAAATGATCAGGAAGATTAATAAAGGTCCATTTGGGATGATTTTGAACCTTCTATAAGGAAAAGGGATAGCAATATGGTTCAAACTTTTGACAATGGCTACAATGTGAACAAACCGCTCCTAACAAAGCCACCAAAATATGTAAATGAAAAAGTTATTTTTTAAATTTATTACTTTCTTATTAAAATTTGCTTTTTCTCTGAAATGAATGTTCATTTCTTCATACTTTTTTCTCGCTGAAAAACATAAAGTACAATGACAATTTTCAGGAGAAAAGGGGCCTTAATAAAGTGAAATGTGAATTGTCTGACAGGCACAAATAAACCTGCCACAGAAGTTATGGGGGGGGGGAGGGAGCACAAAGACTTCTCTTTCTCCACATCTACAGGAATGGTACTCCCAGTGCTTTTCCGAGCCCTTTTCACTGTTTAGTTTTTATGAAGAGAGAAATCTAGCAGCTCTCAAAGGAAAGATCTTACTGAGGAAGGCTAAGGAGATGAAAATCTTGCCTACCTGTAAGATGCTTTATGATTGAAGCCAATATTATCGACATATTTTACAAAGACACTGCAGCACAGGCAAGTTTAGGGATTCATTTAAGATTACTCAATGAAGTAGGGGGCAGAGGATGAGCTCAGATTTTCCAGGGCACTGCCCACAAAGCCTGGTATTCAGTGAGTCCCATTATTGCTCCATTATCACTGATACAATATTTAAAATTCTTCACTGTCGTTTATTCACCATAGAGGCACAGTGAAGGATACTAAGGAACAAGTATGCCTGAATCCAGATACCCCAACTATGAAGGTTGTACTGAAAGCAATTAGAAGGACAAGGTAAGTTTGCTATGACGTATAGGATTACCCTCTCCAGGAAAACACTAGAAGCATTTTCTCCAGGTCTCACTGTGATAAAACTGCATGTGGCCTATCCTCAGTCTTGGGCTATCTGGATCAGCTTTTTCTTCTAGAATAACCTCAGAGGTCACTTGGTATGAGCTTTCTCATTGTGGCACAACAAGGAAGCTTGGACCCTTATACTCTCAGCACACTGGCCAACGAACTGGAGCATGGCCAATCCTCCCAATCAACACAAACTGCCAGCAAACCTACAAAGTAGTCCTTAAACAGATTCAGGATCAAGTGATCACTGCTCACTGCCATTTCAGTGAATTCAGTTATGACATTAAAAGGCAGAAATGTCATTCCTTTCTGAAGCAAAGCCAAGACTTTATGAAATGGCTAAATAACTTTCATGACTGAGACAATCCAAGTAATCCATGGTGATTACTTGGTAGCAAGAAAACTTTAATCTGTACCTTTCCCTTTAATCTGGGGCCCCAGACCCACAGTCAATCAAATCATTATTTGACAAATCAGAGCCCAGATAAGAGACTGAGTTCAGCATCTTACATTTCTACTCTCATCTCTGTTTTCAATAGGTCTTGAAGAGCTCCTTTCCATGATGGAAGACACATACTCTCCATGTGGCTGGCAAGGTTTAACCAAAATGAAGCCCTCCCATACATACAAAGTCAAGCCCCAACTGTTTCTAGTGTTTCATTCTTCTTTTTTAAAAAAAAGCAATCATCAATCACAAATAATCGACTGGCTACTTTTTTTAAAAAAATCTATTTAGCAACAGAAACTCTAGTACTGTTATTCCTGATCTTGTGGTATTTTTAAGTGAGTGATATTTAAATCATTTTAAATAATGGTTCTGTCTATAGTTAAAGATTGTCACTAGCAGATGATACTAAGAGAAAATACAGGCCCAAGAGCAAAAAGCTTCATCAGGTATTTAGTACTCAACTCATTTCAAGAATAGTTATCTTACCAAGTAAACTTGAGGACCATACTACCAAATAGCATCATGTGGTAGCAAGTCTTTAATGACTGACAGAGCTAGAGTTCAGAATATCTGAGGGCTATGATCTACTAGGCTAGAGGTTCTCAACCTGGGGTACATGCATTCAGTGGGGTACAAGACACTTCTCAAGGGATTCTGGGTAATCTCAATCTAAGGTACAAGCACCCAAGTGGGTATGAGTTATTTGTCATGGGACTCTAGGCAAATGAACTATATTACCCTACTAAGATATTCCAAAAGTAGTAGTGTTAGAGAAACACAATTCTAGGATTGAAAAGAGAACCTTGAGAAAAAGGTGGGAAAGGAAATAGTGTTGTGGCACATCTGAAAAATTTGAAAGAAATAGCTGAAGCACTAATTCCTACTGACCAAACCCAAGTGAATGAAATCTGGCTTTTTATATTGAATTAGGAAAAAAAATCAGTGATAACCCCATGAAAAACAAGCTGACTAGTCTATGAAATAAACAGAAACTCCAAATTAATTTTCAATCAATGAAGTTGCAAAATTTTTGGTGTGCTCTTGGAGAAATATACCCCCATTCTTACAACACGTTCACAAAGCTTAAATTCCATTCTCTGTGAATTAGGATTCTCAGTCCTATTCTCAAACAAATCTAAAGTAAGAAAAACTTAAAGCAGAACATGACATGCAGATATCTCTTTCAAAAATTATACTGAAAACCAAACTTTTGGTCAACAAGAAACAAAACCAACGATCATATTTAATTTCTTTGCGCGTGTGCGGACAACTTTATGATACTAAAAAAAAAAAAGCAACATAAACCAAATAAATTTTTCTTAGTGAAAAATTTATCTATTTTATTTCTTATGCAAAATGCATAGTAAACTCTAGAATGTATTTCCTTTTATATTGAATAGGGAATATGGGAAGGTTTACTTAAAAGCAAGGGGTACAAAAGCCACAAATGGTTGGAACTTTTGCAGTCAACCCTATTCTAAGTGACTCCCATGTCGCCTAGAGACATGAAGGCCTTAGAGAGAAATCAGTTCTCTTGAGCCACCCAAGCTTTTATATTTCTAACTATACAAAATATAATAGATCTGTATGCTCAGAAACAGTAATTTTAGATCAAAAAAAAATTTAAAAGTATATGTATGTCAATTTTTTCATTTCCTTTTTTGTTAAATGTTTTTAAAAGTAAGTCTTTCCTTTCAAAGTGTCAGAAATTTTACATCTCTAGCTTATGCACCTTCCCAGCACTGTACCATAAATTATGCTGATACCACATTCTTTTGGGTCAGCCTAAGTCCCTCTCACCTAACGTGTCTTATCCTTTAAGCATGTTAATGTGACTGCCAGCCTCTAATCTTATGAAAGCTTTTAGTAAACCAGTGTATCCACATCTGTACTCTGATCTCACCTCTACCTCTTACAACTCTACTCAAGCTCTCCATGGAGCCCTTTCTGATCTCCCTAATGATGCTGCTGCTGCTGCTGACAGGGAACCTGTATACAACATCTGTTATGTGCCACAAACTATGCTAAGCACTTTGCCATCATTCTCAATTGCTCCTCATAACCACCCTGGGAAGTGGGTGCTATTATTGTTCCCATTTTACAGTTGAGGAAACTGAGGCAAATGGAGGTGAAGTGACTTGCCCAGGGTCACACAGCTCATGTCCAAGGCTGGCTTTGAACTCAGGTCTTCCTGACTCCAGACCTGGCACTCTATCCACTGTGCCACCTAGATGCCTCTCCCCCGCCAAATTCCCTTGCACGTGTTTGAGGGAGTTTTCCACACTGGGAGTAGTACTGCCCTTCCCTGCCACATCCCAACTGCATTTTTAAAATTATTTTTTTAAATGATCTATCTTCTTTCTCCCACCTCCTCCTGGCTCCCCCCACCCCCACCACACCCTGCACAAACCTTGAGAAAGCAAGAGGAAAAAAATCCATTACAAAAATGTAAGATGAGTATAGACAAATTCCAGGATCAATAACATCCCAAATGCAATCTACTTCCATCCGCTTCCTGAGGCCACTGCTCCTCTACCAGGGGATGGCGGCCTGTTTCACTGGCCACTGTGTTCCTAAGACCTCCCGAGTTAACTGTGCTTATAATCTTGCTGGTAGTTCTGCTCCCTTCCCTCTGCAGTCTGTAGCAGTCTGACCACGTTTCTCTGAAACCATTCCTTTCATCATTTCTTACAGCACCCAGGACTTATCCTGCATATATTTATGTCCATATCGTTTTCCCCTAAGGGTATGCAAGGCCTTCGAGGACAGAAATTGGTTCATTTTTGTCTCTGTGTCCTCAACACATCCCAGTGCCTAGCATATATGAGGGACTTAATAAGGGATGAAGAGTTTGCTGAGCACAGCTTTCTCCTTCTTAAAAGATCAATTGTTTTTCATTAATCTGTGATTTTTTTCAGTGTGAGGATCATTCCATCTAAAAACTCCATCCTTAGGATAAGAAACCTGGGAAAACACATTTGAACTGATGCAGAGTGAAGTGAGCAGAACCAGGCTCACTGATTCATACAATAACCCTGTAGAAAACAAACAACTTTTAATGACTTAAGAGCTCTGAGCAACACAATGAGCAAACACAGTTCCAAAGAACTCACAATGAAAAAGGCTGCCCACTGTCTAAAAGAAGTGATAGACTCTGAGCACAGACTGAACCATTGCCAGGAATTTATTTTGCTTGACTATGCATATGTGTTACAGAGGCTTTGTTTTTCTTTCTTCTTCCATGAAGGGGAAGGGAAGAAACAGAAGGAATATTGATTAATTGGAAAAAGTAAATTCAATTTTTAAAAAGGTAAAATCATCATCATCATAGCTAACATTTATGTAGTATTTCCTATGTGCTGAGCAGTGCTGAACACTTTACAATTATTATCTCATTTGATTCTCACACAACCCTAGTAGGTAGGTGCTCTTATTATCTTCATTCTACAGTTGGGGAAACTGAGGTGAACAGAAGTTAAGTGACTTGCCCAGGGTCACATGGCTAAGTAAGTGTCTGAGGCCCGATCTGAACTCAGGTCTTCCTGACTCCAGGCCTGGCACTCTATCCACTGCTCAACTTCCTCCTCAGGTATAGAAGAACATCAGTAACTTAGAGTCTTAAAGAATTTCCTGGGGGCACTGAGAAGCTGACTTACACATGGTTATGCAACTTACGTGTGTGTGTGTGTGTGTGTGTGTGTGTGTGTGTGTGTAAGTAACAGGACTTGAATACTTGAATCCAGGACTTCTGATTCCAAGGCCAGCCCTGTTTACTACCCCACGTTTAATGACTATGCATCTTGAATTTTTGAAGCATTTATTAAGCTCTTACTATGTACAAAGCACTGTGCTAAACACTAGGGATACAAATAGAAAAGACAAGTCCCTGTTCTCAAGAAGCTCACATTCTAATTGGGGAGTCACAGCACATATGGACATGTTATCTTTTCAAGTAAGATTTCCTGATATTCCAAAGGCAACAGGTTTGGATGTGTACATATTCTTGTTAGTGTTTGGCCTTAGTTGATCTTTGGAATCCTGTCTCTCCCAGAGTAAGCCAACTGTCCAAGGATGTCATATGGTTTCCAAACCCAAGGGGGAAATGTAAACTAAGAGGCTAGATGCAAGGTCAGCAAAAGAGAAACTTGTTCCTGTCTCTGAGATATCTGAGCTTCCAGCAAACAAGGATCTGAAACCTTTCCCTACTATTACAATGAGCTTGATGACAGCCAGCTGTGAGGAAGAGTCAGCCAAGAGGAAAGTGAAAGGGAAGGAGTAAAAAAGATTTCACATAGGTCCTTCAGTGATTTTCAGGAAATCGAGTCCTTTCTTGTCATCATCCTCTGCCCTACTCACAGCAGGAACTCATGAAAGAAGGTAAAGTCCATTCTGAGAAACTCAAATAGACTAACAAGTTTCATTTTGACAGACAAAAGCCCCCTGCAAATCACACACACACACACACGCACAAAACAACCAAAAATGTTCTCTTCTTCCTTATGTAACAGAAAAGGCACTGATTGCATGATGTTCTTTACAACCCACCACATGCAATTAAAGTTAGGGCTGCCTCTTCATCCTTTCTTCTCTGAGAGGTGAAATTCTTATATTTTGGACTGCCGAAGGAGAATGGAATGAAGAGACTGAAAAGAATTTTAACAGCAAGCTGAGTTCAAGCAATCAAAGGGCCCTACAAACAGCACCCAGAAATAAAGGGTTCTACAGTTAGGTGGGCCCTCAAGAGAGACAGTGTGGCATCCTAAAAAGAGCTCTCAAGCTAAAAATGATAGCAAGCATTTAGAGATTACCTACTGTATATGCCAGGTATAGTGTGTTGCAAATATATCTCTTTTGATCCTCAAAACAATCCTGGAAGATAGATGCTATTATCATCTCCATTATATAGATAACGAAACTAGGGCAAACAAAGATCAAGTGATTTGCCCAAGGTCACATGACTAATAAGCATCTGAGGCTGGATTTGAAAACAGCAGGCCTTCCTGACTCCAGGGCTGGTACTCCATCCATTGCACCACCCAACTGCCTCTGAGCTGGAGCCAAGAAAGCCCTAGGTTCACGGCTACCTCATTTCTGTGGGTCTCAGTGTCTCACTGTAAAATCGTCCCCAGTTCAAAGCTGCTATCAAAATCAGATACTGTAATGTAAAGCACTTCAGGGACCTTCAAGCCCACTACAGAAACTTATCAGCTAGTATGCTATATCCTCTAATTCGACAACCTCATCATAGAGATGAGGGCAGTAAGACTCTCAGAAATTAAACAATCCTGCCCAAAGTCACACAGCTTGTTACAGGCAAAAGCCAGGACTAAAGGTAGTCAGGGAAGTCCTAAGCCAAGGACTTTCCAATTATATCAAGCTTTCTACTGCTAGGATTCCTGATCAGTCCCAAGGACTATGGGAACAGATGGGGGACCCCAACGTATTTCATTATATAGAGTAGTTCTATCTATTAAGGACATACCAGCCCTGAGTCATGCCTGACTGCTGGAAACTGGAAGATGGTACAGAACCAGGCTTGGACTCACAGGCCTAATTCAACAAACCAAGTATTTATTAAGCCCTTGCTAAAATGTCAGGCATTGTACTAGGCACTAAGGATATAAACACAAAGAATGCAACAATCTCTGCTCTCAAAGCGCTAATATTTTAACAGAATATATAAGTACGTATATATAGAATAACTGCAAAAAGAAAATATAATTAAGTAGTAGGTAGCTAGAAAGGGAGAGTGCTAGCAAATGGAGGGAGGGGGACAAGGAGCAATTAAGAAAGAATCTACCGGGAGGGTGGTGCCTGAGTTGAGTCTTAAAGGGAAAAAAAAGGATTCTTTGAAGCAGTAGAGGAAATAGAGTTCAGTGTCTGGCACAAATGGAAAATGAAATGCCTTGTGAAGACCAAAGTGGAGAACAATTTGGATGGATCACAGGGTATAGAGATAGAAAGTAATAACATACAATGGAGTGGAGGTTAAAAAGTTAAGGACCAGGTTGTGAAGGACTCTAAAAGCCAAACAAATGAGTTTATATTTTATCCTATAGGAAATGGGGAATGACTAGAGGCTTTTTTTTTTTCATAGGGCTGTGACTTGGCCAGTTCTATGCTTAAGCAAAATCACTGAGGCAGTCACTGAAGGACAGACTAGAGTGAAAAGAGAGTGGGGCAGGCAAAGCAATCTGGAGGTTGTTTCAGTGATCAAGGGGAGAGGTGATGACGGCCTGAAATAAAGTGGCAGCTCTGCAAGCTGCAGATCTGAAGTTCCTAGGAATCACTGGGATTAATTATTTCTGCCTCTTATGGGTCTATGAACTCATGATGGCATAAAGCTGTTGGGGCCACTCCAAACCCACTATGATGCAAATTGATATTCTTGAGATTTATGGCACTTGGCATAAGAAACCAAGCCTACCAGTTCCACCACCCAGGGTGGGACAGAACAAAGACTCCAGCACCCTAAATGGAGAGATTAGGCATCTGTAAATCTCAATAATTCATGTATTGCTTTCTCCATGTCCATAGACTTTTTTTCTTTTTTGGAGGTCACTTGGGGTTAAGTGACTTGGCCAAGGTCACACGGCTAGTTTTTTGTGTGTTCCGTGTCTGAGGCCGCATTTGAATTCAGGTCTTCCTGACTCCAGGGCCTGTGCTCTATTCACTGCCTCACCTAGCCGCCGCCCCTTTGTTCATAGACTTTTAAGCAGCAGATACAAAACTTACACAGTATCTATCTTCTTCCCCCCCCCCCCCCCGAAAACCGCAGCTGGATACATTCTTTCAATGCGCTCAGAAGACACTTTCAAACAGAAACAGTATCTTTGGCTAGACCTGGAGCCTCCTCAGACCCCGTTCGGCCTTGACGGGGCAACAGAGACGCCGGGCAGGGGCAGCGAAGCTGACCTTGGTCCCTGGGTTTTCCATCGCGTGGAGCATCAGCGCCCAGCACCCGCCACGGGCACCCGAGGCCCCTGGGGGTGATGGCACGGACCCATCATTACACAGGCACCCACTCCACAGCCACTTTTACTGTTGTTGCGGCTGCTGCTGTTTTTACAATTTTCTTTACGTCGCCTTTCATATGCGGCTCTCAGCCCCTCCCGCACCCTCCGGTACCTAACCAAGATGGCGGAGAGGCAGCTGGGCCAAGCTGATTCACCAATCAGCAGGCTCGTCTAGGCCACACCCACAGCCCCCATTTATTTATGCATAAACAAACAAAACCCCAACTTGGGCCCAAATGTGCACTTGTGGGGTGCTGGAAGGCCCCATCTGCCTATGGGGGGGAGGGACGGGAGAGGGAGGGGCGAAGCAGGGGTGGGGACCTTTGTTGGCCCCAAGGCCCACTGTACCTTCAGCAACGCCTCTCCCCTGTCCTTGCCCCCGCGGTGGCTCTAGAAGGATGGCCCAGCCTCGCCTTGTGTCACCTCCCGCTTCCCGGGCAGCCAGTCAAGTCTCAAGCTTCTGGAAGCTTCTTGGGCCATTTTTGAGCATGCTCAGTCGGCTTTGCCGCCTGGGGCCCTCTGGGCATGCTCAGTCGGTTTTCCCCCCTGACACTTGCCTGCGGGGGAGATTCTGGGCATGCTCAGTTGGCCTCAGCCCAGCTGATGCCTCCCCCCAGGACTGTGGCCCTTGCCTAACTAGCCCTGACACTTGGAGCCCCTCGGGCATGCTCAGTCCTCGTCTGCCCAACTGACAGCTCCCTCAAGGGGACTTGCTTAGAATAGTAATAATAGTAGTAGCGTTTATGTAGCTCTGTAAGGTTTCCTTTGATCCTCCACCCTGGGAGGTATAGGCTATCATTATCCCCACTTTGCAGAGGAGGAAACTGAGACAGAGAGAGGAGGTGACTTGCCCAGGGTCACACAACCAGGGAGTAAATATTAGAGGCAAGATTCGAACTCAGGGCTACCCTGACTCTTAAATCCATCATTCTATGCCTTACACCACCCCATTGCCACTGTGTCTAGAAATCAAGGTCGCTGCTTACCTAGCCAATGGTATGTCTAGGATTAAATTTAGGGAGGACAAAATGAGCTGCAGCAGGAACCATGAGGACCAGGAAGTTCTTCCCAAAGGAATCCAATCAAACACCCATAATTTGCTAATATTTCAGATTAAACACAAAGGTGTGCCACAATTTTTTTTTCCCCAGAGAGCTGGTTGTTAAACATTTACCAGCACACTCATACCTGGGTTAGAATTCTGCCACAGATACATACCACCTGCCTGACCCTGAGCAAGTCAGCAATCCTGACTTACCTTTTTGATGCTACTCTGAATCATGTAGACCAATGCAGACCACACATACAGCTGGGTCATACCCCTAAGTGAAGCCCAAAGAGGAGAGAGGGGAGGCAGGGAAAGGGAGATGTACTATAATTCCAAAGGTGTACATAAGCCCCTTGAAAAGACAGAATCCACCAGAAAAGAGATGGTCTTCACAATTTATGAACTTGGGTATAAGTCCTTCTGTATTTTTCAGAATAAATATAATATCAGAATAAATACACTTAAATATCCCATATTTGATATCTTGTTAGCCTGAGTGCTTCCATGAAACCTGAAGACCCTTAAAGCTACACAAAATCAGATACGGATGTTTCCCCAAGGATATTCTGGGTAAGGGAAAAACAATGGTTAAAACATCTCCAAATCTGAAACCAGTTTGTGTGATCCTGAAACTTTAACTCAAGGTCATGGATTAAGAATTAAGAATGAATGAATGCAAAATAGTGGAAATTAACTGTAGAGTTATAGTCAGAATTTTGGAAATTATACTCCAAAGGCTTCCAGAGGACTTAATTTACAACCAAAGAATGATGTTTGGAGTAGAAAGATAAACTCTAGAAAATTATTGGGCAGACATTCTGGAGAGAAATTATGTCTATACATATATCTACATAAATCTTATCTCATTTTAAATTTGAGTAAATATCTGTGGTTTTGTCAATAAAGAGACTTGCTCCAGCAAGCAGATCACAGTCCATCCACCTTTTCTTACCATGTGTGATGATGGCCATTGTCCTTCTAAAAATCCTATATACTAGGGACCTTCCCTGAGATCTCTTGACATGGCAGTAATTCCAACAGAGTACCTAGGCTGTCCATCTATCATCTCTTACTATCACTGAATGACTCTTTTGGATCCCATATCCCACCAGAGATGTTCTTGGCATTACTTCCATGCAATTCTTTATTGGTAAAATGTTGCGGACCGATTCACACCTGCTACTCTTCCCCCTTTAGAAGACATGCAACTTTATTTCTCCAGAGACTGATATCTTGAACCTGTAGCCAAGAAACATCACAGGAAGAATATTAGTATCCAAAACATGAATCTTTGTTTCAGGTAGAAGGATAGGAAAGTATACTACAAATTTCCAGATGCAATCCAGCCTATTATTTACTCAAGAGCCAGAGTATACAAAAAACATATTTTAAGAGAGTATGAAAAGTGTACCACTTCTCTGTGAGGGAACCAACATTCTGTGGCACAATGGCTATAGGAAGTATAATCTACTTCTTCAACAGAGTGAGGGGCAAAGAATTCTCCAATTTAGTTTCACCTCCCTTACCATAAACCACCCATTTATGTGAAAGAGAAACAGAGTGCACAGGATCTGTGTTTGGATCTGTGTTTCAGGATTTCCCCTACAATAATGAAACATATGGTAAATTTGGCTGGATCATCTCAATAAATAACCAACCAGTGTTAAGGAAGGAAGAGGCTTTCCTAGATAAATATCGGGCTCAGGAAAAACTCTTTAGCTTTGAAGTCTTACTTCACCATTATGAAGAGCTGTCATATTGCCTTCCTCTGGGGGATCACCTTCCTGACTCTGACCTGGGTTCAAGGTAAAAGGACATGACTGCCTTAGATTTCATTACCAAAGATGTGATTTACTATAAATCCTTGAAAATGCTGAAGTTCAATGTCTAGCATGACTATAATGAATGATGCCATGTGAGAGTTGGTGTTTCCAGCTTCTCTGATGTTATGAATGTTGACTGTCCAATGTTAATTAGGTATAGCTAGCTGCAAAGTCAAGTTCTGAGATTAAGGTCTGGGAGAAGAGCACTAGACTTATTGCTGTCCAATGTCTGTCAAATAATATCTGTGTTTGTGTCTCATTTGCCTATCAAACTCTAAGTTTCATTAGGGAGGGGGACAATAAGCATTTATAAAGTGCCTTCATTATGCTAAGTACTTTACAAATATTCTCTTGTTTGATCTTCCCAACAACCCTATGAGGTAACATTATGACTCCCATTTTATAGTTGAGAAAACTGAGGCAGACAGAAGTTAAGTGACTTGCCCAGGGTCACACAAGCTGGAAAGTGTCTAAGGCCAAATTTGAACTCAGGTCTTCCTGACTCCAGGACTGCATCCTATTTACTGTTCTACCTAGCTGCCCCACTAGGACAGTGATCAGTCCTCTTCCCAAACTGGGCTCTTAAGAAAGTCGTGTTGTTGCTGGGCTTGGAACAGAAACGCTGCATATGTATCTCCTGCTGTGGTATTCATTGCATGAATTTTGGAAAGTCCCTTGGCCTCTGGACTTCAGTATTCTTATCTATAAATTACGGGTAATTTTACCTGCTAGTCCTACCTTTTATGAACATTCTGAGGTTCATAAGAGATGCCTCATCAAAGCACTTTTAAAGACTATCAATGTCTATGGAGAAGAACTGATAAAATGTTCCTCCCTTCCTTCTTTGCAGAAATGTGGGACTATGGGTATAGCATCTTACATGTGCTGCCAGAAAGATTGATGTATTGGTTGGGTGGTTTTGGTGAACAGATTCCTTTTTCTTTTTTTATTCTTTGTTACAAGGATAATTTCCCGAGTATGGGAGCAGGGAGGGATGTAATTGGAAATAAAAGTAATAGAAAAACAAAACTTATCAATAAAAAGTATGCTGATGCAAAATAAAGATTGTGTCTGACTGGTGAAAGTCAAGCTTCCTGACCAGATCAAACCGCCCCACTCAATGGGCTTGCAAAAATTGATGCCTACCTGATCTGCACTTCATTTGTTTGTCCTCGAGGGACTACAACAGGCATACTATGGATGACTTCTCAGATTAAGTCGTTTAGTGGTGATGTGGCTAATGCATATTCTCCATCATCTCCAGAATATCCATGTATAATGTATATTCTCTGTCTCATCTTGACTGAATCTCTTGACTGAGACACCAAACTAATATTGACTTGCTGCACTTGGTCTCCCTCTCTCTCTCTGTTAGCATTCCCAGGCTCCAAAACAGGACGCTGTTCCTGCATCAATGTCAGTGAAGCCAAGATCCAGAGAAAAACCATAGAGAAACTTGAAAAGTTTCCTCCAGATTCTTCATGTTCACGCACTGAGATCATGTGAGTGAAAAAACACTAAAGTGCAGGTGGAGGGAACTGTAACTTTGTCTGGTATGAAGTAGTAAGGATCCAGATCCTCCTTATTTCTAGTGCCTTCCCTCTGTTGATTACTGCTCGTATACACACACACGGCTGTCTCTCCCTTTAGACTGTGAGCTCCCTGAGGTCAATGATCATATTTTGCATTTCTTTGTATCTTCAGAACTTAGCACAGTGCCTGACACACAGTAAGTGTTTAAGAAATGCTTACTGTGGGGTGGCCAGGTAGCACAGACAGTAAGAGCACCGGCTCCAGTGTCGGGAAGACCTGGAGATCAAATCCCGGGCTCAGACACTTAGCACCCACCCAGAAACACCTGGCCGTGTAGCCTTGAGCAAGTTACTTAACCCCAATTGCTTAGGGGCGGCCAGGTGGCTCAGCGAGTAAGAGCACTGGCTCCAGTGTCGGGATGACCTGGATCAAATCCGGGCTCAGATACTCAGCACCACACCCAGAAATAACTGGCCGTGTAACCTTGAGCAAGTTACTTAACCCCGATTGCTTAAAAAAAAAAAAAAGAAATGCTTACTGAGTGTGTCTTGTGAGTGAACTTGCCCGAAGAGCAATTCAAATCAATCCAGCGAGCATTTATTAAGTACCTACTAAATGCCAGACTTTAGGTTAGGTGCTGGAGATACAAAGACAAAAACAAAACAGTCCCTGTCTTCAGGGAGTGTAGGCCCCAGTAAAGGGAAGAAGCAGCTAGGCGTTGCAGTAGATAAGGCACTGGGCTGGAGTCAGGAAGACCAGCTCAGATACTTATGGGCTGTGCGGGCAAGTCACTTAGCCTGCTTCTCCATCTATCAAATGCAATGTTATTGTCAGGATAAAATGATAAAACTATTCATAAAGTATTTTGTAAACCTTAAGGTTTGTATAAATGCTAGCTAGTGTCACTATTATTATTATGTAAATAGAGAGGAAAAAAATATATCACAGAACAGTGGAAAGCACACTGGATTTAGGTTAAAAGGAGCTAGATTTGAATCCTGGCTCTTCAATCCATTTAGGCAGCATTGGAGAAGCCACTTAATATCTCTGGCAATGTAGCATCATGGCTTTTAAGAACTTCAGATATTCTAGTGAGAAGAGAAATTCTTCCTGATTGAGAACTAAAAGTATGTGATGATGGTGAGCCTGTAGGGCCATTAACAGGTAGAAATGATTCACTTTGATTCTGCTCTTGGCAGTGCAACAATGAAGGATGGGAAGAAAAAATGTCTGGACCCAGATTCCCCATATGTGAACATTTTGGTAAAAAAGTGGAAAATGGTGAGTGGCAAGGGAAATTCACTTTCGTCTCTCTCTCTTAAAAATTAATACTTGCAAGGGTCATGGATATACTTAGCTGATCATCATCAACTCAAACCCTTAATTCTAGGAACTAAATTGACCTAAAGGGATAGTAGAAAATGAACAGGTTTCTCTTTGGCACCAAGAAAGCTGGTCCTCCTGACTTACCTCAAGCATAGCCTTTCACAGTATTCTGTGATTTGAAGGTAGAAGGAACCCAGAGATCAACTTTTGTGAATCTTTAAGAGATATAAAATATAATATCTCTGTAAGAGATATAAAAGCTCACAAAACTGGGAGGATAAGGGACCACACAGAGAAAGTAACACCTGACCTATGTCTTGAAGGAAGGAAAAGATTATCAGGAGAAAACTTCCAGTTGCGCTAAAAGGAGGTGGGAGAAGAAGGCAAGAGGAAAAGATTGGAGAATAACATATCCCCCAAACAATATATTTTGGCTGGCATGTAGGGTATATGAAGTGAACTTTGGTTCAAAGATGACAATTAGTAAATCTTTTCAAAATATCCCTATAAGGAAGTCAGTAAAGGGAGCAATAGTATTTTATATTCGTATTATTTAAAGTTATTGAGAGGAAGTACAATGTAACAGTTATAGAACAAAAACCTCAGAATCAGGAAGACTTGGGATTAAGTCCCACTTCTGACACATACTGTCCAAGTGACCCCTTGCAAGTCATTTAACCTTTCAACAACCCAAGCAACTCTTGATCAACATTAGTAGAGAGATTTGCTTTGCCAAGGAAATTATAACCTAGGAGCTAAAGTAATGATATCAATGAAGCCTGTGTGGGGGGCAGCCTCCCATTGTGTCACTCACTCCTTTGGGCTAGCCCACTCACCCTAATCTGACCTCTCTCTGGCAAGTCTGGGTTCCCTGAGAAGGACCACCACCATGCAACTACAACTCAAACTCTCCTGGTCCTAGGGAAAACTATTTTGTGGGAGGAACACATTTCTCCTCCTTGCCACTGTAATTCTCAAGCCCACACTGGTTTGCTACTGAGCTATACAAAATCAATCACGGTGATGACACCATTATCTCTTAAGCATAAAACATTTAATTAATGATGAGGTAAAGTCAATAATAATCAGTATACTGTAGTTGTGTAATACAGGGAGATACAAGGAATAATCAACTCATTACAATTAACCCATAAGCCTGCATCATATGCTCTTACACATAAGTAAGTGGGCACATAATTACAGAAACCTAGCAGGTGCAACTCATAGCTCTGGACTACAGGCCTTACTGGTTTTGATCCCCTCAGGAACAGTCCGTACCCCATAACACTTCTTCTTTGCTAGCTACTCCCCCTCAGGGCCTCACTGTTCTCCTGCTGGGCAAATCTGTTCCTTGTCTGCTCTCAAACTAATGAAGCAGAGAAAAGCTCTTTTAACTCATAATCACCCTAAAAAGAATTCTGAGGTAGCATTATAGTATGAGAGAGATAAGAAGTTTCTTTGAGGCAGAGAGCTTCAAAGCTCCTCTGCTTGGTTTTCTGAGTAATGCAAAAAAAAAAAAATAACCCAGCCATTTCTACACTCAGCAGTGTGCTGATTTATTCAATCAGCTCTCAAGTCTCTTCTAACAGCAAAGCTGATGTACAACCTCTTTTCCCTCCTGTTTCTCCCTATCCAACCAGAGGTGGCAGTAGAGACCAACCAGTACCTCTTAGAGGTATCACCTCCAATTAGTAGCAACACCCAGCTTCCCTAACAACTCACTCTCACCTCCTGTTTTGTCATCAACTCAGCTCCTTGGAGCTGGATTTTCTGGTCTTCTCCCACTGGCTTCTTAAACATACTTGGTGATCCAAACCAGAACCTCTTGATGCTCAATGACCTATCTTTCCCTCGTGAGCTAAAACTCAGAAAGTCTACCTTTCTGTTAGTTGTGTCCTTCCATAATCATCCCCTGGTCTCCAAACAGTTCTGTGATTTGCCACTTTGTGAATTTTAACATCTTACACTAAAAAAGAAAATTAAAGTAGGATACAAAGGAGCTATAGGCCACAATGCTCTGAAGCCTCAGTCATTTCTTTGTCCTTAGTAGGTCCTATAGGATCTCCATTTGGTTATCCCAGCCAGCTGCTCTTCCATTTAAACAGAGAAACTTTCTCTTCACACATGGATTTTTATCAGTTTTTCAAATACAAAGATTCTTTTTCTGCCCTTTTTCAGTCTCCAAACTGTTCACATAGGAAAGGGGTAGCACTTTACGTAATATCAGAATTTAATTTCATCCCTTTTCTTTACACAACAATTCATTTTCTCCTCCTTTCAGTAATCAAACTGTACAAACTGTTCAAAGCTCCTCTGCTTGGTTTTCTGAGTAATGCAAAAAAAACCCCAGCCATTTCTACACTCAGCAGGGTGCTGATTTATTCAATCAGCTCTCAGATCTCTTCTAACAGCAAAGCAGA
This sequence comes from Petaurus breviceps papuanus, assembly GCF_028583685.1. Taxonomy (NCBI): domain Eukaryota; kingdom Metazoa; phylum Chordata; class Mammalia; order Diprotodontia; family Petauridae; genus Petaurus; species Petaurus breviceps. Next base: position 6,756,971 of record NW_027185655.1, on the reverse strand, counting down.
TGTAAAACCTATCTTTTCCCTCCTGTTTCTGGATGAAAGGACGCTCTTCCAAGAAGTCCCACTCTCTGCCTACACTAAACATTGCTTATCAATACTGCCCTATCTTAGAGATGTTCAAAACCAAGTCTACAGAGGCAAAGGAACCAACTCAAGTCAATGTGGGGCAAATTTACTACTCAGATTGGGCTGTGTGGTAAGGTACAAGAATGAATTTTTTTTAATTTTCTTTCTTAACTTCTGATTTACATCATTCATTTCCGCCAGATTTTGAGTTAAAATTTTTCTCCCCATTTTTCCCCTACCCACCGCCCCAAAATAGCAGTCCCACAGGATATCACCTCCACCAATCTGCTCTCTCCCATATTTTCTCCCATACCCCTTTTGACTTTTCCAGTAGGGCATGGTGGATCTCTATGCCCCAGTGTCTATATATCTTATTTTTCAATTACATGTAAAATAGTATTAATAATATATATGTGTGTATATATATATATATATGTATGTATATTTAAACATTTGATTTTAAAACTTTGAATTCCAGATTCATTCCCTTCCTCCCTTGTCACCCACCCTTACTGGGAACATAAGCTGTTCAGTATAGGTTGTACATGTGTAGCCAGTGCAAAACAATAACATAGTAGAGATATTGTAGAAGGCTGACTATATTTCTCTCCCCGACTTGTTCTATTCTCTACTTTGATCCTGTCCCTTTTCAAAAGTGGGTGCTTCCAACTTCCCTCCCCCCCCAGCCTGTCCTCCCTTCCATCATCCCCCCTCTCATCCCCTTCCCCCCTACTCTCCTGTAGGATGAGATACCCTATTTAGTGTGTGTTTCATTCCCTCCCCAAGCCAAATTCAATGAGAATAAGGTTGACCCATTCCCTTTTGCCTTCCTATTCTTCCCCTCCATTGTAACCATTTTCCCTTGCCTCTTCTATATGAGATAGTTTACCCCATTCTGTCCCTCCCCATCTCCTCTCATTATATTCCTCTCTCGCCTCTTAATTTCACCTTTTAAGTATCATCCCTTCCTATTAAATTGGTCCTGTGCCCTCTATGTATACCTGTAAACATATATACACACATTCACATATGTATTCATATGTCCATATACCCTCATATATAGACATATATATTTCTATTTCCTTCAACTATTTTCATTCTGAGAAATGTTTCATCAGTTACAATTATTGTTTTTCCATGTAGGAATGTTAATAGTTCAACTTTGATAAGTTCCTTATGATTTCTTTTCCCTGTTTACCTTCTCATGCTTCTCTTGTATCTGAATGTCAAATTTTCTATTCTACTCTGGTTTTTTCATCAAGAATGCTTGAAAGTCCTCTATTCCACTGAATGACCATATTTTCCCCTGAAACATAATACTCAGTTTTTCTGGGTAGGTGATTCTTGGTTTTAATCCCAGCTCCTTTGACCTCCGGAATATCATATTCCAAGCCCTTTGATCCCTCAGTGTAGAAGCTGCCAGATCCTGAGTTATCCTGATTGTGTTTCCACAATATTCAAATTGTTTCTTCCTGGCTGCTTTTAATATTCTCTCCTTAATCTGGGAATTCCAGAACCTGGCTATAATATTCCTAGGAGATTTCTTTTGGGGATCTTTTTAAGGAGGTGATTGGTGGATTCTTTCAACCTCTATTTTGCCCTCTGGTACTAAAACATCAGGGCAGTTTTCTTTGAGAACTTCCTGGAGGATGATTTCTAGGTTCTTACTTTGACCATGGCTTTCAGGTAGTCCAATAATTTTAAAATTATCTCTCCTGGATCTATATTCCAGGTCAGTGGTTTTTCCCATGAGATATTTCATGTTCCCTTCTATTCTTTCATTTGTTTAGATCTGTTTAACAGCATCTTGATTTCTCATAAAGTAATTAGCTTCCATTTGCTCTAATCTACTTCTGAAGTAATGATTCTCCTCAGTGAGCTTTTGAGATTCTTTTTCCATCTGGCAAATTTGGCTTTTAAAGGCATTCTTCTCATTGATTTTTTGAGCCTCTTTTGCCAATTGAGTTAGTCTATTTTTTAAGGTGTTATTTTCCTCAGTCAGGATGTTGACTCTCATTTCATAATTGTCTTTCATCATTCTCATTTCTCTTCCCAATTTTTCCTCCACTTCTCTTATCTGCTTTTTAAGGTCCTCTATGACCTATAACCAGCTTGTATTTTCCTTTGAAGCTTTTGGTGCAGGAGTTCTGACTTCACTGTCTTCCTCCTGTTCCATGCTTTGCTCTTTTTGTCCCCAAAATAGGCGTCTAATGTTGGAATCTTCTGTCTGCTTTGTTTCCTTTGCCTGGTCATGTTGCCCCTCAGTCACTTGACCCCTGGGGTTTTTGCGACAGTAGGACTCTGCCACCAGACAGGGGAGCTTTTGTCCCAAACGCTGATGTTTTCTCAGCTGCCAGAGGTATTAGATGGGTGCCCTCTCTGAGGCTTCCACATGCTCTGGCAAGCTGAACACACACCCCAGGACTTCCACCCTACACTGCAATCCAGATCCAAGCAGGTTAAAGCAAGAGGGATTACCCCTCAGACTGGTCGCTTGGTCTCCCTACACTCTGCAGGCCAAGAGCTGAAGCCGCCACGTGGCACTGCCTGGCTATGCCGGAATCTCAGTGGCTTCTCACCCCAGGGAAAAAAGCCAACACACTCCCAATTACTGGATCCCAAAGTCCAGACTTCACTGACCTCTCACTTTGTCCTTCGCATCTATGTGTTGACAATTCTGGAAATGGCCACAGCTGCTACTGATCTGGAGTCCCTCCGGCCCAGCTGGTCAGACCCACCCTGGGGCTAAAACTTCCGGCTCCCAAGGGCCTGGGCTCAGCTCCCAGAGCGCTGTGCTAGCCGATTTCTGCCGTCCTGCCAGGTTGTCCTCAGCAGGAGGTTAGCTTCTCTGTGTCATTTTGTGGGTTCTGCCAAGAATGAAATTTTTTAATGGCATGTGTACTCCCACTACTAATACATTTCCAAAATAGTTGATGAAAATTATTGATATAGATCTTTAATCCATCATTTTAATGTGAAGAAAGAACATACTCAAGAGTTCAAATTCAGTTCAGTGTGGTTAAAAAACAAATTTAAAAGAACAAGAACTCATTTTTAATTGCCTTTCCTTTTTCAGGATGACAAAAACAAGAAATCAAAAACAGGAAATAAAAGACGACAAACCAAGAATGCTAAAAAGATGAAAAAAGCTCAACGTCCTCCCCCAAAGAAGACTGCATAAAAGGCCACTTCACCGAAAAAGCCTTTCAGGTTCAAGCATTTTATAGACAAAAAATTAAGAAAAATGTTAAGTGGTAAAAATGTATCAGAAAAGTCAACTACTATTATGATTAGAAATATTAAGAATGATGATGAAATATTAATGATTCTTGGAAGTTCTTTTTAAAAATCCAATCACTTCTTAGTCTAGAGTCTACAATGTATAATGAAGAAAAAGACATGGACTCCTCCTTGTGGAAGAAAATTACCTCTTTAAGCTGAAGAAAGACCAAGTATCTGCATTTGTGTACACATGTATACACACACACACACACACACACACATACACACACACTGACACCCACAGAGACTGTCCCATATAAACATGTGTCCTCTAAGAAGTGGCTGGAGGTAGCATCCCTGCATTTGCCGGCCATACACCCCATATAATCACAGTGAAGTTCAGTTGGGCTGTCTTCTACTTCCCTTCCCTTCCCTAGACATTTTATTTCATGTTCAGAGCCTTAAAACAGAATCGCTGGGCCTTAGTTCAGACCCATTTCTTTTCTTTTTCCTCCCTAAGTTCTGGAGTTACATGCTACTGAGTTGTTTTAGCCTGTAGTAGACTAATTAAAACAATCTGTATGTCTCACAAAAAATTACTAGGGTTGTAACTGTCCTTTTGACTTGGTAGCATTCAGAGACTCAGGAACCTGCCCTGACATTCACCTTGACCCTGCCCTTGAGGCCTAAGGGCCTTGTGGGGAAAAAAGCGGGAGTGTGGGGAGTCCATCACATGGCACAAGAGATGCTGAAGGATGTAACCTCAGGGTAAAGTGAGCCCCCAAACTGTTTGCTGAGAATAACAGGTAAGATGTGGCCAACTTGGGCATTGCTATCTCAGAGTAAGCTTGGAGGAGAAATGGTAAAACCCTCTATTCTTCTCTCCCCCTTCTCTTCCAATCCAGCCTGTTAATCCCTTCACTTTCTTTACCCCACTGCTCCACTAGGGTTGTTTGGAAAGGACACCTGGGGATTTAAGGATATAGTTATTTTTCTCAGTGTTCCTTCCCACTTCTAAACCTTTAACATTATGAGAAAACCTATTGCCCAAGAAAGCCTTAAACTATTTTTTTTAATTTGCTTATTGTGCATAAATATATACATAAGAAAGAAATGGAAAGCTCCCCTTTATAGACTATTATAACCCTTGTAGAAACATCAGGGGACAAATATAGTCAAATATCCCTAGATCTGTTTTCTGTCCTTTTCTTTCTTAT
>NW_027185655.1:6711515-6752459 GCF_028583685.1 Petaurus breviceps papuanus | reverse complement strand
TCTCTCTCTCTCTCTCTCTCTCTCTCTCTCTCTCTCTCTCTCTCTCTCTCTCTCTCTCTCTCTCCACTTTTTGGAGGGCAATTGGGATTAAGCGACTTGCCCAAAATCACAAGGCTAGTGTGTCAAGTGTCTGAGGCCACATTTGAACTCAGGTCCTCCCATCTCCAGGGCTGGTGCTCTATTCACTGTGCCACCTAGCTGCCCCTTCCTGTCCTTTTCATGAAAGAAATCATTGACACACAATTGATAGCTGGGCCACTTTTAGGCTGAAAGGCTTGGGCTGAAGCTCATTTTCACAGGCTTCCCCTAGCATTTCAAAATCCCATCAAATCCAATCAATGTTTATTTTTTTTAGATAAAAGAAAATATCTATGATCTTATATCATTGCAAAGTGCTTTTATGCCTACACATGCCTACAATCTCTCTAAACTTCAGTTTCCTTATTTCTAAAATGGTACAGTAATATCAGTACCAACTTCACAAGGTTGTTGTCAGAAGTAAATGAGATACTGCACATTAAACAATATTATCGACTTATTAAGCAGAAGATGTGTAGGATCTTTTAGAAATTTTGGTAGAAAAACTACTACTTATATGATATAGTCTGTATTTTGAAATATATCTGCTGTATTGGGAAAATAAACATGTTAGCAAACAAATCATTAGCAGAATCACAAGTTTCTTGATTTCTGTAATGCACTCACCATACATTACACCCTCCTATAGATATTTGAAAGATCTTTTGACATCCAGCTGCCTTTTTTTGTTGTTGCTTTTTGGAGGGCAGTTGGGGTTAAGTGACTTGCCCAAGGTCACATGGCTAGTTTTTGTGTTAAGTGTCTGAGACCGGATTTGAACTCAGGTACTCCTGACTCTAGGGCTGGTGTTCTATTCACTGTACCACCTAGCCACCCCCAATCCAGCTGCTTTAAAAGGCACTGACACAGGGGTAATGCTTTATATTCACCTCACACTTTAAAGTTTACAAAGCACTTAATATGTATTATGTCACAACAATCCTGTGAGGTGTGTGCTAACATCAGCAATTTACAGATGAGGAAACTGTGTCTGGAAGGGGTTAAATGTCTTACCTAGGGTTGCAGAACTAAGAAGTGTGTGAGGTAGGATTTGAACTCAGGTCTTTCTGACTCCATGCCTAGTGCTCTAGTAACACAGTATCCAGATGGATTTGTGACCTCAAAGATGTGGATGTTTCTTCCAAAATAATACAGGTTACAACTCGTCCATGCCCTTCCATTCTGTTTGACCTCTGTCCACATTTACCCATAAGCTCTCCTGGAAGGGGGCCCACCCAATAACTTGGAAACCTTCCTCACTTTCTCCCTATCTTACCCCAGGCTGGAAGTACAGTGGTCACCAATGGGCCCAAGTCCAATACTGATTGGTAGAGACACTTTCACTTCTGCTTTTCTGACCTGGATCTTTTTGCCCCTCGTTAGGCAGTGGGGGACCCTCCACTCTAGGGGCTGATCAGATTTGTGGCAGACAGTGCAGACCTGATTGCCTTTAACCCCACTGTAGACCCTACTGAAGAGGTATATGTTCAGGGAGGACTAGATCTTCTGGTGTGAGGGCTCTTCATCCACCTTTGGTGTCCACCCGCTACCCAACTCTCACCTGTGACTTGAAGAAGCTATAGCACGTGCAGCAGCCATATCCTGGTAAAATGGGCCAAACCAGGCTGAGAGTAACTGACAGGCCTTCAAGCTGTGGTTGAGTTAGGGGGATATGGGAAGACGTCACCCGGCAGAAGGGGTGGATGAGATGTTCCAGCATCCATGAAGGAAGCTGAAGCAGGTGCTGTGGAGTATAAAGAGCTTGGCCAACATCACAGATGCCAAGGTTGTCCACTGCATCCTGGGCCATCACCAGACATCTTGACTTCCATCTTGCCACTGGACTTCAACAACTGGAAGAGAGAGTGAGGCTGATGACTTAGGGCAACTACGCCTTAAATCCAATTCACCCACACGTCAGGCATCACCTGTGATATCATTAGTCCTCTTAGAAAATGAAGGAAAAACAAGCCCAGAACCCCTGAACTCAAGTGATTTATCCACTCCAGTCTCCCCTAATAGGACAGATTATAGTCACGAGCCACCACACTCAGTTTAAAGGTACTATTTGACAAGAACTGTTGGAAAACTTGAAAGCGGTTTGGCAGAAAATAGGTTTAGACCAACACATTCCACCACATACTACCCAGCTGGGCAGGGAGGACCAATGCTGATGAGATTACAGACTCATCAGTTTTCTTTAAATGTTGTGGTGGTGGTTGTTGATTAGTAATGGTACTTAAGCTCAGTTGTTTTGATACAGATGATCAGATCATATATTTAGAGACAGAAGGGTCCTTAAAAGCCATTGGGTCCTATCTCACTTTACAGATGAGGACACTGAGGTCTGGAGAGGTGGAGGAGTTGCACGGGGTCACAATTAACAAGTATCTGAGGCAGTTTTCAAACTCAGTCTTTCTAAGTCCAAGTTCAGCACTCTAGACCCTGTCCATGCTGCCTCTGTTCTTGCTGTTTTTAAAAAGTGTGCTGAAATATCTCCATCTGAGATTAACCTCACCTTGTTCTAGGACCACAGGACATGACCAAGGAAGGGGCACCAGCACGTAGTGGCATGTTCCCACCTGCTGCAAGCTTAGTTCTGAATTGAAACTGGATCTGGGGAATTGCACTTGCAAAGAAATCCATAAAATACATACATACACACACACATATAAAATAAACATTTCTTATACTACTCATTTTGGCATGATGCTTTAACAGTTGTGTGTGTGTGTGTGTGTGTGTGTGTGTGTGTGTGTGTGTGTGTGGTTTCCTGGCTCCTTTAAATAAGGGGTCATGTCCTATATTCTTTTGCATCTCTCATATTATATAGCCTGGTACTAACAGATGGAAGTTTCTCAATAACACTTTTTTCAATTCAATAAACATTTATTAATTGAGCTAGATCATAAAGAGACTGAAGCATGGGAAAGAAGTTTCCTTTCCCTTTCCAAAGGTTGATAAATTCAATACATAAAGGTCTTCAAATATTTATTATTAGTGAATGTGTCTATAGTAAAGAGAGGCTCAATGAAATAACTGTATAATCATTTGTACAAAAGTCAATGGAAAATGAGTCCAACAAAGCCCTAGAAATGAAGAGGACAATGGGGTCAAGTTGGCATCTCTGTATCCCTCCTGCAAATGCATGGGTAGTTATACCATTCCTGGAAATGAAGGGGTCATCAAGGGCACACACCTTTGTTCCTCAATAATAAATGGTGGCGGGGGAGATGTTTGTGAGGCTATCCATGGAAAGGAAGGGGGTATGGAATATGGGGTTCATTATGATACCAGCCGACAACCCTGAGAATAAGTGGATGAACAAGTCACTTCTATAAATCCTTAGAGAGGACAAAGAGAACGAGGATCAGTGAAATGCTCCAGCCCTTCTCCTAGACAATAGCAATTGTCTTCCCCTATCCTGGCAATAATAGCTATAATTGAGTTTGTGTAAAATACTGAACTCTTTTTTTCTCAAATTCCAGGACCCATAATGTTAAATAAAAGGAAAGACCCTATGCCTTGGAGTACTTGGCCAAAAGGTGTCTTAATTAGGAAGCATACCTGTCTGTGAAAACATCTAACAGGAATATTGATAGACATATTTGTATATTTGATTTCCAGATAGATTTCTAGTTTTCTAATCATAATATTTGATTTTTCTAAATAGCTCTTTAGTATCCTAGCTATTCGTGAACATGCGCCATGAATTGGAGTTCTCTACGGAAAATTGTGGCAATGTTATTGTGTAAGTATTTTCTCCATTGATTTCTAGATTTCCAGGAGTAATATTTATTTATTTTTGCCACATATGAAGCATTCTGGCTATCTAGAGTAAAGCAATACAAATGGAACTTTGCAAGTAGACTTGTTACAATGTGTATGAGTAGATTTTTCTACTTTGATTTCCAAGTTGTTAGTAATATTGTATTCCTTTAGCTAGCTTTGACCAGGAATTTTTAAAGTGAGTCCTATAAACTTGGGTTTTTTTTTAATGTTTTATAATCTGTTGTATTTTATCTTATTGATTTGAAAACATATTCTAGGAAGGACTCCATGAATCTCACCAGACTGCAAAGGGAACCATGTGTAGCAGTAAGCACCCCAGCATTCCCAGGGTGGCTGCTAGCAATACAGGTTCTTGGATCTGCTTTGTTAAAGGAAAGCAACTCAAAATGGGTTAACAAGCTTACTTTAATCAGTAAGACATATATCGTTTACCTTGTTCAGGGGAAAATGGTTAGCACCCTGAACTTCAAAGTATACAGGCAGAATTATCAAGACAGAAACAGATCAAGTAGACAGCTTTCCAAACTGTCCAACCATTACATCCATACCAAATCAGCATCTGGGTTTTTCAAAGCCGGGGGACTCTCAACAACGGCTTCCCAGAATTCAGATCAAATCACAGAACACTTCTCAAAGTGAGTCCCAAAACAAAGCTACACATCAGGGCTTATATAGCCTTCTCCTGGCTCAGAGAATGTAACAACCTTTTGGACCCACTGGCCAATCAAAAAGTATCTACTGAAAAACAAGTCTCCTACCTGTATCAGCAATGCCATATTCACAATGACTATAGAGATTACAAATATGCTGATATAATTATCCATCACAAAATACATCAGGTTTGCCATATGGGGAAATAAACTAGAAAATTTATTAAGATACCAAAAGACTGAGTCCCAAAACCAGAAAGTGAAAGCCATCAGAGTAGTTATGATATTGGCACAGACAGATAAAGTAGAAAGCACCCACATTCTCAAGCCTTTAAAACAGAACAGGCTACCTCAGGCAAAGGTCCTCCTCTCCCCACTCACAGCAACCACCCAGCATCCAGGAAGCGTGCTCTCAGCAGCTCCGGCCCCTGGCAGTCCTCAGCAGGAGTCCTTAGCAGAAAGTGCTTAGCCTCTGCTGCTGCCGCCGCCATCGCACTGCCGCCGTTGCAACCACCTCCAGCAACCGCAGGACCATTAGCTCGGCTTTCACTTTCTCTTGCTTTCCGCTTTCTCTTGCTCTGCTATGTCAGCATGTCCATGGGGCATGGAAGATCTTTAAATCCCATAACCCTTACACCACCCCAGGCTCCAGGTGCACATTAGCCTTGGGGCAGGGAAGATCTTTAAAATTTACACTCTCATTACACCATGACAAACAAAGGGTCAAGAACGCCCTCATTTAGACCATTCAAAGCAGATTCAGCAAAAAACAAAGAGAGACCAGTACATAGATTTGTTGCTACATAGTTGGTATGTGTTTTGTACTTTGATTTCCATGTACTTAGTAGAAATAATTTAAGTCCTTCTGTTAAATGTAGAGCAATCAGCTCATTCGGAGTGATCAACTGGGGCTTGAGTTGGAATTTTTTTGACAGTGTAGTTCTCTATATGATTTCCAGTCCCTGAGTAGTAACAGTGGCTTCTCTACCTGCAGTTCCAGTGTTCTAGCTATCTGTGGTCATCTGACGTGAATTGGAGCTCTCCATTTGGATTTTGTTGTTGCTGTAATTTTATTATGATTGCATAGCATTCAGGTTTTCTTTTGTTTTGTTTTCCACCTACATTCCTAACTTTTCCCAAGTCTGCTATGGATCATGTGTCTTGCCATATTTCTCTAATTTCTTCATTGTCATCTTTGAAGGGATAGTAATATTCCATTTTATTCGTGTACCACCATTTATTTGGCTATTCTTCAATTGATAAGCATCTCTTTTGTTCAGTTCTTTGTTACCACAAAAACCGATGCTGTGAATCTATCAGTGACCATGGGTCTCCCTTTCCCTGCCCTGGCCACCCCTCCCCCACTTTGATCTTCCTAGGATTGAGAAATTAAAAATAAAAATTCTATATTGTATTGATTAACACTGTATCTGTTTAAGCCCTCTTTTTATGTCCTTTAGTTTAGAAATTTAGCTTTCCCATCTGAGTTAGTCTAAAGGTCAGTCTGATCACAACTCACCATAATGGAAAGGAAATTCCATACTTTTAGCTTTTGGATAAATACCAACACATGTGGTGTTATCTTTAAGTCCTGGGGCTAGCTCTAAGAGACCTGTTGTCTCTGAATTTTCCTTACTTCATTAAGAGTAGTTAGTTATTCCCTAATAATCCTTTCTAGGTATCAGAGAATTTGCTAACTCAGGTGCACTAACAAGGTCCGAAATAAATCAATCAGCATTCCTTAATAGTGGTCATTACACCCATGTGGGTAACCAGTCATATTGTCTCTACCCTGAGATACTGTCCATCCCATAACCTATTACATTGTCTTCCCCATCTACCCAATCTTGTTCTTTGTTTTCTTGCATTTCCCAAAACTACATGAAGAGATATTTCCCATTAAAGGGGAGGGAAGCCTGTCTTCCCAGTGGTGTAAAAAGGGGGCAACCAAACTATCACCGATTTTTTTTTCTAGGCAGTCCATTACAAGTGTGTATCTGCTTGTCTGTGAATGTGTCTATAGTGTGGTATCTGGAGACATCTAGTGCCCGATCTGAGAATAGCAACCCACTTGTAAAGCTTCAGTGGAATTCCATCAGCACTGTGTTACTATGTGCATCTGTGTAACTTTCAAGTACTTACTTCAGCAAGAAGCTTGGACGGATGGCATTTCAAAATAGTTAAACAAAATAGCAGGGATTGAATCCTCATAAAGCTCTCGTGAGGGAAGAAGACTTTGTCAGTAAATGCTTCTGTATGTCTGTCTTGTCGTATTATCTACCTTTGGAAGTCAAACTAGTTCTTTCCTGGGGTTTTATCAGCCCAGAGAGCAATAGTAAAAAGGAAACTTTTCCTTGAGACAGAATCTTTCTCTGTCTGTCTATCTCTAAGTTAGAAAGAAGACAAGAGGCACAAATAAGAGTCTATAGGAGATCTATGTCTGCAGGGAATTTATAGCATCATAAAACAGACTAATCAGAGACTGAAATGTAATTTCTCTGCTGTGAGTTTCCAAATTGTGGTTTTAAGGTTTTTATAAATGCTGAAATTTTCTAGTGATTTCAAGTTAAAATTCTTTAGAATGTTTTAAGGAAATTAAGAACATAACTGTGAATGTTAATGTTTTTTTTTAAATTGCTTTTCCCCTGAAGAGTGACAGATTTATTGTTGTACAGCTAAGAGAGGAAGGTCATTTCACTGATTTGAAAGAAGTGAGTTTGAAATGAAGTTTCAAAGTGAAGGGGGGAAAAATGGGTCGCAGTTTTCAGTTTAAATTACCTGATACTTAAGTACAAATAAATTTAGAAAGAATTTTTTTAATTGTGCATTTTGAAATTAGAAACTTTGGCCAGGGAGTTTTACAAATTGAAGCTAAGTAGTTTAGAAATTTTTATGTAAACTTTATTAGACTCCCTGATTTGGTATGAATGATCATTGGAGTAGATTTTGAATGATTTGTCAAGAAGAAAATGAAGTTCCTACCCATTTTTATAATAGACTGTGTGGAAGCCAGGGTAGCTAGGTAGCACAATGGATATAGTGTCAGGGTGGGTAAAGCTATAATTTATACGTGTGTGTGTGTGACACACAGTTTTGTTTGTCCTTTACGCAAACCAGGTATTTTCTGTGTGTATTTTTTTTAATACTTAGTTTTAAAAGTTTCAGAGTTTTTGCCTTCTGTGGTGTTTTAAAATATTAAGCTTTTGACCTCTCGGTTATTTGACTTTCTTAAATACATCAATATATCAATTTGCTAACTTATATCACAGGACGGTAATAAGTAGTAAAACTGAAATTTTTCCCTTTATGAGGCTTAAATCTGAAATAAAGAAATGCCAGTCTTAAAAAGTTAAATGATAATGGAGTCATTTTACAAGTGAGAGACAGATCTTTTTTAATATTCTTATTTCAACCTGTTGTTCATAATGTCTATATCAGGGACAGCATTTGACTGAATCCAAACTTCACAGAACAAATCCCCTTCATAGAAGGATTTGTTCTGTAAAACTTGGACTCAGTCAAAAGGCCCAAGGACCTAGAAGGCCACATGTGGCCTCAAGGCTGCAGATTTCCTACCCCTGGTTTACATAAAGCCAGAAACAACCAGGGGTATGTAAAAACTTAAATTTGCTGAAGTTTCAAATGAACTATGGGTTCCTAATTTGATGTTCTTCTTATAGCTCTTATTTGTTGATACCAGTCCTTCTTTCTCATAGAGTACCAATGACATCACCAGAGTGAACCAATTCACTATTCCACCAACAATGTATTAGTGTCCATATTTGAGTATTGATTATTTCCATCCTTTGTCCTCTTTACCAGTTTCCAGGGTATGTGGTGAAACCTCAGAGTTGTTTTGATATGCATTTCTCTTATTATTAGCCATTTAGAACAATAGTCATTGCTACTTTAAAGACGTTTGTTCATATCCTCTGATCATTTATCCACTGGGTACTGGTTCCTAGTCATATCTTTTTGTTAATTTCATACATATGTTGGACATAAGACCCACATCAGAGATATGTGAGGCAATGGTTTTTTCCCCAGGTGTTTCTTCTACTATTCTTTACTGAATTGATTTTGTCTTTATGTCATTTTTTCCTGTCCATATACCATTTTTTCATCTTCAATAACTTATATAAATAGGTCAGAATGGAGTTGCTTCGATCGTCATACTTTTTCTAGTTTTTACTCAATTTTGACCTTCCCTCTAGCCAGTCAGTGTGGTCTCAGTGTAAAAACCAGATTCACAAATAACTAAAATTCAATTACATTTTAAAATGTTATTCATGGCACCTGCCCATTTTTTTTTCTTGAATTAAGTATGATCCATAGGCAAGAGGCTTCTGAGTAGTGTACAAGTCTTTGACCTCTCTAATTTTTTTCCTGCTCCAGATTTTCCATATTCTTCCTCATCCTCATTTATTCCCACCTTTTCACCAATGTCACTGAGTATCAAAGTATATATGGATTCACAGCCTCCTAGAAAAAGCTTTCTAAGTCAGTTTCCTCTCACATCTCATTCACTTTTCAATTCCTTAAAAATGTTTTCTTCAAGAATCTCTTGTTGGAATTCGTTTTTATATCACCTTAACTTCAGATATATCCCTCCCTACCCCTATGCAGCAAAGTTATCTCTTGTAAGTAAACAAACAAATAAATAAGAATTAGGAAAAAATAGGAAAAGAAGTTCGGCAAAACAGCTTAGTTTGACAGTATACCAAACTTATAGTTTCCCATCTCTTTAAAGAAGCATTTCCTCATTTTTTTAGACCGTATGGGTTGTCTCGATTTTAAAGCTTCATCCCATGACTTTTTTCTGTCCTTGTCCTGCTTGACCTCTCCACAAGTTTTTTTAATGAATTTTTACCTTTTTTTTTTGCAATTATCAAGCATTTAGTTCCTGCAACTTTAAATTTTTTAATCTTTTCAGTTTCAAGCAGTTAGTCCTTGTAACGTTTTTAAATTAAATTTTATGTTTTGCAATTGTCCAGCATTTAGTCCGTGCAACCTTTTTTTAAATTAAATTTTATGTTTGCAATTGTCAAGCGTTTACTCCGTGCAACGTTTTTTTAAATTAAATTTTGTTTTGCAAGTGTCAAGCGTTTACTCCGTGCAACCTTTTTTTAAATTAAATCTTATGTTTTGCAAGTGTCAAGCGTTTACTCCGTGCAACCTTTTTTTACATTAAATTTTATGTTTGCAATTGTCAAGCGTTTAGTTCCTGCGACTTTTGACCCAGTTAAAGAAGCTGAGGAGGACAAGGGCTGTGTGCCTTTGCTTCTGCGCACCTCCAGCCCAATTCCCCGACCCTAATTGACGCTTAATTAATTCTCTTTGATTCTGAATGTCCGCGGTTCCTTCATACGTCTCCGCAGTTCTCGGTATAAACAAACAGCGAAGTGCTTTTACCGCCCCCCCCCGCCCCCTCCTCCCTGGAGGAACTGCAACTCCCGAGCTGCGCAATCAGGGAAAGGGAGTTTGGCCCTCGGGACTCCCCGTAGTCTGCAGATGACGAAAAGAAAGATGGCGCCGCCCACAGGCCGCCCCACGTGGTTTTTCCGGGCCCAGCCGACGGCGGCACCGGTTACCGGAAGTGAGGCTTTGGGTCCCGCTCGGTGAAGAGCCGGTGTCGGTCCGAGGGCGAGGAGGACGGATCTCCCCGGCCGCCGCCATGTCCGGAAGAAACAATAACAAGCTGCCCAGCAACCTGCCGCAGCTGCAGAACCTGATCAAGCGGGACCCCTCGGCCTACGTGGAGGAGGTGGGTCCGGAGCCGGGGGCCCCGGGACGGGCGGAGGGCGGGGGAGGGAAAGCCCCCGGGTCCCTCGGGAGAAAGACGCCCGCCCCGCCCCTGGCCTGTGCCGCGCCCCCCCCCCCCCCAGGCAGGAGCCGCGGGGGGAGGGGCCCCCCGCATCCTTGGCTACATTGTATCAGGCTCCCGCTGCCTCAGGCGCCGGGGTGCGATCACAGGCTGCGAAAGGGCCTCAGCCTTAGGAACCTGAGGGGGTCCCGCGTCCAGAGCCCGGAGAGACCTCGGGCCGCCTGCCTTCATTTTGCAGATGGGGAACCTGAGGCCCGAGGTGGTTAGGGGACATCCCGCAGTCTCACAGGCAGACACAAACATCAGGCAGGACTGGAACCGGGCGCTTTGCCTCTAGGGTTTTCTTTCCTACTTCCTATACACCCCACCTCACTACCCCCCCCCCCAAATACAGTCAATCATCAGGCGATCTTTAAGTGCAGAAAAAGACCTGACAGTCCCCACAGTCTGGTGAAACCTGTGGACACCCTGGTCAGGGGCATGTTTTTAAAGGCATGAGGTCCAACACAGAGGATTACAAAAGAAGTCAATTATATTGGATACAATAAGAAATACATTTTGTAATTTCATTCAGGTTATGAGACTCTGATAGAAACTGGAATGGTTTGTCATTTCTTCCTCCAGCTCATTTTACAGATGAGAAAACTGAGGCAAACAGGGTTAAGTGACTTGCCCAGAGTCACACACACACACTGTCTGAGGCCAGATTTGATCTCAGGAAGACAACTCTTTCTGACCTAAACTAACCCCACTTTCAGTTAAATGAAATGTAATCTGCCTTAGTTTCCTCAACTGTAAATTGGGGCTAATGACAGCCCCTCCCTTACAGGCTTATTGAGAAGATCCAATGAGATCGAATTTGTAAAGCACTACCTAAATACTAGTCTTTTTTGGGTCCTCATTTTACACATGAGGAAACTGAGGGCCAGAGAAGGAAAATGACTTGTCCAAAGGCACACAGCTCTTTAGATCTCAGTCCCTATTTCCTGTTTCTCAGTGTTAACAGTATTCACCAAATATTAAATAAGCCTCTGAATGTTCTGGTATTTGATAGATCCTGTGGATGGGGTGTAGATGAGAGAGGATATGATAGCTCAGGCTTTACTCTCAAGGGAAGAGGGACAGGACTGTGATAGTGTCTCAATTGTCTAAAGGGCTGTTCTGTAAAAGAGGGGTGAGATTTGCTGTGGTTGTCCCCCCAGATCACAAGTAGGAACCTGTGTAAATACTGAAGAAGGACGGTCTTACTTAGTCTATACTAAAGGAAGACTTCTTTGTAGTTAAAGTTAAGCTTTAGATGTTTGAAGTAGAGGTGCCAGGGTTGGCCAGATTACAGTGAAGTATAGGCTGGATTGCATTTCAGAAGTGGCACCTTCTTTTTAATCATTCCAATTTGTTTTTGTACTTAGGACCCATCACTTGGTACAGTGCAGAAGTGGCACCTTCTTTTTAATCATTCCAATTTATTTTTGTACTTAGGACCCATCACTTGGCACAGTGCACAAGGCCTTTCCGACTCCAAGTCCAGTGCCCTGTCCGCCATACCATACTGATATATAAATTCTGTTCATGCAGTATGGCATGTAACTCAGGGCAAATACTGATGTTTTGACTTCCAAACTGGTGTCCTTTCTAATATATCACAGCTTGTCCCTTGATGACAATTTACTACTCTTTCTGTTGACCTTCATACACCAGAAGTCAGGGTATTGTAGAGACTGAATTGGAGTGGGTAGTTGGAAACAGGCTGGGGTCTGGTCCCATCTCTGCTATAACTTGATGTGTGACTGTGGGAAAGTGTGTTAACTTCTCTGGGCCTCAGGCCTATCCTTCATAAAATGAGAGTGTTGGATTGGGTGATTCTGAGCCCTAGAATGCTATAATTTTGTCAGTTTGTAACATCCCTTTACTTTCAGATTGTGTCCCTTCCCCAGTTTTGTTTAATTTAGATGCTTCTGGAGCAAAATGCTCTCGTGACAATAAAGGTTTGTGGCATGTGACTGAGAAACATTGTAGAATTAGAGTTGTTCCAGAATGGAAGGGGCTGATCGGGAGGTGGTGGGTGCCCTTGATAGAATCCTAATAAAGCTGCCCCAATATTCTAATTTCATTATGGGCCCGGCCTCGTGAACAGCAGGCCCACTGTACCTACCTAACCCCCCTCCAACAGTCTCCTAACTTCTTCCTATATGCCTCACTGCTCGCTGGAATAACAGGTGTGTCCTTGAATTCATGGTTCTCACAGAATAGCAGGCGTGTGCATGTGATGGGATCCCAGCCATTGCCTCCACCTAGTCACTGCCCCCAGTCCCATTCCCACAGAAATAGGTGTGTGCTTGTACTCACATCACCCCTCTAGCCCAAGACAGGACCACAATACCGAACTATCTGTCTTAACCAGACAGGACCACAATAGCTAGCCAGTTGGAGGGCAGCATGACCAGAATGCTTAACCCCTGAACCATAGATGGGACCCCTCCTCCATTACCTAATTCCTTAACAAACCCCTCCTGCCCTTTTAATATTAATCATATTCCTATAGTCTGTGTACATTTTGATTGTGTAACCAGCATCTTTGCCCTATAAAAATCCATCTCGCTCTCTCTAAAGCTGCTGGTTCCTCTTGGAACTTAGCCCTCTTCGTGAGAGGCGTCGATCTCAGTAAATGCCTGTGCTTGGATTGGAGGTGGTCTGACGCTGAATTCTTTGAGACGGCTCCTCCACAACCCATCGTGCAGCCCCACCAGTTTTGGGGTGGGCAGAGCCCCCGTTGCTCACGGGTGATCTTTAACAAAGCCTGGTGGCCACTTGTTGGTCCTGCCTGTGATTCTTGTCCGTGTGACGGTTGGGCCCCGTCCTCCAAGGTGTTCCTTTCTGAGAGTCTGGGATCTTGACATCATTCCTGTTGTGAATGAAAGGATGATCTGGTGATCATAATAATGACTGGTATTTAGGTAGTGCATTACAAATATGATCTCGTTGGGTCTTCACAATAAGCCTCTAAGGGATGGGCTGTCAGCCCCAATTTATAGTTGAGGACGCTAAGGCAGATTACATTTCATTTAACTGAAAGTAGGGTTAGTTTAGATCAGAAAGACTCATCTTCCTGGGGTCAAATCTGGCCTCAGACACCTACTAGCAGTATGACCCTGGGCAAGTCACTTAACCGTGTTTGCCTCACTTTCCTCATCTGTAAAATGAGTGAGGGGAAGGAAATGGCAAACCACTCCGGTATCCTTGCCAAGAAAACTTCAGATGGGGTCATGAAGAATTGGATATGACCAAAACAACTGAACACCCAACAAAGTGGTGAGATTTGCCCAAGGTTATATAGCTGGTATCTGCCATGGATTAGAACTCAGGTCTTTCGGACTCTAGGTCCAGTGCTTTCTCCAGGGCATCACCAAATCTGCCTCTAATGGAGATGAGCCTTGCCGTGTTTGGTTTGTGCTAAAAGTCAAGAGGACCAGGTTTTTTGTCAGCCTTTCAGCTTTGCCGTCCTTTATCCTTTGTATTTGCTGTCTTAATTCAGAAACTAGGATTAGTGATGCTTGTCCTGCCCATTTTATTTGATTATTGTAAGGATCAAATACAATACTGTACTGTCGCTTCTCAGCCAGATCTGGTAATTCACATTTGGGATCTCAGCTCCTTGGAGGCCAGGGATTGGCCAGTGATAAGGAGGCCTAGCCTTTAAATCACACAAACAGAAAAAAAACCTTAAAATTCTATACAATTGCAGATTGTGTTCTCATGGTGTTAATTAATGTAAAGTTCCAGAAAAACAGCATTGTATAGTGACTCAAGCCCACCATTGAGAGTGACTGGTGAGACATAGAATTTCCGGAAACATTGGAGAACAGAAAAGTTTGGGGGGAGAATTAGAACAAATGCAGTGCTTTTTTTTTTTTCAAAGCACTAGTTCATTATCCCTAAAATCATTTTTTTAATCTATCAGTTAATTTGGTTTGCTTATAAAATTATCATGTTTGATATGGACATATGGAAGGCTGGGGAAAACAGTTTTTAAAAATATTTCCTTTTTTCTCCCTTGACCTTCACCTCTTTTTATTTACTCATAAATCACACCAAAGCACCATGACTCACTCCAGCCCAACTCACCTCATTGCTTTACAATTTGTACATTTTTAGAGATGGAATCTTCTCTCTCTTCTCCCAATAACCTAATGGTCTTTTGCTGTAAAAGTTTTGTGTAAAAATTCGGTTCATTAAACATTTTAAAGCATTTGCTATATAAAGAGCACTGAATTTTAGATAAGATACCCGGATGTGCTATTTTTCAGCTGTCCCACAGTGTGAGGGGGGACACCTTGCCTCTCGTTCTTGTCTCTGTCTTCATTGAAATCCTCCAATGTGGATCTGTCCAGTGTCCTGGAGACCTTCTGGTTTATGTAATATTTCATGATTATCAGTGCAACCCTTGGGCACTGGCCTCTGTGTTTCACTCTTGCTACGCGACTTCTGGGGTGATACGTGTCCTTGACAATGTCTTCTATGTCACTTTTTGTGGGTAAGTCAGTATTGGTAATGTGTTGCAAATTACTCATTCCTACCATTTCTTTCCATTGCCTTTTGGGTCACTTGTTTTTTTTTCCTTCTGAAATCATGGTATATATCCTGACAAACAAATACAACGCCAAGTAATGGCAGATGAGCGGGTTGGAGAGGTGCAGAGTGATCTGGGATATCTAGTGGAGTGCAAGAGCCGTTGTTTGTCCTACCTTCTTGAAGAAGAGGACCATGCCACCAGGAAGATGATGCCATGACTCGCAAGTGAATTGGATTTAAGTGAGGGGGGCTGTACATAGTCACCTGCCTCACTTTCTCCTCTGGAGCCATCTGAGTCTAGTGGCAGGATATAGATCAGGACGACTGGAGATGGCCCACAATGGGGACCCAGAATGGAGAGAGAAGGGGTGGGTTGGCTCAAGGAAGGCTCCGTGAGAAAGTGACGTTTGAGGTGGATTTTAAAGGTGGTGACTGATCTTCAAGGTTCTGGAAGTAACATGATAAAGTACCTGAGGGCAGAAAGCATGGAACAAGTCTCATGCTGGTGAGTAATCTCATCTGGCAAGTGTAGGGTCTTCACTGTGTTTTGTAGACAGTAAGAGGCACCATGGAAGGGTGTGGGGCAGAGAAATAGCACGACCAGAACGGGAAGAAAGATTCACCAGATGTTTGAAGAATGGATTGTTTGGGGTGGAAGGGAGAAGAATACTTCTTAGAAGGTTCTTGTAAACTAATCCAAACAAGCAGAAATAAGGTCTGTATTAGAGTGGTATCCATGGGAAGAGGAGAGAGTAGTGAAAAGACCTGAGTGTTGGTGATGAGGAAGAGGAAGGAAAAGTCCAAAACAACACCAAGGTTTCAAACCCAGGAGACTGGATGAGTTGTGGTGCCATTGACAGAAGTCGCAAGGTCAGAAGCTCACTTGTATTTTTGTAGCTAAATGCTTAAAAAGGAAATGATAATTATTGCAAATGGGTATAGACTTCTCAAGAAGTCATGCCAGAGAACCTTATTGTCTTCTCAGACATAATATCACTAGGTGTATTCTAGCAAGGCGTTTGATAAAATATCTCTTGATAGTCTCAAGGATAAGATGGGGATGTGCGGGCTGGACTTTCAGGTGGTTTTACATGGCGTCTGTGAAGATGTGTGTTTTGTTTTGAAAAATTGTGATAATTGTATTTCAGAATAACTCGTTTTCTTTGAGATCCTACGTATTTCATTTTCTTCATTTAAAACCATTATTCTCATAAAGGGTCTCAGGCTTCACCAGACTGTTAATGGGATCCATGACATTAAAAAAAAAGATTAAGAAGAATAACATAATGCTTTAACATTTGCTTAGAACCCCTGAGTTACATAGATTCATAACTGGTTAGATGCTTGAACTTAAAGAGAAGGTAGTTAATGGATCACTATTGCCTTGGAGAGAGTTTAAAAATTCCTAAGAATTCTAAAGAAATATTCTCTTATATTGCTTATATAAAATTTGTATTTAAATGTGAAGACTACACACTTAAGAATTTAAAAAACTGGAGAATGTGGAGTTATTCCAGATTATTTTGCTATAATTTTCTTTTTTACAACAAGATATTTCTAGTATTGTTTTTTTCTGATACTGTAATGACATTTCATGAGTTTATATGTTATTTTTCTCTAGTTTATGCAGCAATATAATCACTACAAGTCCAATGTGGAAATTTTCAAGTTACAACCGAATAAACCCAGCAAAGAACTGGCTGAATTGGTGATGTTCTTGGCTCAGGTAAGATGGCGCCCCTTGAAGACACACTTGTTTCTGTTAGGGATCTCTCACCCACCATATGGTTTTTTCCTATGTACGGCTTCAAAGTTGTGCCAGTAGCTGGACCTGCACTTAAAAATGATATGCTTAACAACTTTTTTTCAGCTTTATATAAGAATACCATCAGCTCCATTGCTGCTTGGTAACTGAAATAGAAACCAGTCAAGACCTAAGCTGTTGGCTTCATTGTAATCTCTTGTGTCTTCCCATGTTGTCTCTGAAAATGTTAATGGAGCACTTTATTATAGAGCGTGCCAGATCAGAACATTCTTGCTTTCCTTTTTTTCTGGGTAGATTTTGTGGATCAGAATAAGCACAGGCTCTTGCCCATGTCCCAGAATTCATCTGGGAGGGGTGATCCATCCAGGGTTCTCAAGGTTGTGCCACTGGGGCACACACCCTTGTAGTAGACGAGTCTTTGAGCTTCAGCCTGCCATGACTTGTCCCAGGCCCAGCTTACCTTAGCTAAGTCCACAGAGGCTCGTTACCAACATAGACACCAGCTTAGATGCAGTGATATTTCCTTTGTGAAAACTGTTGTCCATTAGGCTTGAAGCAAGGGAGTCCCTGCTTCCCTTTATCTTCCTTGTATCTGCTTGTGGGGACCCCAGCTGTGCTGCAAGTTCTGCTTAACCAAAGGGGCTCCATTGAAAATTGTGCTTAAGATATTAGGAGGTCTAGGTTTTAGAACAGAGTAAGCCTCTTCATAGAAGCAGGAGAGACATTTGGAAAGTATGTAAAACATTGTAAAGCGCAGGTGTTAGGATCAATTATGGAGACTTAAACAAAATGGCAGGCATTTGGTTTGAGAGTACAATTATAATTGTACCACTTGCCATTCCTGTTCTTTAAAAAAAAATTAAATCTTAATGATCATTGAGTGAAGGCACAGAATTTAAGATTAATTTGGAGATGACCCAATAAACATTTCATTGTAATGCTAAAAGGAAGGGAGGGAGGGAGGATGGAAGGAAGGGAGGGAGGGGGAGGGAAGGGGAGGGAAGGGAAGGAAGAAATTGTGCTTAGGTGACCCTTTGCCTTAGCAACACAGTGACCCGTAAAACACATTTTAGGGGGAAAACAGCAGCAACAATGAGTAGAGGGAAAGGGGGTTGACTTCTGTTGATGTTTTAAAATATAGCTTTAAGACCCACCCTCTGACTTACCCTATAGGAAGGTAAGTGGAGGGGAAGGAACCGGGGATGATAGGGGGGAGGGGTGATCAGAATGCTTCCTGTCTCAGGGTTGGGGGGAAGGGGAGAGATGGAGAGAAAATTTGGAACTCAAAATCATGTGGAAATGAATGTTGAAAACTAAAATTTAATTAATTTTAAAAGAAAGGTCCACCCTCACACTGATCCAGATTCATAAGAGTGTCTGCTGTGTTACAGATTGGCCACTGTTATCCAGAACATCTGGTTGACTTCCCCCAACAGCTGAAGGAGCTTCTTTCTTACAACCACACGGTCTTGGATGCAGGTCTTCGAATGGTGAGATCGGGGCTTGGATTAATAAAGTTATATTCTGTTTCTTCTTCGGGGTTTTTTGTTTTTGGCCTAATCTGAACTTCTTAAAAGGGGGAGTGTCCATGCTGATCTTAAAACTTAGGGCAGGAGGCCTTGTAGGAGTTTGTAGCAGAATGCCCCAGCTCCTTTCTCCCTTAGGAGAATGGCCTTGTACGTGTAGAGGGCCTGCTGTTTCATCAGGACT
Source organism: Petaurus breviceps papuanus (assembly GCF_028583685.1). NCBI lineage: Eukaryota > Metazoa > Chordata > Mammalia > Diprotodontia > Petauridae > Petaurus > Petaurus breviceps. Next base: position 6,734,071 of record NW_027185655.1, on the reverse strand, counting down.
CACATCCTCGGGCCCATCTCTGCTTCCTTCTCTCTCAGCAGCTGGCCTACTTTACTGAGATCACGTCCATCTAATGCAGAATCTTCCACCTTCCTTCCTTTATCAGTCAGTAGCCAGGTGCTGTGGGTTCTGCCCCAACGGGCACAGTTACAGTTGTCTGCATTATTCAGGCCTCTATTTCTTTCATCTAGCCTGTTGCTGGGTTTTCCTGCTTTCATTTGGCCCATAGTGAGAACCCCCATCAGAAGACCTGTTGTAAGCTTAGCCCTAGGAAGCCCACCAGGGCTGTCGAGTCATAGATGATCGTGCAGAGCAGGTCAGCCGGCTGCTGATCCAGGGCCTGCCTTAGATGCTGGCTCTCTCTCCTCAGTCTTTCAGTCACACCCCCAGCCCTGGGCCTGGCAGTGCCTTAGGGTCTCAGGTGTCAAAGTAGAGTCCACTTGTTCTCTCTTTCCTCAGACATTTTGCAAAGCTTTGATGTTGCTGAGAAACAGGAATCTCATCAATCCAACCAGTTTGTTAGAGCTGTTCTTTGAACTCCTGCGTTGCCATGACAAGCTTCTGCGAAAGGTGGGGAGCAGAGTAATTGGGACAAGTGGTCTCCTAACAATCAGTAACATTTGTGGAGTGCTTTGAGGGGCTTTGTGTTCTTTAAATGAGTGGTATTTCCCCTTTTCATATAAATAATGTGGGGTGGCTAGGTAGTGCAGTGGACAGAGTCCACTGGAGTCAGGAAGACCTAAACTCAAATCTGGCCTCAGATACTTCCTAGCCGTGTGACCCCGAGAAAGTCATTTAATCCTATTTGCCTCAGTTTCCTTATCTGTCAAAGGAGCTGGAGAAGGAAATGGCAAGTGTCTGCCAAGAAAACCCCAAGTAGGGTCATGTAGAGTCAGACACAAAACAAAACAAAATAATAATTAATGTTGTTTGTCCTTCGTTTTCGAAGAGGACCATACATCAGGAAGGTCATGCCATGACTTTCAAGTGAATTGGATTTAATTGAGTGAAGGCTGTGCAAAATCAGCAGCCCCACTTTCTCCTCTGGAGCCGTCTGGGTCCAGTGGCCAGATATAGATCAAGATATGGCCCTGAATGCTGTGGGAAGTCTTGGCCTTTCTAAGGGGGAAGATAGATGATATCCTTGAGTCATTCAACATGCTAACGATTGAATGTGTTGAGAAATCATATTTGTTCTTAAGGCCTTTAAATGGGAATTATTTTTTTTTCTTTCCTCAGACTTTGTATATTCATATTGTGACTGATATCAAGAATATTAATGCCAAACACAAGAACAATAAAGTGAACGTTGTGAGTACCATCCTGCTTTGGGCTTTCTGTGACGCCCAGGGCTGCCGGCCCATCCTGATGCTCTGGGCTTCTCTTTCCATTCAAGGTGCTGCAGAACTTCATGTACACCATGTTAAGAGACAGCAATGCCACGGCTGCCAAAATCTCTCTGGATGTGATGATTGAGCTGTACAAGAGAAACATCTGGTGAGGAGGGAGCGTCTTACAAACAAGCCCCCATCTGCCCCCAAACCAGCTTTGCTACTCACACGGAATGCCTAGAGAGCCTCGTTTCATTATTTCAAACTTTCCCCTACAGTTTAGTTCCTGATTGAGCCAGAAGGTGAAAACATTAAAAAAAAATCTTGGTGAACATTATAATTTTTCTAACTAAGGATTGTCATAGAATGTCTTAGACAAGGAATACTTTGAGTCTCCTTTGAGCTGGTCCACGGTGTGGGGCGTCCCTCACTACTATGCTGCTTTCTTTAAACATTGGCCTCTAAATGCTCCCATTTAAACTTCTTGCACACGCACACACACCCCTTATTCTCTTTGATCGGTTTGTAGCATGCTACTGTGTGCAGGAAAAAGAAAGAACTAGATGCCCGTGAACATTTTCCGTGTGGTTTTTGACAGAGAATATTTTCTTACAGGAATGATACCAAAACTGTCAATGTGATCACAACTGCATGCTTTTCTAAGGTGACTAAGGTGAGACTCTTATGTGAAACTGCAGGGAATATTTCTGATGGGTTTTTGTGTTGTTTCCCTTCCATTCACACAGGGTTTCAAGCACAGGGGGTGTTTGGAAGACGGCAGCTTTCAACTAACAATTTATTTTTCTTTCAACAATTTTCTATCTTCCTCCCATTTGAAAAATAAAAAACAAAGCCCTTACAACAGATACTCATCGTGAAGCAAGACAAACTCCCACCTTGGCCATGTCCAAAAAATATATGTCTCAGTCTGACCCCTGAGTGAAGATGTCTTTTGTGATGAATCTTGTGGAATCCTATCTGGACATTTTGATCAAAAGTGCTTAATTAAGTCTTTCAGAATTGTTTGTCTTTAAATGTCTCGTGGTTCTACTAGTTTCACTCAGTATCAGTTCATTACAAGTTTTCTCCAATTTTCTCTGAAGTGAACTGTTTCACCATTTTTATGCCGTATAAAATACATTCCATTACATTCATATACTTTATTTCATTCAGTTTCCAGTGTCTTTGCCACCAAAAAAAGAGGTGCTTTATTTTGAAACATATAAGTCTTTCCCCTCTTTTTTGGATTTCCTTTGGGGATAGGCCTAGTAATGGTCTTGTTGGGTCAGAGGGTACGCATGGTTCAATAACTCGTTGAACATGTTTCCAGATTTTTTTTCCTAGAATGACTGAAGGAGTTCCAGCCCCACTCACAGTTTTCCCAGAAAGATAGGAAGTTTCAGCATTTGGCGTTTTCCCCTTTGTCATCTTTGCCAGTCTCAGGCACGTGAGGAGGGGCAGCCTTTCCTTTGCTTACATGTCCTTTTCTCTGTTATTAGTGTGGTAGAGCATTTTTCCATATGGCTGTTCGTAGCTTGGATTTCTCCCTCTGAAAATTGTCCATTTAGCTCATTTGACCATCTATCAGGAGCTTATTTTCTAACGAAGCCACCTGTATTCTTTAAGCAGCCGTCCAACTTGAGACATGCTAGAAAGAAACCAAAAAATACTGTTTTGTAATACCGTTAGAACACACGGTTTGCATGGTTGTAGTAAATAGGTCCTGATTTTGTATACTGTTGTAGTAAAAGCGTCCTGAATTTGGTTCTAATATTTCTTCTAACAGTTGAGTCTGTACTGTAGGGGGATATGAAACCAGACATTGTGTAGACCCTCACTGCTATGCTCTCTCTTTGTAATTGTAACCATAATAATAACTAACTTTTCCATAGCTCTTTAAGGCTTGTGAAACACCTTACAAGTATTTCATCTCATTTTATCCTCAACCACACTGGAAAGTGGGTGTTATGAAGATGATCACAACAGACAGAGATGAAGTGACTTGCCCAGGGTCCCACAGCTCCTGCCTGGGGCCAGGTTTGCACTCAGGTCTTCCTTACGTCAGGTCCAGCACTCTACCCACAGTGCCACATAGCTGCCTGTTACCCCTCAAATGAGTTCTCGAGAGGGAGAATTTATAGTTGGTGCACCAAGTCATCGCTCATGAAAATGGGTTAAGCTTCCAAATGAGAGAGAGCTTTGTTTTTAGATTCTTTTAGCTTTTTTCTTTACTTAGCTTTCTTTTTTCTTCCCGGCTGACTATAACGAGACATCCCTTGACATTTTGTCATTAATAGGATTTTTTTATGATCATCAGGAAGTAGGAGAATTTGTGTCCCTGAGAGTTTGTGTGATGCCAGATTTGGTGGGGAAAGGGTGAGCTATATTCAGACAAGTATGCTGTGTCCTGAAAGAGCCTCATGGAGTGGCTTAGTTAATAAGTGAACAAGGAATGGTCATACTTGGAGGCTTAATTTGTGGATTAGGCATTTCAGCCATTTTTGTCTATAAGTCAGTACTTAGGAGGGAAGCTTAGTTTGGCCCAAGATAAGAAGTGGGGAAATGAAATTTCTTCCATAGATTGTTGCGTCTAACTGAGCTGATGATTTGGTTAGTTTTGATGAATTGTTTCTTGTGTTTTTCATTCTTTATTTTAAGAGATTGAAAGCTGGGGCAGTTAGGTGGCACAGTGGATAGAGCATTGGCCCTGAAGTCAGGAGGACCCGAGTTCTAGCTGTGTGACCCTAGGCAAGTCACTTAACCCAGATTGCCTCACCAAAAAAACCCACAAGTGAGATTGCAAGCTGGTAGGAGAAGAGAGTGAGGACAACACTCTGTTTTTAAAAATTAAATGGAACCCTGCTGACCTTTGATTGCTACACTGGTTGTACCCCTGGCTTTCCCCATTCTTGACACCATGATTGCTTGTCTGCCGTTTCCGGGACCATCTCAAATGCATTTCCCCGCCTTTTTGCTCTTCAGATACTCGTTGCTGGTTTAAAATTCTTCCTTGGTAAAGATGAAGATGAGAAACAGGACAGTGATTCAGAGTCTGAGGTTGGTTGCTCCCTCTCCCACTGGGGAGGTGTGGTCTCCAGAATCTGCCGCTCCTCCCTTGAGGGTCACGTCCCAGCAGAGTTCCTCAAGACGCCTGGGTCTGTAAAAGGCCTGTTTGCTTACGGTCAGTCAGGCCCCAAAGCTTGAGGCTGTCGACTGGTGCAAGCGACATTCAGCTCCAGAAGAATGCCGTCATCAGTGAGGGTGGGGTGTGGGACAGCTTTGTGTTAGAGCCTTCTTACACGGCTGCCCTTTAACATTGGCGGCATATTTAGAATGTCTTGTTTGTGCCAAATGGTTGTCTTTCTGATCGGTAAAATGGGCCTGCTTTGGTTGTACTCTGGGGCTTGAAACTATAGTTTCTGGCCAGGATTCTCCATAACATGAGGTGGGGTTGTGGAGGGGATGTCATTACAACTGGCTGCATTGAGAAAGGTAAGGAAGAAGGGTGTAACCCGATAGCTCTGGAAGGAAATTCTGGGTTTGCTTAGGGGGTGGAGGGTGAGCTGGAGAGGAGGAGACAGCAGTTGCTTCTGTGGGCATTTGTCTTACTCTGAATTGTACTTTGGTCATTTTTTTCTTTAGGATGATGGGCCCACAGCAAGAGATTTGCTTGTCAAATATGCCACAGGAAAGAAAAGCTCCAAACACAAAAAGAAATTGGAAAAGGCCATGAAAGTCTTGAAAGTAAGGCCCGCTTGGGGGGTGAGGTGACATTTATACATGGCGGAAATGATGCAGAATCTGGGGGAAACCCCTGCTACAAAATACTTGGTTAATTTTTTTTCTAATCAAAGAAGATGTAAAAAAAAATTATAGTAAAAGGAAAAACCAACATGTGGGCATAGGACAAATCTGAACTTTTCTGATGAATGAAGGCGACTTCACTCCGGCATATTCTATGACTTCATTCAAGTAGGCCTCCCATTCTTGGGCCAAGAAGACCTGTGCTTGTAATTAAGGATGGACAAAGAAAAGTCTCATTCTTTTTGGTTGGGCCGGTCAGTTTTCAGTTGTGGCCTGCTTTGAGGGTTTTCTGGGGGTGGTTTGCCATTTCCTTCTCAAGATGAGGAGACTGAGGCCGTCAGGGTTAAGTGTCCTGCTGGGGTCCCAGGCCAGATTTGAACTCAGGAAGATGAGTCTTCCTGTCTCCAGGCCCGGCCTCCAGCACCGCCTCACTGCGCCATGCTGGCTGACAGGAGACAGCCCAGACAGGGGTGTTTAACATTGGTTGGTCGTCATTTTATTCCGTTTTCTTCTTCATGTGCACATTTCGTACCACTCCCTGTGAAGCATTGTGTATCTTGCTTTTTAAAGTTAGGAACTTAACCATCAACAAGTAGAAGGAATATAACTGAGAACTTCAAAGATTTGGTTTAAAACCACAGACCTGTTGTTGACAGTTTGTTTTCTGTGCATGAACCTAAATCATCAACAAACACAAACATTTTCTGTGTATAAAGTAGAATGAAAAAGCATCTTATTAGAAACCGGGGGCTCTTGTGCAATTTAAAATATATATATATATACACACACACACACACAAAGTGTGGACTTTTGTACAATTTGCTTTTTTTAAAGACAGATGTATCAAGTTAAAAGAATGCATGTCACCTTTAAAGTTGGTGATGGCATTCCCCTGTTTGTTTCCATGCCCCCTTCTGACACCCCCCAGGTATGTTTTTCCCAGTGTAGTTGCAGAATTAAACTTCACAGTGCTTTTTCTCATTGTCGGAGCCCATCATGCCCCGGGCTCACCTTGGTCTTAGCTGGAGGTAGGCTGTCCAGGAGGTCTGCATTGTCAGAGCCTTAGCAGAGCAGAGCCTTCCATAGCAGATCTTAGGGATGGTTTGAGGGATTTTATGGTTTGGAACTTGACATCACATAGCGATGTTGGCTGTGCCCTGAGCAGTTCTGCTTCTGCAGTGGGCATTGATAGCAGATTGATTCATGGGGCTAAATACCACTCTTTTTTCTTTCAGAAACAAAAGAAGAAGAAGAAGCCAGAGGTCTTTAATTTCTCAGCCATTCATTTGATTCACGACCCCCAAGGTATTGAAACACGGCCTTCCAGGTCTGTTACTGTGCGTGGCCGATAGACCCTACCCGGCTCGTCTCATGAAGCTCAGATGGCAGACGGCTTCTCTGCTGGTGCATTCCCTATCTAAACGTGGGTGGATATTTGCTCCCTAGATGCAGTGCAGATCAATCAGTCTTTCCTTTCGGTGTTAAAGCCTGCACTTCTGAAATCACTTGATCCCCTGGATTTCATTTTATTTTTTCAGAAGCTGCAAACGTGTAGATAGGTGATTCTGTCTGTCTGCCTCATTTCACATTACTCTATTTTTTCCGAGCCTTGGCGTCAGGATTCTGACTCGTGGATGCATCTGAACCACTGTCTTACCCCTCTTTGCCCTTGCCTCATTCCGTCCTGGCAAGCAGCCTTTGTGCCCATGATTGGTCACTACACCGGTTCTCTGTGTCACAGATTTTGCAGAGAAGCTTCTGAAGCAGCTGGAAAACTCAAAAGAGAGATTTGAAGTCAAGATGATGCTCATGGACCTTATCTCCAGATTAGTGGGAATTCATGAGGTTTGAAGCCTTTTGTGAATTTTTTTTTTTTAATAAGAGGTAGTGAAATGGGTTCGGGATGTCAGCAGACTCAGACAAAGGATACTGGCGGGTTGATTCTGACAGTGGGATCCTAGATCCAGCCCAGTTGCAATCTCAGACTGCTCTTTGGTTCTGTGGGTTCTGGAAAGAATGGATCACCAAAAAGGAGTAGGGGTCACTCCAGCTTCAGACATGGGTCTCAGATTTAGAGCCAGAAGGAGGAATCTAATCCTGTCTCCACTTACAGGCGGGGAAATTGGGGTCTGGGGAGAGGAATTGACTCAGTCACACAGAGAGGGATTTGAACCGGTCATTCTTCACAGTCCCATCCCCCACATTTTATGCCATTGGCTCTGAAAGGAGGCCACATGGCAGAAAAAGGGCCTCCACACTACAGCCAGCTCTGAACAGAAGCCAAGGACACAGGCAGGAAGCTAAGTGGATAGTCTATAGATGGGAAGTTCCTGCTTAGTCCCAGGGGTGATTTGGGAATTCACTTTGTCAGAAAGTCTCTCCTTGGGACGCAAGGGCATCAAAGCTTTTCTCTGGCGGTAATTTCTAGAGATCCGGGGTTGTAGGAGCATGGCAGGCCAGATTGGGAAGTTCAGAAGATTGACCTTAGACTTATTCACACAGCACAGGCTTCTTTACCAAATACAAGGCCCAGCACTGCCTGGTGGGGAATCATTCTTAGAATTGCATGTTGGAGTCTTCCTACTTTGAGAAAGATCGGAATTTAAGAATACCAAGGGGCCCCCATTGATGCGTTGCATTTTTATTTTGATCCCTAAGGCAAAGAAAATAGAGATAGCAGGATGAACATTTTTATTTCCAAGTAAAATTCTGATTTTTGTGTGGATATTAACATGAAATCCCATCTCCTTCTCCACAGCTCTTCCTTTTTAACTTCTATCCCTTCATACAGCGGTTCCTCCAGCCCCATCAGAGAGGTAAGCCACCGTCCTCTGTTGTCTCATTGATCTTGGGGACGATATTAGAAGACCTATTTAGAGCCTCTTGCTTTGGCTTCATTGATCAGAAGTGAAATGTTCTCTAGAACAGAAGGCACAGTCATAGGATTTCGTTAGAGCTGGGAGGGCCCTCAGAGACCGTCCTATTGATTGTGGCTCGGGGGCAAATTTAATCATAGAAGAAGTTCATTGATTTCCTGCAGGTGATTGATGCCGTAAAGGCAGAGCTGGGATAGAGGGAGCGGGTTTATTCCTTTGTGTGGTTTCCTGGCTGGCAGAATCAGTGGGTTCCTATATTAGGGAGTTGTTTTAGAGAGCTCCGATGGGGGAAGGGGAGAAGGAAGGAGGTGGGGAAGGTTAGAGAGTGCTTATTAAGCAATATTACATGCCAGGCACCGTGCCAAGCTCTGGGCGTACAGATGGAGCAGGCAAGGGGACCTGCCTTCAAAGAGCTTCCATTCTAATGAGCAAAGACCTCAGCACATAGAGAGGAGCTGGAAATGGGAGTGGTGGTGAGGAGGGATGGGAGGGAGAGCAGGGTGTGGTGGAGGCCCGGACCCCAGCAAGGTAAGGCCAGAGCCAGGGTAGCCAAGCTGGGCTACAGACTTCCAGTGGGATGGGAAGGGTCAGAGGACACACCATGGCGAGGAGATGAATTCTGTTGGCGTGGGGTTTGGGGGTTTGTTTTGGTCTGCGTGGCTGTGATTTCATTGACTTGGGGAACTCTCAGTGTGGAAACTCTGTCCACTGCTCCAGATCATCGTGTCCCCAGAAAGCCCAGGGCACTCAGAAGTCAGTCCTTAGTCCAGACCACGTAGCCCATCTGTACTGGAGGCAGGAGGAGCCAGGGCCTTCCTGATTCCCGGAGCAGTCATCTCTGTCCCATTAGCGTGTCTCTCCTCTGTCGCTCCTGTGTGACACGTGTCCAGGGGCTTGTCTGTGCCTTTCAGCATCAGAAGCAGGACAAGGAAGAGACATGTCTCCACCTTTGTTTCTCCCTTTGGCCTCCTTGCACCTGTGTGCGCATCCGCCTTGGAATCTCTCAGAGAACGTTGGCTTCTCAAGAGCAAGGCAGGCTGGCTTGGTTTTATGTCTGCAGCGGGTAGAGCCTGCTGATGGCTGTGTGCATCGGCTACTGCCAAGGAGCACAGCCCCCTCTGAACTGGGTCAGACCTGGGCCTCCCCCTGATTTCCAAGTGCGTGTCCATGGGGGCTGTAAGAGCCATCTGGTTCTGGAACCATTGTTGGTGATCTGAGGCATTGATAAAACCTTGCATTTCAGTAAAAAAAGTACATGCAACCTTCTGCTGTCTTAATGTTTCAGAGGTGACAAAGATTCTTCTCTTTGCTGCCCAGGCTGCCCATCAGCTTGTACCCCCTGAGGTGAGTGGGACCTTGGTGACCTTTCCTGCCTGGTTTGGGGCTGGCACAGGCAGGGCTGTTGATTGAGAACTGCAGGATGGATTTATTTATTTATTTTTAAGTTTGCTGCTTTATGAAGTTTATATATAAAATTTATTTCTTTATAATGGCATATAGGGGTAGGTGGGGCCGTGGGCAGAGTGCCAGACCTGGGGTCAAGAAGACTCATCATCCTGAGTCCAGATCTGGCCACAGACACTAGCTGTGTGACCCTGGGCACGTCACTTAACCCTGTTTGCCTCTGTTTCCTCATGTATAAAACGAGTTGGAGAAGGAAATGGCAAACCTCTCCCGTATCTTTGCTAGGAAAACACCAAAGATGGGGTCACATAGAGCTGAACGTTACTGAAAAAATGACTGTACAATAAAAAATGGCGGGCAGGATCATAGGACCATGGGAAGGCTCTTACCCCCCCCTCCCATACAGATGAGGAAACTGAGGCACAGAGCTCTTAGAGACAGAGCCAGCAGATGTCTGAGGCAGGCGCCGAACTCAAGTCTTCTCGTCTCCAAGTTCATTGCTTTTTCAGTTGAAAAGTGGCATAAAAACTGAGAGCAGGGAACGACCTTGTAATCTAGTCCAACTGTCTGATTTTACATGTTCCTGGGTCCTAGAGGTGGAGTGTTTTGCTTAAATTTGTATAGTTAGGTTAGTGGCAGGACTGACCCTAAGACCCAGTCCCCTGACTCCTCACCCATCCATCCCTCCATCTATGCATCCATCCTTCCATCCATCCATCCCACCATCCATCCCTCCTTCCACAGCACCACTTCCGGGGGTCATTTAGATGTCTGAGACAGGCCGAAAGCCATCTCCCCAGAGCAAGGATTGATTTCGGTGCCTCGGGAGTCTCCATCTTCGTAACCTTGGGTGGGAGGGAAGGTGGCCCACGAGTCCTTTAGCTGAGGGGTTGCTTAGAAGCTGGGCTTTGCTTTCTAGTAGAAAGTGATGCTGGTTTGACAGTCGGAGTCCTGCTAGAACTAGCCTCCTAACGCTGAAGGGCAGTGGCCCCTGGTCTTTGTTGTTCCCTCGTGGCTCTTGGGGGATTAGCTGCAGACCCGAAGGCTGAGTTGGCTTTCCCTTGGCGACGATAGCTTGTGCTGATGCTCAAGCTTGTATTCCCGCACATGGTTCTGATTCCCTTCATTTCTTCCCAACTGTTGCTAATGCAGATTATCCAGTCCTTGCTTATGACTGTGGCCAACAATTTTGTCACCGACAAGAACTCTGGGGAGGTTATGACTGTCGGGTAAGTAGCACGTGGTTGTGGCCAATTACCCTGTTGTACAATTGTCTGAGGATGCCGGGCTCAGCTGTCATGGCGACCAGACACAGCGCTTTGGTGATTATCAGCCTGCGTTCTCCAGACTGAATAGCCTGCATGAAACAGACCCTACACACTTATTCCAGTGATTCCTGTTTTAGCTTGTGCATTCTTCTGTCTGGTCAAATGATTGTTTTCTGTAGTTTAGGACCGAACCTTTGTAGACAGCAAGGTTAGGAATGAAACCCCTCCCCCAGCCAGTGGCCCGGGCTCTGAGCTCAACTGTGTGCCTGGATCTCCTGGGCAAATCTGCATTTGTCTTGCAAACACCTCAGGGATTCTCAGGAGAACGAGTGCAGATTCCCATCCTGGAGTTTGCTACTTAAACTGTTATTTTATTAGTTAGATTCAACAACAGTCGAGGAGTAAGTTCTGACATTTCCTCATGAGATATTAAAAATGTAACATTTCTCAATAATTAATTGGCTCAGTTGATAAAAACTGGGCCACCCTTCTTTGCCATTAACGGTCCGTCTCCTCTCTCTGTATCAAACCCTGGTCTTGTAGCCGTAGACAAATATCAGAGTTACTAGTGATATGATTTGTTGTAATAAACAAAGACATTTAAAAGTTTTGGCGTTAAAAAAATGGCAGCTCCGAGCTCAGGAGGGAAGGTAGGCAGGTCTCTCCACAGTCCTCCCCAGGATACATAGGAGATGTCTCTTCCATAACAATCAACTCCTCCGGCTCTTACCAGATGGCATTTAACTCTTTTCCTCCTCTCACTGACTCCTCACGGGGTGACTGTCTCCATCTTTGGCCCTCTCAGATAATGACTGTTAAATTGTGTGTGTGTACATATATATATAAAAATAAACATTTATTAAGTAACTTCTGCATATGAAAAAGACGGTTCCTACCCTCAGGGAGCTTACTGACTGGTTGAAGAAGACCGGGCCCAAAAGGAAGCTGGAGGGTGGGGATGTTAGGGAGCTGGGGAGGGAGGGCACATGGTGAAAAATTCCACAGCCAGCTGGGCAGTGAAGAGAAGGCTGCACGGGGTCCTCTCTAAATGGAGGTTCTCCCCGCTCTGCTCAGAGGGGTCCCAGCAGTCAAGGGGACTAGTGAAGGGTGAGTCCCAGGTCTGAACTTCCACATGGTGAGGTTTCTGTGGACGTAATGGAGCAGGCTCTGCCCCTCCCAAATTCTGTCCTTGAACAGTGACAGTAAGCACTGTCTTCTTAAGACTGGCTGGCTCGTCCTGCCTTGCTGGCCATTGGTTCTTATAAGCCAACCGCGCATATTTTTCTTCCTCCTTTAGAATCAATGCCATAAAAGAGATAACGGCCCGATGCCCTCTGGCCATGACTGAAGACCTTCTCCAAGATCTGACCCAATACAAGTCCCATAAAGACAAGAGTATGTGGATTATTATTTCCTGTGCCCACACGCCCTGCCAGGTTGCCCATTTCTGCTTGAGTACACGGTGGTTCTTGTTGATATTCTGGGCTTATTTGAGATAATCTTTGTCAAACACATAGCCCAATGCTGGCTGGTTTTTTTGTTTGTTTGTTTTGGTGGGGGTGTCTTTTTTGGAGGTTGGAGGGGGGAAGGCAGGGCAATTGGGGTTGAGTGACTTGCCCAAGGTCATACAGCGTGGTGCGTGTTAGTGACTTTATGGAGTCTTTGATGTTATAGATGTGATGATGTCTGCTAGAACCTTGATTCAGCTCTTCCGAACCCTGAATCCACAGATGTTGCAGAAAAAATTCAGGGTAAGTAATCTCTGTGGGGACCAGTTTTTGTCTTTGGTTTTTTTTTTTTCCTGGTAGTTATGAATTTGGAAGTGATGTTGAAAGTTGCATTTGAATTTTAGTGACCATGGAAAAAATACATCTGTATGTAAGCGTAGCTTTCTTTGTTTCTCCAACAATACAACCAAAAAAGAAAGTTATGGATTTAAAAAAAAAAAGAAGGAAACTGTGACAAGTGGCATCTAATTCACCTTTCAGTTGACATGTGCCCTTGGGAGTGGGGGGAGGAAATCGTGACTTGTGGCTTTAGAGTTCTGGGCTGCTGGGGAGCCAAGATGAGGCATTTCACCGACCTCAAGGTCACCTTAAGCCCTCTTTAGGCCAGTTCAACAACTGTTCTTCATGAGGTGTGATCCTTGCCCTCATGGGCTTAGAGTCTGAAGGAGGGGTATGTCATTTATCATCCAATAAGGAAGCATCGTTACCCTCAGGAATCAGGAATGCTTGGTGGTGATGGTGGTGTCTGACCTGGGCTTCAAAGGTTGAGTAAGATTTCAATGGTGTGACTCATTAGGGCAGGGAGGTGGGAATGCCAAGGTGGGCCCAGAGCACAGTGCATGTTTTGTTGTGTGTGGATTATGGGCTGTATGCCAGGAAGTAACACGAGATAAGATGGGTAAGGTGAGACTGCCCCACCTTGTGTGGGCAGAATGCCCAAACACCTCCCTGCTAGCTTGAGTCAGCTGGGGACCTAGCCTTGAGTTAGGAAGATGGGCAGCACTGGACACTGTTAACCACCTTTTCCTCACAGATCCTTTCTCTGGATTTCCTTGACTCCTCTCTCTTTGTTTTTCTACCTGCCTCAGTTTCCTCATCTGTAAAATCTGTTAAAAAAAAAAAAAAACCAAAACCCTTCAGTTTGTGAGCTCTTTGGGGGCAGGTACAATAAGTGCTTTGTCAATGCCTAATGATCATTAAATGTTTTAGGGCAAACCCACAGAGGCTTCAGTGGAAGCAAGAATTCAAGAATATGGCGAGTTAGACACTAAGGATTACATTCCAGGGGCTGAAGTTCTCGATGTTGAGAGCAAGGAAGCGGATGAAGAGGATGATGAAGGTTAGTGGCTTCATTGTTATTTGGTGCAGAAATGACCAGCGAGCTGAACTCCAGACCCCTGTATACTTCAGGGCCTCATGGATTTAGGGTTGGGCCCTCAGAGGCTACCAAGTCCAGCCACTTCATATTACAGATGAGGAAACCAAGGCACAGAGAGGCCAAGTGACCCAAGATAGCCTCTAAGGGACTGAGCTGGACACTGAACCCAGACCTTCCTCCTTCCGGTCCCCTGCCCTCACCATGCTAACGGAACTGTGCCTGGATTAGATCCAGGAGAGTTCTCCTTCCCGAGAGCATGCTGTTTGGTCACTTAGGACAAACAGGTTCTGTTTTGTGGACCATCGAATGCCCAGACCAGAAGGTGTGATGTGGTGGGAGTGGCCTCCTGTTGTCTTTGTAGGAGAGGGACAAATGAAGGGTCACTTAAGTAGCTGCCACGTTAGTTTCGGGTCATTTGTGGACCCTGGCTCTTCAGGGTCAGCTCGGTGGCACAGCGGGTGAAGCACCAGATTTGGACTCGGGAAGATAAGTTTGAGTCATAGAACTCTGCATATTCAGGAGGAAGAAACCAACTGCCAGAGAAATTAGGTGACCAAGCAAAAGTCAGACCTAGGATTCGAACTCGGGTGTCCTGGCTACAGGCACTTTGCTCTTTCCATTATGCCAGGCTGCTTCAGAGCCATTTGATGTAGTGTAGATGGCTGGCCTTGTGTGCAGGAGGCCCCGGGCTTGAGTTCCATCTCTGACATGTGCTGGCTGGGGGACCCTGACCTGGGTCTGCCTTCATCTCCAGGAGCTCTAGGCCACTCTCTTGACACAAAGGCATTCACTAGATCCAGCTCTGTTCATCTGAACCTAGGACAGGGGGGGCTGGGAAGATAAAGAGGCTTTTGGGCCTGGCGAGGGCAGCTCCCAAAGCTAGACGACGGCCCAGGCTCAGTCTTTAAAGGTTTTTTCATGTTTGTTTCCCATAAACAACACGTATGAAAGTATCAGGCAGAGGTGTGAGTTGTGTAACCTTGTGCCGTTCTTTGCCCCTCGTCCTTGGCTGGAGAGGGCCTTCTCCTTACCACCTGATTAGTATTGATACCCAAGAGTGACCGCAGGCCTCTTGTGCTAACGTTCGTTCCTCTCCATCCAGATGGGTGGGAAAGCGCCAGCCTCAGTGAGGATGACGAGGAGGATGGCGAGTGGGTCCAGGTGTACCACTCCTCCGATGAAGAACAGCAGGACATAGTAGGTCTTCAGACTCTGTTCAGAGTCATTCTGAGTTGTTTGGCCGGCTCTGCTGTGCCTGGGCCGGTCAGTGCAGAAGGCTGCAGACATGAATGGTCAAGCCACCATTGGTGTGGGGGAGCCTGCGGGTGTCACGCCTGTTTGACGTGTCTGTCTGTCTGTGTGTCTACAAGGCGGAGAAGCTTAAAAGCGTGCCAGTGGAGGAGCGAAAGGCCAAGGCGGCTGCGGTCAGCACCAGCCGCGTCCTGACCCAGGAGGACTTCCAAAAAATTCGCCTGGTCCAGCTGAGGAAGGAGATGGACGCTGCCCCAGGGAAATCCCAGAAGAGGAAGAATTTTGACATAGACAGTGAAAAAGAAAGGTGAAGCCTGGCACCTGCCCCCAAGAGGGAGGGCTGCGGGTTTTCACTGGCCTTTGTCATGGCCTGTCTTTTTTCTTCCAGGGGGGAGTTGCTTTCCTTGAGGGACATTGAACATCTCCATAAAAAACCCAAGTCTGACAAAGAGACGCGCCTGGCCACTGCGATGGTGAGGGCTGGGGCAGGGTGGGGTTGGGGGGCTATCAGATGGGAAGCCGAGGCCCTTGGATCTGAGGCCGGATCTGGGCCTCCTGCACATCTGTGCAGTGAGGGGAGCGGAGCACGTGGCCTCAGGGCCCTTCTGGCTCTAATTCTGGGGCTCAGAGAGCGGGGCCGGCAGAAGTCGGGTCACGTGGCTTCGTATGTTATAGATAGTCATGAATGCATTGAAGAAGCCTTTATTAAGCACTTGCAGTCACCGTGTTAGGTCCTAACATTTATACAGGCATTTGAGGTTTACAAAGTGCTTTACCTATATTACTTCTATGTTCCTTATACCATCCCCTTTGAGGTAGGTATAATATGCCCATTTCAAAGATAAACTGAGGCAGCCAGAGGGCAAGTGACTTGCCCGGGGTCACACAGCTAACAAGTGTCTAAGGCAGAATTGGAACTCGGGTCTTGCTTGTCCAGGGCTTTATCCACAGTCCCTCCCCTGCCCCACCCCAGCTTGTAGATCTTAATGTTTATACCAGTGTTGAAAGTTATGGGGACAACCATCTAAATGTGGCAAAGAGTGTGGAATAAATAGGAAAAGAGAAGAGGGGTGTGTCGTTCGTCTTTTTGTATGAATAGGCCGGGAGGACCGACAGGAAAGAATTTGTGAAGAAGAAAACCAAGCTGAACCCATTCGCTAGTTCTACAAACAAAGAAAAGAAGAAGCAGAAGAATTTCATGATGATGCGGCACAGCCGTAACGTCCGGTCCAAGACGAAACGTTCCTTCAGAGAAAAACAGGTGAGTTGGGAGGGTGCTTGGGCAGGCGGCTGTGGGCTCTCACCGGGACCGTCCATTAATTCAGTTCTGTACGGCATAGCGGAAAAGGCCACACGGCCTGCCAAGGAGACAGGACTTCAGGGCCTCGTTCTGCTGGTCAGTGTCTTTGGGACCTTGGCCAAGGCATTTAAGGGCTGGATTAAGTGATTTCTGAAGTCCCTTCCAACCCTTCAGATTTTAGGATTCTGGAAATAGAAAAAGGACTGATGTGTTCACTGACTGTTAGAAGGCAGTGACCTAGAACAGGGCTTCCAGTCCGCTCCACAGCTGGCCACACGAGCACAGGCAGTATCTGATGAACAGCGAGGTTACTCACTTGAAATATTCCAGAAAATCTGCACTGGTTTCCAAAGAATAAAGTTACAAAATTTAGGGACTTCCCGCGGAGAAGGAAGACTAATTAATGACAAGATCTAGGGTATTACCATCTCAGGGTATTATGAGGAGGTCAGGAAATGAGCAATGAGTTCAGGGTGTTTGCAGAAACTTCGGTATCTCTGTGAACGACCCTGAATATGAGGACAGGAGGCTGGGCCTGAGAAAGCTGGTGAGCCAGGCATGGTGAGGAGGGAAGGGGAGCGTCCTGGCGATTGGTCCTCCTGGCTAATGAAGAATGCCAGTAAATGTTAGCATTAGCGGGATGGGTGCCACATCTCCCTATTTCCCAGCAGGGAGAGGTAGGCAGGAAACGCACTGAGCCCCCATTTCCAGATGCAGCATCTTAGGAGCTACTTGGCAAGTGGGGTTACTGCTTGTTTACTCTTTAGGCAAGTTTCCCAAGGGAGAATTCTGTAATAATATAATTGCATTGCAGTGGACTTTAACAGAGAGGAGGCATACTTGATTGATCTGGATTTTTTTTTTAATCTTCCAGTTGGCTCTACGGGATGCACTTTTGAAAAAGAGGAAAAATCTAATGAAATAACATTACACAGGGTGACAAAGTGCCGTTTTTGCAGTCTTGCCTTGGAGTAGCAAGGGATTCTTTTTGACATAAGGAAGGGTATCTCTGTATGTTGGAAGGTGAAGACTCTTGGAGCTGAAGAGAGCTCAGGAGCCAGCCAGCCCCCATCCTCCCCATCCTGGCAGCTGGTCACTATGCCCATACCTGATGGTCACCATGGAGAGGATGCCCTCTCCAACTGCACAGAATGGTGCATTAGTTAAAAGTATTTTTACTTTGGAGATGGAAAGTTATCAATATCTGTAAAAATTGATAAAAAAAGAAATAATTTGTTTGTCCAATGGACATCTGTTTCACTGGTAAGCCCAGGATAGTGTGGCACTGATGATGATGCAGGTGTAAGCCCTAACATGATAGGCCAACTGCCTTGTGTTTGCCCAGTGAGTCTGTTGACTGGCCCCCATTCATATGGGCAGATTATTGTAATTCATACCAAAGGGTTAAATGTTTTTTTACCAAGCCTCAATAAATAATTGGTGAACATCTTTCTTTTAAAAAAAATAAACTGAATTGTACATAATTGTCTTGAATCTCTCTGGTTTGCTTCTTTATCTTGGGCCCGATTGAGAAAGGGAATTTTTTTCCCCTCATATCATTTTTAAAATACATATTTTCATTGATATTGTTTATTTTACATTGCCTAGATTTCTTCCCGTATACCTCCCCCTTCCCATCCCAGAGAGCCATCTCTTATAAGAGAGTTTATTTTTTAAAAGGGGAAGAGAAAAATTCAACAAAACTGGCCAATACATTGAAAAAATCTGACACCTATGTAATATTCCATGCCTGTGGACACCTCCCACCCCTACCACTTCTGCAGAGGAGTAAAGGGAGGTGTCTTCTTTTTTTCTTTAGGGCAGTTGGATTAACTTGCCCAAAGTCATACATTTAGTGTATCAAGTGTCTGAGGCCGGATTTGAACTCAGGTCCTCCGGACTCCAGGGCCAGTGCTCTATTCACTGTGCCACCTAGTCGCCCCAGTGTAGCAGCAAGCACCCCAGCGTCCCCAGGGTGGCTGCTCACACAGGTTCTTAGATCTGCTTTGATAAAGGAAAGCAACTCAAAATGGGTTAACAAGCTTACTTTAATCAGTCAAACATGTATCGTTCACCTAGTTCGGGGGAAAAAGGTCAGCACCCTGAACCCCACCCAGAATATACAGACAGAATTATCAAGACAGAGAAACAGATCAAGTAGACAGATTTCCAAACTGTCCAACCATTACATCCATACCAAATCAACATCTGGGTTTTTCAAAGCTGAGGGGGGGCTCTCAACAATGGCTTCCCAGAGTCTCATCTGATCAAATCACAGAACACTTCTCAAAGTGAGCCCCAAAGCAAAGCTACACATCAGGGCTTATATAGCCTTCTCCTGGCTCAGAGAATGTAACAACCTTACTGACTCACTGCCCAATCAAAAAGTATCTACTGAAAAACAAGCCTCCCACCTCAGGCTCCAGGTGCCCTTTAGCCTAGGGGCAGGGAAGATCTTTAAATTTGCATTCCCATTACACCCAGAAAGTGTCTTCTCTTGTTACTCTTGTTAAGCTCAAGGAAAACCGGGCACCTGGTGCCTACATCCTTCCCTAGTGGGTGTCTGTTGATTGGGATGCTTTCAGTTTGAGCTGTAAAGACCTTTAGAAGCTGTCTAGTTCCCCACATACCTGACCAAGAATCTTTTCTGCAGCACTGCTTCTGCCCATAGCCAGTCTGCCCAAAGACTCCACAGAGGGAAAAGCGGCCCAGTGCTCTGTGGGGTTTTGAGGACATCTCCCGATTTTAGAAATATTATCTTTACGCAAGTTTGTAACTGCCCCGTTGCTCCTAGGACCAGGCAGAATGAGTAAATCTGACCATTCGCCCACATTAAGAGCTCTTTGGAAGATGGCCATAACATCTGCCCCCCATGTCTTCTCACTTCTCATCTAACATGGTCTCAAGGCCTTCCACTCTCCTGTGGACACCCTCTGACCATACAGCAGCCCTTCCTAAAAGGAGGTAGCCAGAACTACCAGTACTGAAGATCCCTTTGACTAGAGCAGAGACCAAATCAGAGTTCCTTCAGCAGGGCTACCATTTTGCCCATCCTGCATGGAGTGCCTCCAGTGAATACAGGCCGGGTTAGGATTGTGGGTTGGATTTGGGGGTTTTTGTTTTTGCTGACAGTCACATTGTTAACTCCTACTGAGTTTGCAGTGAACCGAAGCTTCCAGAGCTTTCTTACAAACTTTGTCAAATGCTGTGTTGAAATCTAATTCTACTCTTGTCTACACCAAGGGTTCTTAACTTTTTATGTGTCATGGACCCTGCTTTTGGTGGTCTGGTGAAACCTGTGGACCCCTCAGAAAAAATATATATTAAAAAAATAATTGGAAGGAATGCTAAATGTCTGTTAGAAGTTAGTAAAAATAAAGATGTAATATTATTTCCCATACGAATTTCCAGGGCCCTGGAAGGTGAACTCCTGACCTCCAGCATTTCTCTAATCTGCCAGACAGGCTGTTTACCTTGTCAGAAGGGAATGAGATTGGTCCATCCTGACTTGGTCTGGAGGAATTTTTAATCGTTTTCAAATTCTTCACGACCCCATTCAGGGTTTTCTTGGCAGAGATACTGGAGTGGTTGGCCATTTCCTTCTCCAATGCCGACTCTAAGCGTGGCACTCTATGCACTGTGCCACCCAGCCACATGCCCCTAGGTATACATATAAAACCCAAACAAGGCCACGGAATGCATTCACTAATGACCTAGACATGGCATCTAACATCCTAGTGCCTCAGACCCCTCTCAGTCTATCAATTACAAGGCCGTTGTTGCTTGGCATTGGCAGAATGGGTTTCCCTGCCCAAAGTTCTCTAAATGAATGAAATCAGAAGTCAAAAGAAAACAAACCTATGCGTATAAAATACCGAATGTAATGTCATGGGATTATTATACTGTCTCAGGTTTCAAACAAGTCCTTCCTAATGCCTGTCTCATTTTCACTGTAACAGATCTGAAAGACAAAGGAGTAACTGCCATACATTTGAGTGTAGCCAAAAGGTTTGGAAGTAATCCTTGAAATAGAATGGTGGGATTCAGGAGAGTTTCTTTAGGGGAAGATTCATACAGGTATTTTTGAGGATGCTTTGGGGGGAAACAGCACATGAAAAATGAAGGGAAACTAAACCATCGATTGGTTCAACACTAAGAAAAAAGTATAATGAATCATATTAAAACCCCAGGATTCAAAGCCACATAATCACATCAAGAAAAAGCCTCTGACAAAGAATAACACTCATTTATGCTTTAAGCAAAAACCAAAACCCCCAGACCTAAAAAGTGGAGTCTAGATATAAAAGGAACTTTAAATACATACAGTGCTTCAGTGCACAGAGCACCAGGCCTGGAGTCAGGAAGACACATCTTCCTAAATTCAAATCCGGCCTCAGACATTTACTAGCTGTGTGACCTTGGGCAAGTCACTTCATCCTGTTTGCCTCAGTTTCCTCATCTGCAAAATGAGCTGGAGAAGGAAAATGGCAAACCCCTCTAGTATCTTTGCTGAGAAAATCCCAAATGGAGTCACTGGCAGATATGAGAAATGTCACCACCACGCAGCTAATTTAAAGCTCTCAGGATCCTAGGGATAATGTTGTGCAAGAATATACTCCTACTGACTCCTTTAGTTCTTAAGCCACCGCCAGTGTTTCTATTTACACAAAACCACAAGAATGACCTTAGCTTTTAAATATTACAACCATTTAACAACAAAGAAAAAAAACCAACTGAGTCATAAGCACTCATTATGTTAAAGCAAAGGCAAGAACATCAAAAACCCATAACCCTAACCGATGCAACTCAGTATCTGTGGATAGTAGACACAAATCACCATATCACAGCTGATGGTTAGGAAATACATTCTCATCTTCTGCCCATAATCAGATAAATCACATTTTGTTCCATTCTTGCTGTTCCAATGTCCGTATTGTCCAAGCATGCTACATGGGTTACATTCTTTGCAACAATTAGGGGCACAGTGAATAGAGAACTAGATTCAGGAAGTCGTTCAGTCATTTCAGATTCATTTGGGGGTTTCTTGACAGATACTGGAGTGGTCTGCCATTTCCTTCTCCAGCTTATTTGACAGATGAGGAACTGAAGCAAGCAGGGTTAAGTGACTTGCCCAGAGTCCCACAACCAGTAAATGTCTGAGGTCACATTTGAACTCAGGAAGATGAGTCTTCCTGACTCCAGGCCTGGCCCTCTATCCCCTGTGCTATCAAGCCCCCTGATGCACCTAGTGGGTGATACCAAACACTGGCAGGGCATAGTGGGTCTCCTGAGATAAAGCAGTGATTCTTAATGACAGTTTTGGCAGTAACTGCCTTCATGACAGATCAGGGTCACCTGGACTAAAACTAAGGTCATGAAGAGGTTATGATCTTGCAGGAAGCCTGTCTTGAATGCCAAGGTCAAAGCCAAGATCTGCCCTGCACCGCCATGGCCTCAGTGTTCTTCCATCCACGTGCTAGGATATGCTCTGCTTTTGAGACCCTGGCCGAGGGTCGTTCCTCTTTCTCTGGGAACACTGAGTAGTTACACATGCTGGACCCACTCCATCCTCTCATTAGAAGCAAGACACCTCCTAATAATTCTGTCCCCTGTCTCCCAAGTAAGGCACCTGTCACCAACCCCACCAGTTCTCAAACCCTCCTTGGGGAAGAGTTGTCTGTGGGGCTTTATCACCCTAGGTGAGTCACTTAACTTCTATCTGCCTTGGTTTTCTCACCTGTAAATTGGGGACATCTGCCCCCAGGATGAGGATAGAAGGAGATTATCTCTAAAGCACTTTGCAAATCTTAAAGCCCTGTATAGATAGATGTCCTTGTTACTTACTGTTCTCATTGCTGCCCTTCTGCCCAGGTTGGTGTTCTCTCAGCTGGGCCCTGCCCCTTTCTTCCAGGGCTGAATGCTTTTCCCTTTGATAAGTCTGGAACGCTGACCTCTCTGCCAGAGGTAACTGCCTGCTGTATCTGCTGCCGGTGCCTGAAGGCCAGGGCATCCATGCCCTGGGTTGGTGCACCCCAGCGATGATGTCAGGAACCCCTCGAGGAGGTTCTGGCCAGCTGGGGCAGAGCTTGGCCTTTTCTTCCTGAGAGAGGTCGTCTTCTCCAGTGCAGAAACTCCTACCAGTCAGGTCCAATGGAGGGCCCAGGAGCT
Source organism: Petaurus breviceps papuanus (assembly GCF_028583685.1). Lineage (NCBI taxonomy): Eukaryota > Metazoa > Chordata > Mammalia > Diprotodontia > Petauridae > Petaurus > Petaurus breviceps. The sequence goes on along the minus strand of NW_027185655.1, from coordinate 6,711,783 downwards.
CCTGGCCTCTTCAGGTTACGGGGTTTCCACCAAAGCTAGAAATAATCACCTCAGGATCACTGTATTGACATGATCAGGGTAAGAGACACAAAGAAGAGGCAGCCAGAGACTCATCCAGACCAATACACGTGCTCCAAGTGCCACATGGGAGCTGTCAACATTCCTGCTGGATGAGAGAGCGTGGGGGAGGGAGAGGGAGAGAAAGAGAGACAGAGACAGAGAGATAGAGAGAGAAACAGAGACAGAGAGATAGAGAGAGAAACAGAGA
>NW_027185655.1:6673721-6711505 GCF_028583685.1 Petaurus breviceps papuanus | reverse complement strand
AGATAGAGAGAGAAACAGAGACAGAGAGATAGAGAGAGAAACAGAGAGAGGGGAAGAGAGCAGGAGAGGGAGGGGGGAGACAGACGAGGGGAGGAAGAAAGAGAGCAAAAGAAAGAGGGAGAAGGGGGAGGGAGAGAGAGGAGGGAAGGGAGAGAGGGACAGAGACAGAGAGAGAGAAACAGAGAGAGGGGGAGAAAGCAGGAGAGGGAGGGGGAGGGAGGAAGAGGAGGGGGGAGACAGAAGGGGGAGGAAGAAAGAGAACAAAAGAAAGAGGGAGGAGAAGGGAGAGGGAGGGGAAGAGGGAGGGGGAAAAGAGTGGGGGGAGGGGGAGAGAGGGACCGAGACAGAGAGAGACACAGGAAGATATGAAACACAGACAGACAAAGAGACAGACACTGAGGGAGACAGAGACAGGGAAAGAAAGAGCTCTCTCATTTTAAATTGATGAAGCTCTCTGTTGCAATCAGGAAGGGTGGAGGGCCAAGCAGACACCCAGGGTTAGCCCACAGAAGGCAGGTGGATTCACTTGCTTGCCTGTTATCCCCCCCCCTCCCCCCCCCCTGCATATTGGCTTGGCTGCATTTGGCACATTCATCCATATTCCCAGTTCTAGAAGATTCTCTGGGGGCTTGGGAGGCTTAGACATTGCCCTTTCAAGTGTCACCCCAGTGCTTGGACTACAGAGTCTCAAAGAAGTCAGATGTCCTGACTCAGGTCAATCTAGCAGTTCAGACTGGAGAAGAAAGGAGACACTCAGATGTTGCCTAACATCTCCCAGGGAGGGTGTATTTAACATTAGCAGGAAGAGAGTATTTCACAAGTTCCTCAGTTTAACAAGACTGGCCTCAGCTGCCCTGGCAGCAGGCTTCTCCTGAGAAGGCCCAGCTTCTGTGCTGGGCTGTCATCCTCAGATGACCAGTGTAATGGGTATGTAAATTTTTAAGATCTTTCCTGCCCCTAGGCTAAAGTGCACCTGGAGCCTGGGGTGGGAGGCTTGTTTTTCAGTAGATACTTTTTGATTGGCCAGTGGGTCCAGAAGGTTGTTACGTTCTCTGAGCCAGGAGAAGGCTATATAAGCCCTGATTTGAGGCTTTACTTTGGGGCTCACTTTGAGAAGTGTTCTGTGATTTGTTCAGATGAGACTCTGGGAAGCTGTTGTTGAGAGCTCCCCTGGCTTTGAAAAACCCAGATGTTGATTTGGTATGGATGTATGGACAATTTGGAAACCTGTCTACTTGATCTGTTTCTGTCTTGATAATTCTGTCTGTATACTCTGAAGTTCGGGGTGCTGACCTTTTTCCCCTGAACGAGGTAAACGATATATGTCTGACTGATTAAAGTAAGCTTATTAACCCATTTTGAGTTGCTTTCCTTTATCAAAGCAGATCCAAGAACCTGTGGTAGCTGCAAACCCTGAGGACGCTTGGGGTGCTTGCTGCTACAACCAGGAAGCTAGGCTTCAAAACGGAGTCTAATGAAGTTGTGAGGAGAAAACTTCATTTGCCTTTTTGGCAAAAAATTTAGCCCAGCCCTCTGAGATGGGTGTTGCTATTATTTCCATTATACAGATGAGGAAACTGAAAGCTCAGAAAGGTTCCATGGAAAGCTGTGTCTGAGTCTTAGTTTGACCCTGTGGCATCCTGAATCCAAATCTAGGCTCAAGCCACCAGAGTATTCTTTAATCAGAAAGAGAGGCATACTGGGAAATAAGACATACAGGCACGGGGGTATAGAGGTCCACCTTGCCCTACCGGAAAGTCGGAGGGGGCATGGGGGAGGGTATAGGAGAGAGCAGATTAGGGGAGGGGTATACAGTGGGATCACTGTTTTGGGGTGGTGTGTATGTAGGGGAAAGACGGGGAGAAATTTTGCAACTCAAAATCTTGTGGAAATGAATGATGTAAACTAAAAATAAACATAAAATTTAATTTAAAAGAAAAAAAGAAAGAGATGCATAATATACAGGGGCAGCTAGATGGTGCAGTGCATAGAGTGCTGGGCCTGGAGTCAGAAACAACTGAGTTCAAATCCCTGAATGACCCTGGGCAAGTCACTTACCCTATTGGCCTCAGTTTCCTCAACTGTAAATTGGAGATAATAATAACACCTATCTCCTGAGGTCACAGTGCCCAGCACATAGTAGGTGGTTTATAAATATTTTTTCTTTCCTTCCAATAAACAAAAAAGATAGAACCTGGACTTGGGATTTCAATGATATAAAGAATGCCTGGGGGGCGGCCAGGTGGCACAGCAAATAAGAGCACTGGCTCCAGTGTCAGGATGACCTGGAGATCGAATCCCGGGCTCAGATACTCAGCACCACACCCAGAAATGACTGGCCGCGTAACCTTGAGCAAGTTACTTAACCCCGATTGCTTAAAAAAAAAAAATGAATGCCTGGGAGGCATCTAGGTGCACAAGAGAAAAAGCACCAACCCTGAAGTCAGGAGAAACTGAGTTCAAACTCAATCTCAGACACTTACTAGCAGTGTGACCCTGGGCAAGTCACTTAACCCCACTGCAAAAAAAAAATCGCCTGGATGAAGAAACTCCCTCTATCAAGGGAGTGGACATCTTCTCTGCCACTTGGAGTTGCTACTCCAGAGCACAGAGAAGTTAATTGTCTTGCTCAAAGTCACACAGCCAGTGTAATGTGGGTGATAGGCCTCGAACCCTAGGGCTTCCTAGCTGCCGGGCCCCCTCCCTACCCTCCATCGAATTTATGGGAGCAGACTCACATCATGAACAAAGTCCAAACTGTATCTTAAGGAGTGTGTGTGTGAGTGTGTGTGTGTGTATATATGTGTGTCTATGTGTGTGAGTATGTATGAGTGTGTGTATGTGTGTATGTATGTATGTGTGTATGAGTGTGAGTGCGTATGTGTTTATGAGTATGTGTGTATGTATGTGTATGAGTGTATGTGTGTATGTGTGAGTGTATGAATGTGTATGTGTGTGAGTATGTATGTGTGAGTGTGTATGTGTGTGAGTGTATGAGTGTGTGTATGTGTGTATGAGTGTGTGTGTATGTGTATGAGTATGTATGTGTGAGTGTATGTGTGTATATGTGAGTGTATGAATGTGTATGTGTGTATGAGTGTGTATGTGTATATGAGTGTGTATGTGTGTGTATGTGTACGAGTATGTATGTATGTGAGTGTATGAATGTGTATGTGTGTATGAGTGTGTGTGTGTGAGTATGAGTGTGTATGTGTGTGAGTGTATTGTGAGTGTGTGAGTATGAGTGTGTATATGTGTATATATGTGAGTGTGTATATGTGTGTATGAGTGTGTGTATATGAGTGTTGTGTGTATGAGTGTGTATGTGTGTATGTGAGTGTATGAGTATGTATGTGTGTATGAGTGTGTGTGCGTGAATGAGTGTGTATGTGTGTGCGTATATGTGTGTATGTATGTGCGTGAGTGTGTGTGTGTGTGTGTGTGTGTGTGTGTGTGTGAGGGGAGGAGGGGCCGCATGGGAATCTTCCTTACCGGATTAACTAAGCCCCGGGGCGCTTCTCCCTTCCCCTCCCCTGCCCATAGCGGCTGTCTGTCCGGTCCAGCTGCACCCCGCCCCCCCTCCCCCCGGCACCCCAGGACTCCACCCCCAATGCCCCTCCTCTTCACAGCTGGCCAGCTGCCGGCGCTTCCTGGGGCTCGGCCAGACGCCCTTGGCCATGAGCGGGGCCGCAGCTGTGCGGGGCGCCGGCGCTGGGGCGCGCCCGGGCTGGGGGGCGAGCTGGGGGCCCTCTCTCCTCCTGGGGCTGCTGCTGCTGCTGCGGGCGGGAAGGCCGGCCGGCTCGCTCGGCCCCGCCGCGGGGATAGCTCCCCCTCGCTTTAACGTGAGCCTGGACGAGGCGGCCGGCCGGCGCTGGCAGCCCGTGCTGGGCCACTTCGACCCCGGCTTTCTGCGGACAGCCTTGGCCACGGTCATCGAGTGAGTGCGCGGCCAGCCCGGGGGCAGCGGGCAGCGGGGCCGGGCTGGTGGGCTCCCAGGCTGGGCAGGGGCTAGGCCAGGCACGGGAACTCCGGCTCGCTCGGCTGCGGGCTGTGCGGGGCTATGCGGGGCTATGCGGGGCTATGCGGCGCAAGTGGAAAAGGCGCTCGCTGGCAATCAGAGCGTCTGCTTTCTGCTGCTGGCTGCGTTACCTTGGATAAGTCGCCCAGCCACTCTGGGCCTCAGTTCCCTCCTCTGGAAGATGAGGGGATTGGGCTATGCCTTCCTCTCGCTCTAAACTCCCTCCTCCGGTGATCTGTCCATCTCCGGAATTTTACGGACCATTGGTTTCTTCTGCACTCTTCCCCAACTGGGCGTAGCCCTAGAGAAAAAGGGTGGGAATGATACTAGAAGAATTACTGATTAAATGTGAGGACAGGTGGTGACAGATCGAAGGGAGCAGCTTCTCTTGTCCCGTACACAGTGCCTGCCACCTGTCCATCCTCTGGAGAATGGCACTCCATTCAGCCCATATGAGGAGGAGGTGGCCTTGTATTCCTGGGGTCTGGAGCTGGAAAGGACCTTAGAAGTGGTCTAGCCCAGGGGCTGGGGAAGCTGTGGCCCCTAGGTCCTTGGGTGCGGCCTTTTGAGCAGAGTCCAAGTTTTATAGAACAAATCCTTTTATGAAGGGGATTTGTTGTGTGAAGTTTGGATTCAGTCAAAGGGCTGCACTTAAGGACCTAGAGGGCCACAGCTTCCCCCACCCCGGTCTAGTCCAACACCTTCATTTTACAGATGAGGAAACTGAGACCCAGAGAGATGAAGCAACTAGTCCAAGGTCCCACAAGTACCGAGGGCTAAGGCTGGAATCCAATCGTAAATCCCCGACTCCAAATCCAGTGCCCTTCCCACTACTTGGAATGGCCTCTCTAGACTGTCTAGCTGAGGAAACATCTGCTCACATCAGTCTTTTGCCCAAGGCCACACAGTAAGAAACAGAAGCCTTCAGAAAGCTGTTAGCATCCATCCTTTTGTGAACATTTGTTTCTGTGTCTTTTTCAGGGAAACCGTCCCTAGCTGGGTTCATGATGTGCTCAGATCAGTGGCCTCGGAGATGGACAAGTTCCTGCCTCAGCCCTTTGAAGGAGAGATCAGGGGAATGTGCGATTTGCTGGGCCTAAATGTGGGAGACGGCATCCTCATCAATCTTGCCTATGAGTTCAGTGCGTGAGTATCCCTTCAAAGTCTAGCCTTCAGAAGTGGACAAGGCCCGGAGGAACAATGTGCGTGCAGTTTGAAGCCACCTGAGCTGTTAGAGAGAGAAAACGGAATCAGAAATCTTTCTTATTTCTCATTTCAAATGCTAATGGTTTCAAACCTCCCCACTCCCATCCCCTGAATTATTCTCACTTCCCTAGGTTCAAGTCTGGTTTTATACATTCACCTTTGTCTGCCTCAACTTTCTTTTTTATTTAATATTTTATTCCCCCCCCCCATTACACATAAAACCAATTTTTAACATTCATTTAAAATGTTTTTGAGTAGATCTGAACTTGTCTTCCTAACTCCAGCGGCAGTGGATAGAAAGCTGGGACTGGAGTCAGGTAGATTCCCTCTTCCCGAGTTCCAGTATGGCCTCAGACACTAACTGTGTGATCCTGTGTAAGGTGCTGTTTGCCTCAGTTCCTCATCTATAATGAGCCAGAGAAGGAAATGGCAAACTGTTCCAGTATCTTTGCCAAGAAATCCCCAAATGGGGCCAAGAAGGGTCACTAAAAAATGACTGAATAACAACTTGAGGCCCAGTGCTTTATCCACTGGGACACTTAGCTCTGGAAGAGATATAGTCATTTTTGTCCAACAGAGACACAAAGCGCATAGACAGCCAAATATACAAAAATACAAGCTAAGTGCCTTAAAGAGGTATCAAACAAAATGCCATATGAGGTCCAAAGAGGGATATTATTGCTAATGGGTAGGTGGCTTGGCAGGAGGGAAGCAAGGAAAGCTGAATGAAGGAACGGATTTTGAGTAGATCCTTAGAATAATTTAGTTGCTAGGTGGCACAGTGGATAGAACACTGGTCCTGGCATCAGGCCGACTACCAGCTGGGCAAGTCACTTAACTCTGATTGCCTCAAAAAAAAAAGGTCATTAAATTCTTATTCCTGTGTTTATATTTGTATTATGATCATATTTATAAATTAAACTCATATAGTATAGGGAAATCATGTAAGCCTGGCAAAAAAGCAAATTCTCAGAAATTAAAGAAGTAGCTTCATTGCGGTCTTAGAATTTTAAAGAGTTTTAGTGGGGAAATGATCTAGAGATTTTTAAGGGAACATTTTTAGGGATACCGAGTACTTATTGACCTTTTTTTTATGAGATGGATCTAGGGGAATGTGACTGCCCCCTTCATATTGTATATTTCCCATAACAGGTCTGGGTGCTAGAGAACAGAGTCTATGTCCTTCAGATTGGCTGGATGATGTCTGTTTGGCTTGTGTGCCATCTGCCATATGTGTACATCACATTGGCTGGGCCAGTTGTACGGCCACGGGAGTATGAATCTGTCTGGGCCCTGTGTTCTGTGGCTTCCTGTGCTCTGATAAGAGTATACAATGGAGCATACTTATGGTGGCATTAACTATTAAATGATGCCCAGAGAAAATTTTTTTAAATTATTTTTTTTCAGTGAACAAGCTGGAATGACTTACTCTATGACAGAAACACTTAGTCACTGCAGCCAGGAAAGTCTCTCTTAGTAGCAGAGACCATGTGCTCCACTGGAAGTATCTTTTTTTAAAATAATATTTTACTTTTTCCCCGGTTACATGCAAAGGCAAATTTTAACATTTTTTTAAAATTTGACTTCCAAATTTTCTTTCTCCCTCCATAACCTCCCCCCTGAGACAATAAGAAATTTGATGTAGGTTACTCATGTATTGGAACTATCTTTGAGAATCAAGGTTCACCTCCCCATCTCCATGACACATCTGAGTGGCACTCTTGTTGAATTCAAATGATGATGAAAGAGTCAAAATACTCAGAAAATTGTAATTTCAGAAGGACCAAACAGTTGTACATATAGATTTGTTGGCAGGGATAAGATCATATTTTTTTTTCTTCTGAAGACACAGGAGGTAGTTTGCATATGAAAAACCACTTTTAAAAAACCCATGATGTATTTTTTGTTTTCTCATTTCCTCATGTTGGTATGGTTCCCTCCCCCATCCCTCTCTCTTTTCTCAGATTTTGCACCAGCATCATTGCCCAAGATGTCAGTGGCAACATTTACCATGGTCGGAACTTGGATTATGCCTTTGGAAATCTTTTGAGAAAGCTGACGGTGGATGTGCAGTACATAAAGAATGGGCAGGTACAATGGGAGTCTGGCATGAACCGATGCTGTCCCCAATGACAGGAACAATATCCAAATGTGCTTTCAGTACAGAACGTAGACATTAGTGGACTAGATGTCATGTTAAGAGTGTTCTTGTAAAATGGAAGGTCAGCTTTTAACTCCCCACCCCTGTGCTCTCTCTCTTCTCATCAGATCCACTGATTAAAAGTAAACAGTCACTTTTTTTTCTTTTTGGAGGGCAATTGGGGTTAAGTGACTTGCCCAAGGTCACACGGCTAGTTTTTGTGTTAAGTGTCTGAGGCCAGATTTGAACTCAGGTTCTCCTGACTCCAGGGCCAGTGATCTATTCACTGCACCACCTAGCCGCCCCAACAATCACTTTTTTTTGCTAGTCTAATTGACTGGGAACCTTGCTTACCAGACTCTTGTTGATTAAAAAAAATATCCAACAGAAAAAAAAAAGACATCTGTCTTTTAATCTTCTTGTGTTAAAATGTAATTACTTTTATAAAATAGTTTTTGTTAAATATAAGTAACATACTTGGCGTTGGAAAGCAGAGCAAAATCCATCAACAAACTTTTATTTAAGTGACTTCTGCTTGGCCCTGAGGACACAATTACAAAGAACGAAATAATTTTTCCTAGCAACACGCCTATATTCTAACAGAATATGCACAAAAGAAAAAACCCAACAAAACCCCAAACTATATATAATAAGGATAATAAAGACAGTTACATGGTGCAGTGGCTAGAGTTCTGGGCCTGGAGTCAGGAAGACTCATCTTCCTGAGTTCAAATCTGACCTCAGACACGTATTAGCTGTGTGACCCTGGGCAAGTCACTTAACCCTGTTTGCCTCAGTTTTCCCATCTGTAAAATGAGGTGAAGTGTGACAAATGAAAAGTCTGAGAGACATGATTTCTGGGTAATTAATGATCAATTTATTAATTATGGCTAGCAAATAATTAACAGATTGATATCAGTGGCTTTCTCTAGTAAACTAAAGATGCCCTCTGGAGAACACTGAATGCTTAAAAAAAGTCTTTGGAAAAGGGGGAAATCAGCTCCAGTTGGTTAACAATTAATGAGGGGGTGGGCCTATTAATGAGGAAGTGGGCAAAAGGTCTTCAGCACCTCCTACAGAGATTGTGACCAAATCATGAGACTAAGCCATCTTCAGCAATCTAAACAAAACAATTCATCCCTCTGCTCAGACCACTCTGGCTGGTTTTCCCCCTCATAAACTGGGTCACCCTAAATCTAATGGAAAGTTCCAAGGACTGGGGCTTATTTCCTAAGGGCAAGATCTCACCTAGAGTGGATTCTGTTTGTAAGGTCTCCTAGCTCGGTGGGATCTCACCTAAGATTGAAAAGCATCTGTCAGAAATGTCCTTCTGAGACAAGCTGAATAAACCGGTTTCTGAATGAGGAAATAAGAAGGGAAAATATTAATCCTACTTCCATAATTGGTTAATAATATAAGAGAGAAATAATTATTTCTCTAATTAGGAAATGGCAAACCACACTAGTATCTTTGCCAAGAAAACTTAAAATGGGAGTCACTCACAAAGTGAATGAAAAATAAGTGAATATTATCATCAGTATTGTGAGGGAAAAAAATGAGATAACATCTGAGGTTCTCCACAAACCTTAAAGCATCACATAAACGTCAGCCATCCTAGTTCTGAAGCCTATGATCCAATGACAAGGCTGAGAGAGAAAGCCAAGGAGTCCTGAAGCTTAGATTCTTTTTTCTGTCCAGCCATTTATCAGCCATTTGAGCCTGGGTAATTCCCCTTGCCTCTCTGTATTGCAGTATCCTCATCAGCAACATGAGACTCTATCCTCCATTCTTCCTCAAGAGGTTTTTATGAGAATGAAACAAGATAATATATGTAAATGAGCTTTTGTCGCTGTGCAAACATTTATTAATCACCTGCTATGTCCAGTTCACAATGTGGAACTTCCTCCTCCCATAACTTATATCCCTAACACATACTAAAATTACCCGATACTATGACAGATAAGAATTTGGCGCTGACTTTATTTCAAGGTCCCGTATACATATGTGAATTATGGGTCAATACAAATATAATTTAGTTTACAAAAACTCAGTGCAACTTCAGGAATGTCTCTGACTGTGCAGTTGGGTACTTGGTGTGATGCCATGCATCGATCAGGAGGCTTTTCAGTCCGGTAGGAATAAGAAGTCAACATTAGCATGACAGAGGTTTGCAAAGTACTTTTACCAGCCCTATATCATGTTCCTTTTTGTTGTTTTTTGTTATTCACTTGGTTCAATTCTGTCTGACTTTTTGTGACCTCAGTTGGGGTTTCCTTGGCAAAGATACTGGAGTGGTTTGCCAGTTACCGATGAGGAAACTGAGGCGAACAGGGTTAAGTGACTTGGCCAGGGTCACCCAGCTAGTAAGTGTTTGAGCTGGGATTTGAACTCAGGAAAAGGAGTCTTCCTGACTCCAGGCTTGGTGCTCTGTGCACTGTGGCACCACCTAGAAGCCCATTTAATCCTTACAACAACCCTATGAAATAGGTGTTATTTCCATTTTTCAGATGAGCCAACTGAGGTTTAGGGGGGCTGTTAACTCTCCCAATATCACACAGCCTGCAGGTGTCTGAGTCAGAGGTAGGATTTGAATACAGGTCTTCCTGATACCAAGTTGAGAGTATTATTTACTATTCCATGCTATTAGGGTAGTTTAGATGATCCTGTTTTATTGTTGGGAATAGGCAGATAGAACTCTTATCTTGATTAATCATTCAAGGAGTAAGGGAAAATCCATTAGTAGAATTCAGGCTTCTCAGCTTCTAACTTGGTTTACTAAATTAATCAACTTCATGTGATCTGGGTTGATGGTTAAGTAGGCTCATTTTATACCCCAAAGAACCCTTTCTATGCTTCCTCATTTGTTCCTTACAATGAGAAGGTGAGGGAAGAAAAGCATCTGGTATTATTCCTAAATTATTGTTGAAGAGACTGGGGCAAAAGAAGACATATATGTGTGCTATTCTCTGAAATGATGTATTTGGGGTAATGGGATCTGGACTCAGGAGACCTAGGTTTGAATCCCAGATCTCTCATTTACTTGATGACCTTGGTCATTTCCTTTCGTCTAGGTCTCCATTTCCTTATCTCTGAAAGGTTTGATCATACGATTTCTAGAAGGTCCCTTTGTGATCTAAAATCATATAATTATCTGATTTGGGGTTAAGGTGAGAGGACATCATTTACTGTCTCAAACTATTTACTAAGTATCTCAAAACTCACTTTGGTATCTTTTTAGCAGATGAGTAAGAGTGAAACAAAAAAAGAATGAATTAGAAACCATGTTGCTTCCCACTCTGTCAAATTTCTAGAATTGTTTAAATGTGGTTGATTAGTTTTTGTCTCGAAAACAAGTCAGGAAGTTTGTAAATGGTGACAGTTAGCACCTCTCCTCTAGAATTATGTTCTTTTTACTGAAATTCACAAGAATATTGAGTAGGAGAGAAGAGGGAAACATGTAGTCTGTCTATGCTACAGTATTTGAGGTAAGAAGTGTGGAATAATCTTGTTTCCTTTGATTTCAGATTGCATACACAGGGACTACATTCGTTGGTTATGTAGGTTTATGGACTGGACAAAGTCCAAAAAAGTTTACAATTTCCGGTGATGAACGAGGTAAGCACATGAACCTTCATGCATTTTAATAGGCTTATTGACCATTCTACTTACAGCTTTAGCAACCTAATCAGAGTCAATGTTGGAAGTTAAGCATGATTGGGCTTGTTTAATATTTGAATGGGAGACTGCCTGAGAATACCATGTGTTGGAGGTACAGAATTAATAAGCAGCAAAGTATAATGGGTACAGAGATGTCCTCAGGGTCAGGAAGCCTCAGATTCAAGTCTCTGCCCCCTGACACACACTGGCTGTGTGACCTTGGACAGGTCACTTAACCTGTCTTTTAGTACACCAGACAACTTCCTAAGACAAGGTCCTTAACCTTTCTGTGTCTTTGGCTTTTAGTGAACCTTTCCTCAAAATAATGTTTCTAAGTACATAAAATAAATAACATTACAAGAGAAACCAGTTATATTGAAGTATAGTTATAAATGTTTTTTTTTTAATCCATGGACTCTAGGCTTAGAAGTTGTTCTCATATTAGATGCTGAATGATAATTGCTGATCTGTATTGTAGAAGGCCTCTTGCTACTGGGAATTCCCAGTCTGGCCCACCATCTTATTACATATTCTACTCCAATATCTCAGGAAGATAAGTCTGTTCCCTATGCCTGATGGACTTTAGAAAGGCTTCCCCCTACAGGTAGGCTTGGCTTCTAGCCCAGTTTTGTTGGGGGAAGAGGTAGAACTTTTTTTTGGTCTTTTGACCAAGACTGCATTGTTTATGCAACTCTTAACAGAAGTGAAATCAGTTTCTAATATAGTTAGTTCCTTATTTTTGCATATTTATTTGTAGTGGGTGGTTGGATTGGAGCCTGTGTAGGGATAGACCTATGTAGGTCATCCATGGAGCTGGGCTGGGATCATGTGGCCAATTCTGAGGATACCTTTACCCTGGCTCAGTGTTGAAGGCTTTTCTCTGTGAGATGTTATAATCACCCCTTCTTGTTCCCTATGACCTTTTGTTTTGGGATAAGGTAGCCCTGGTTGGTATCTTGGTCCTGATGGTAGGGCTGGAAGGGGTGGGTCTCAAAGGATCCACTGCTGAGCTGGGAAAAGCTGCCTACTCAGTAGATGTTAAAAGAAAAGACAGTTCTTACTATTATGTTCCTCTCCCTCCTTCTGTCTGTCTGTCTGGCTCTCTGTCCCTGCCTCTCTCTGCTTCTCTTTCTCTGTCTTTGTCTCTCTCTCTCTTTCCCTCTTTTTCTCTCTCTCTGCCTCAGTCTCTGTCTCTGTCTCTCTGTCTCTGTCTCCATCTGTTGAGTACATTTAGACTCCTTGAGCTTGCCCTTAGACTTCCCCTGAGGGGGAGGAGATCTGAGTCTGCTTCTCTCTTGGCAGCATTGGCAATCCATCACATGAAGGCTGCCATGTGCCCTTTGGCAGACATACCCTGGGATGTAGTTTGTCCAGGTTGGGTGACTCAACTTATTCAGGAAAGCAAGAATCTCTTAGAACTTCTACTTACTTATTTTGGGTTTCAATTCCCTCTTAATCCTTCTTGTCCAGTCTGAAAATCATTCTCCTTGAGAGGAAACAGAAGCAGTGTAGTTCAGTGGTTACAATCTTTCTGGGTTGTCTGCTCTCATTTCTCTGTACATTTATGCCATTATTTTGCCCACAGCACAACTTTGAAGACAAAGCCCATTCTTCTGTCTTTAGCATTATCTGCTCACAAAAGGCATTAGCCTTCCTTAGACTTTTCTTCTCTCCTTTACCTTCCTTTTCCATCTCTTATATGTATCCTTTTCCATTCTCATTTCCCTAGTGAGCTCCCTACACAGATCAAGAAGTTCTTTAAGACAGCCTTGCTTTTTTTTCTCTTTCCACATTGGAATTAATGGCAGCTTTTGGTAGGTTGGTAAGTGTGAGAACCTCTCATGCTTTTGGAGTCTCTGGTTATGGGACTGGTCATGTGTACTTCTGTCTGAACTCTTCAAAACTGGATCCTTCCAGAGCTGGGATGCATCTGCCTGTCAGACTATGCCCTGTAGTCCTCTCCTTATCTGCTGTGAGCCCTAAGACGGTGTGATATTTCCCCAAATTCTTAGTGTTTGTGTTTTTTTAATTAATAATTTCTTTTTGTTTAAAACTCATTAAGTTTGTTCTTTAGTCCAAACATCATTTTTCATAGGGTCACATATTTAGAGCTGGAAGCAACCTTTGAAGCCCTTTACTCCAACTCCCTTATTTTATATCTGAGGCCCAGATATGTAAGATGATTTGCTCAGGTTCACACAGCTAGCAAATAGCAGGACTGGGATTTGAACCCAGGTCCTCAGACTTCAAATTTTTTCTGTGGTTATCAATATACTCATTCTTAGAAATAACACCCTACCTTTTAGTCCAGGAAAATTAATAAGGTATGGTCGATAAAAAAAGTAAAAACAGGGGTGGCTAGGTGGCACAGTGAATAGAGAACTGACCCTGGAGTCAGGAGGACCTGAGTTCAAATCTGGCCTCAGACACATAACACTTACTAGCTGTGTGACCCTGGGCAAGTCATTTAACCCCAATTGCCCTGCCCTCCCCCCCTCCAAAAAATCAAAACAAAAATGAAAATAAAAACAAAAAACTGCCCTCAGAGTTGGGAAGCCTTGAGTCCAAGTACTACCTCTAACACATACTAGCTGTGTGACCTAGGACAAGTCACTTAATCTCTGCTGCATCCTAAGGAACTCTTAAAGCTGCAGAGCAGATGTTGACCTATAGGTAGAAGTTTCCTCAATGGAATTCCCTTCGAATATGAAATTACTTGGTTCAGTATCTACCCCCTTCCTTCCTACAAAAGCAACAACCTTGGTAAACAAGGGATCTGGTATAAAACTTGCATGAACGACTGCAGTTTGGGATGGGGTATGCTTATGCAGAGGTCAATTAGACTTGTCTAGAGCTTCATGTGTATAAAGGACTTGTACTCTGGTTACTGAACACACAGACCTCACTAGCTTCCAGACACTGAATGTTACCCAGTATTTGGTTACTGGGACTCATCCTTTTTCTAATCACACTCCTGCCAAGTCTTCGGGCTATGTATTCAGGAAATAAAATGGAAACTAAGTAAATTTGGAGCAGCATATATAGAATTGTCCATTCCTTATTTTTATCAATTGTGTTATGCAGTGATCAATAGACTTTGCTCCTGCCCTAATACTTTCCCCCCAATTTTGTAGATAAAGGTTTTTGGTGGGAGAATGCAGTGGCGGCTCTTCTCAGAAAAAATTGTCCTGTGAGCTGGCTCATCAGGAATGTAAGTCTGTTTTCTGTTGAGCCTGTCCGTGTTAACTTGGTTTTCTGTACTGTGATTTGTATTCTGATGCACCAGGAAACTGCATTATACAAGCACCTAAACAGTTACTTTGGTATTTGCAAAGTCCTTGAAAACTCTAAGGTTGGTGCTTTCAGCAATACCCTGATTACAGTAGGTAGGTGACCACTAACAAAGTTTTACAGACTTTTTGTTTGTGTGAATTTTGATGGCTCAGGGTGAGTGTAAATAGCAACTGTCTGTTCTGACCAGAAACTCTGATGGGTTTTCCCTTTAAGACTGATTCTTCTATGTAGGCAAACTAGCCCATCTTTTGTCTCAATTCTTACCTGGTCTTTAACTACTGAATGGGTGTTGCCTCCAACATGTTGAGACCTGGGAAAGACATTAGTTTAAAAAAGACCAAGAGCCAGGCATCTTGACCAATGTCTTGCCACCAGACCCCCAGTGACTGATGACTTTGCACAGACCTACCTCACTCAAATCCAGTTCACTTGCAAGTCTAGACATCGCTGTCCTGAGGTCATTGGTCCTCTACAAGAACAAAGGAGGAAGAAGAACATGTCTTTTATTTGTATCATCAAGAGCTGATTTCCTCTTGATATCTTTCTTCTGGACTCACTGAACCAATTTCTAAAGGTCCCTAGGAAGCTTGGTCTATCATCTTTTATCCTACGGCTTATTGCCTCCTATCAGATTCTTTCATGAAATTTACTTATGCATCATAAAGGATGACTTCATGTATTTGCATGTTTATAATAGAAGACCTTGTCATTTGACCCCTTTTCTGTGATTGAGTCTGTCAAGACCAACTCTCTTATAATTAAGTTTGTAATAAATAAACCAAGTACCTCTCTGCTTTGCAGGCCTTTCGGCCACCCATTTGTATAAGAGCCCAGCATGTGCAAGATTGATGGTTTTCATTTGTCTTTTTTGGGTAGACCCTAGAAGAGGCTGAGAACTTTGAAGCTGCTGTCATCAAACTGTCCAAAACACCCATTGTTGCAGATGTGTACTATATCGTTGGAGGCGTGTCCCCCAAGGAGGGCGTGGTCATCACGAGAAATAGAGGTGGTCCTGCAGACATCTGGCCTCTTGATCCCACAAACGGAGAGTAAGTAGAAGTGGGAGCTTCCTCCACCTGCTGACACCTGATACTTGTGAATCAATGAGATTCATGTAGAATTCTGATGATCAAATCTACTTTTACTATTTTTACTTTAATATTAAATATTTTATTTAACATTTATATCAAATTCTGGTGGGTTCTGAATTATGCAATCAAAATTATATGTTTCTACAAGGCATGCCTAGGGTCACTTTCTCAGATTATTTTTTTTTAATGTATTGTTTCTTAGGTGGTTCCGAGTTGAGACAAATTATGATCACTGGAAACCAACTCCCCCATGGGATGATCGAAGGTACATTTCTGCAAGGGTTTGGGGATTAAGGTACTTTTTCTCTATTAAAAGAATGAACCGGTGAATAGAGCACCGGCCCTGGAATCAGGAGGACCTGAATTCAAATCCAGCCTCAGACACTTAACACTTACCAGCCATGTGACCTTGGGCAAGTCACTTAACCCCAATTGCCCTGCTCTCCCCCCTCCAAAAAAAGCAAAAAAAAAAAAAAAAGAATGACCCTCTCACACAGAAGCAGGAAAACTATAGAAGTTGAGAAGCATTTCTTCTTAGGCATATTTGTTTGACTTTTTTTTCTATGACTAAAGAATGATATAGAAAAGTGTCTTTGGTAGCTTCAGGACTAACCATTTATAAAGCTAAAGGCATGTCTAGCCACCTGGTTTTGCTGAGAAAAGCAATAGGGAGATTTATTGGTGGAAGAACTACTCAGAAAGAAGGTAAGACCAGTTATTTCTATCAATTTGGAAATGAGGTCTGCAGGTCTTATTATCTTTCCCCCCAAATCCTCTTTTCTGTTGAATTTCCCTATTTCTGTCAAAGGATCACCATCCTTCCAGCCTCCCAGTTCATCACCTTGGCTTTATATTCCATTTCTCTGTCTCCCTTATCTCCCAAAGCCAATCTGTTGCCAACCCTTACCATTCTACCTGTACAACATCTCTTGTGGCTGCCACCCTAGTTCCATGTCTTCCTTGATTATTGTGGCACCTCTGAATAGATCTCCCAGCTTCAAGTCTCTTCCCTCCACACAGCTGCTGAAAGGACTCTCCTTAATGGCAAAACCAACTATTATATTTCACTGCTTCATAAACTCCACTGGTTCCCTATTTCCTCAGGTTTCATCCTATCTTTCCAGTCTCATTATTCAATATTCTCCTTCTTACACTCCAAGACTAGGGCTCAGGCTTTTTTGTATGCATCATGGACCCCACTGGCAATCAGATGAACCTATGGACTCCTCAGAATAATGTTAAATGGATAAATTAAAAGATGTAGGATGGCAAAGATACCAATTATACTGAAATAAAGATATAAAATTTTTCTGGTCCAGTTTTACAGACCCCTCCTCTCTTCTCCCCCATCACCAAACTCAATCCATGAATCCCATAGATCAGTGGTCTAGTCAAACCGATTTCCTCTCTGTTTCTTATACATAACACTCCATTCCTGTTTCTGTGCCTCTGAACGGTCATCCTCCTCACTTCCATTTTACAGGATTCCTGTCTTTCTTTAAGGTACAGCTCAAAGGGCCACCTCTTATACAAGAGGCCTTTCCTATTCTATCTCTACAACTGCGTTGTCCTTATAGTTTTTAATATATGTTTATTCAGTACATACTTATATACATATGCTGTCTCCTGTGACAGCAGGAGGGCTCCTTGAGAGCAGAAACTATCATTTTTTTTCTTAGTATCCCCAGTTCTAGGCACGGTGCCTAACACAGAGTAAGGCAGGCCCTTTAGAGTAAATGCTTTATAATTGGTTGAGAGTGGAATGTTCCAGGGAACCGAGCTTCACCTTGTACTATTTAACATTTTCATTAATTATTTGAATAAAGGCATGCTTAGCAACTTTGTGGATGATACAAATTTGGAGACCTATCAGATGTCCTTGCTGACAAAGTCAGGATCCTGGAGTCAGCATCCAAAAATATTTTGATACACTAAAAAATGGAATTGACTCTAATTAGATAAAATCAAATAGAGATCAATGTAAAGTCATACATTTGGGTCTAAAAATCAATTTCATAAGTACATTCATAATTCATGCTAATTAAGACCCAGTTGTAGAAGGCAGAGGAGGGACGGTTAGATAATTTTGTTTGGAAAAGACATTTTAGTGGATTGCATACTCAGTATTAGTTTACATTGTTAATAGCAGCCAAAAAAGCTAATGCAATTCTGAGTGGTGTTTAGAGAGGAATAAGTGCCAGGAAGAAGGAGGTGTGAGAGGTCTGCTGTACTTGGCCCCAATCAGACTACTTCTGAAAGACTGTGGTCAGGTCTCTAGGTGCCTGATGTTAGGAAGGACGCAGATAAACTGAAGAATATTCAGAGGAAAGTAATCAGGATGGTGAAGGGCCCCATGCCTACGCCATGTTTGAAGGCAGGAATGATAGAGCCCAGGAAAGAGAACAAGGTGGCTACCTTCTAGTATGCTTAACAAATTTATATATGGAGGAGGGGTCAGATGTGTCCGGAACACAAAACCAGGAGCACTGGAAGGAAGCTGCAGAGAGGGAAATTTGGACTTGGTGTCAGGGAAATTTCTTAACAGTGAAATCTGGAATGGGCTGCCAATGATGAACGGGCCATCCCTAGGTTAGCCACTTCTTGGGTAGATTGTGCTGGGCATTCTGTTTCAGGTTTTACTAGATTCTCATTTATATCCCTTTCCACTATAAATTTTGTAATTTGATGATTTGTTGTGTCTCAAACATATCTCGAGGATTTTGTATTGACCGATAACATTCAATGATTTCCCCCACAGAACACCTGCTATCAAAGCCCTTAACTCAACTGGACAGGAAAATATCAACTTTGATACACTTTTTAAGGTACCTTGAGGTTGTTAGTTGTTTTTATTTTTATTTTTGTACAAATGACTCAGAAATCTATTAATAGAATAAAATAGTGCCACAGAATGACATGATTTGAAAACAAATGTAGCAGATTATATTTGGTTATCAGAGACTGATGAAATTATTTGTGTCTGAATATTACCTAGCTGAAATATTTTTATTTTATTTTTAAGAGTTTGATATTGTAATATTTTGATAATTTCTAGACTTCTCTAGGCAAAATAATTAATATTATCCTTCTCCCTCTCTACCCTCTATGTCCAATTACTGTCTTGTCTTAGCCCCCTTCTGTTCTACTTGTATTTCAGTTTTGTTTCAAAGAATTTCTGTATAATGGGATTTTTTCAATTTTAAATGCAGGTTTTATCAGTGGTTCCAGTTCTGAACAAGTAAGTGTCTTCAATGTCATTGATTAAGAATGTTTGGTTTTTTTTAAGAAAACAAATGAAAAACTAAAGCAAAAGAGGAAAAATAAAGTAAAACAAAGTTTGCTTCAATCTGCATCCCTTTATGCCAACATATGTTTATTTTGCCCCTGCTCCTTGAAAGGAGGACGTTAGTTTGTTTTCTTTGTATTTCCAATGCCTAACAGTGCCTGGTGCATGACCAACAATTAATACATGTTTGCTGACTGATTAATTACCTTCTATGTGTAAAGCTCCACACTAGGTACTGATGAAAATGCAAAATTTACAAAGGCAGTGGGGCCGAGCAGATAGCATGCTAGTCAGGCAGACCTGAATTCGAATCCTGCCTCTGACACGAGCTATGTAACTGTGGGCAGATCGCTTGCTTACCTTAGCCTTGGTTTCCTCATCTGTAAATTGTACAGAAGAGAGAATCACCGCTGTACCTGTCTCATAAGGTTCAGATAAGATAATTGGTGTAAAGCTTTCTAGAGACTTGATAAAGCATCTTGTAAACCTTAGCAGCTATGATCATTTCTCTTATTACCTCCCGTACATTGCATGTATCTTATATGTATACAGTTGTCAGCATATTATCTCCGCCCTTTACAATGTGAGCTCCTGAGGGCACGCATTGTATCAGTACCTTTCTATGTATTCACAGTGCTTGGCACACAGTCAGAGCTCAATAAATGCTTGTAGATTGATTGTTGCATACAACACAATCCCTACCCGATTGCAGGCTTACAGTCTAGTAGGGGAATAAGTTATAAACACAGATAACTATAATAATATCGTATCTAACGACAATTACAATAGCAATACGCCACCTAAGAAAAGTGGTGACGATGGACGAGAGTTTATGTTGAGTTCTTGGGACCACCCCAAGACCCTTGGGTGAGGCTGGTCACAGAGATGTTACTGTAGCCTGAGCTAGTACTAACCATACCTCTTTTACTTACACAACACTCAGCAAAAACTTGGTGTGCCCTGTGTTTATGGGAAAGCACATATCGCATTCCTTTCACTTACTAGTTCATACTGCCTGTCCTGGGTATGTACACAGACATGTATATTTGCTGATGGGGCTAGGGGTGTGTGTGTGTGTGTGTGTCTGTGTGTGTGCGTGCACGCATCTGTGTGTGTATGTGTGTGTGTGACTTAAGCCTGTGAGGAATCTTTTCTTTTTTTGTGGAGGCAAACAGGGTTAAGTGACTTGCCCAGGGTTACACGGCTAGTAAGTGTCTGAGGTCAAATTTGAACTCAGGTCCTTCTGACTCCAGGGCTGGTGCTTTATCTACTGTACCACCTAGCTGCCCTGTGAGGAGTTTTTTCAGTTGAAATGGGTTAGTATTCATATGGGAGGACTTTGAAGATGTGTATTTATCTTCTACATAATACATGGATTTGTGAGTGTCCTTGCATAATTACACTATTTCCCCACCTCATTTGTTCTTGGCCAAGAGATTGCTCACAATGGGTGGACATCAGTATGGAAAGTATATATCTGTTTGGGAGAAGATGGAATGTGTGGTTGGTTATTCCTTGCCTAGAGCCCTTTGGGAACTTAGAAACTACAAGGCTAAGATCATGGGCATGCACAAAGGAGGCGGAATCATCAAGGGTATAAAGGGTGCAGAGAGATGTCCTGTGTGCTTAATGTTAGCTCTACCACTAGGGACTTGGGTCCTGAATTTGAAGTGGTCATGTCACAGATGCCCTGCCTGGCCCCTCACCCACAAGAGCTTTATGTGAGCATGGCTGTCTGATTACTTTACTTTTATCTTCATCAAGGATGATGATAGGTATGAACAATCCTTTCTCTCTTTTTTCTTTCAGTTTAACAGTTTATACAACAGTCATGAGCGCTGCAAAGCCAGACAAATACACGACTCAGATCAGAAACTGAGGGCAAAAGACGTAAGTAAGAACAGGAATGAATTTAATTTAACCATGAAAACTGCTGAGAGAAATGCCCACTCTTTCATTGCCTGAAATTTCTCTTTCAAAGGAAAGGAACCTTACATCACTTGCTTGACATGATATAGGAAAGTCTTGTTCCCCCACTAGAGTGTAAGTTCCCTGAGAGCAGGATTAGTGAACCAATTGTCTGCATCTTTTTTAGCAAATCTCTGCTCATTGTAGACTCAGTATTTGTAGAATTGCCTTGAAAATTTTTAAACTATAATAATAGCCATGAGCAAGTCACTTAACCCTGTTGGCCTCAGTTTCCTCATCTGTAAAATGAACAGGAGAAGGAAATGGCAAACCACTCCAGTATCTTTGCTAAGGAAACCCCAAATGGGGTCACAGAGAATTGGACACTACTGAAATGACCGAACAACAATAATGCTTATATGGTACCTGCTATGTATCAGGCACTGTGCTGAGTACTTGACAATTATTACTGACCCTCATAACAACCCTGGGAGGCAGGTGCTACTATCGTGTCCATTTTATAGGTAAGAAAACTGAGACACAAAGAGAAGTTAAGTGACTTGGCCAGGGTAACACAGGTAATAAGTGAGGCTGGATTTGAAATCAGGTCTTCCTGACACAACACCAGTCTCTCTACCCACTGAACCACTTCTGTTTACTTTGAATATTGACATGGAACCTGAGCTCCCATTTTTACATTGTAGGCCTGGGAGAAAACTTGCCTAGTCACTGACTCATTGTGAATTCAGTGATGGGGCATTTAACTGGCAATGTTGGAGTTTTTCCAACTGAGAATAAAAATCTACGAGGTTTGTTGTACACCTACCTAAGAAAAGTGGTGACAATGGACAAGAGTTTATGTTGAGTTCTTGGGACCACCCCAAGACCCTTACATACCTCTTTTATTTACACAACACTCAGCAAAAACTTGGTGTGCCCTGTGTTTATGGGAAAGCACATATTGCATTTATAAGCATGACTTATCCCTAGATTTTAAACTACTGGCATTAACTATTGAGATACAAAGTGTACCCTTGAATAACTGTTAATTAAGAGAGACCTGCACATCCCCAGGTGTTCCTTGAAATTTTATTTGGTTTGAATCCTTGATATTTTGACAGATGAATTTTTTTTAAGTTTATTTCCTTTTCCCTTCTATCAGGTAAAAAGAAAAAGCTGAATTTTCCAAGCACTGCAATTTAAAAAAAAAAAGCCTAAGTGAATATAATGTAATCTTTTTTGAAGACATCTACATTATACAAAGCTACCATATCCAAATGGGACCCTATAAAACCAGTTTTAGTAAGTAGGACGATGGCAGCTGCTGCCCAAAGGGGTTAGATTTTTCAGACTCATTCACAAATGATAATCTGAATAGCCACTGGTTTTATTTATCCCAATTTGAAGATCCTAAAAAGACAGGTAGTGGACACTGCGAACTCTGTCTGTCCAAGAATTCATACTCTTAATAAATACAAAGAACGTCCACCTTTCCTTGCTCCAGGCTATCCGCCTGCCAAATGAACTGATGAAGGTGAAGGAACTATTGTAATATGTTTGGGGGAAGAAGCAGAATTCTAACCAATACAAACACTGAGCCTGTATGATGCCTTCCATTTTTGGATAATGAAAGCATGATTTTTATTATATTTTTCTATGCAACTGGGATTTCTGATCTTTTATGAACTTCCTGTTTAAAATTTCTGCTAGACTTGAATCAGTTGGAAAAAAAACCTAACCTATTTTCTTACTGCTTCTAAATAGTAATCTACCATCCCAATCCTCACCATTATTATGTCAATTGGTGGGCTAAGCAACAAGTTGGTAAATCATTTTGAACAATTGAATAAAAGTTTTATAAAGATTCCGTATTGGCATTTGTGGTATTCGCCTTACCTTTTTTTTCATCAATCATAAAGATATGGTTCTGATCCACAACCACCAAAGAATAATACTTTAGTGACAGAAAAAGTCCGTTTGTGAAACCAAAAAGAAAGTGATTTCCTGAAGCTCTTAATTTGCGGAAGGAGTTGTCTGTTTGTTTAACAGGCTCCAGAATATTTCACACAGTAGGGGCAATAATTAACAGTGCCCCAGCCATGTAGGCGGGATTGGCTTTCCCCTAAAAGCCAGGGAAGCCGTACTAGGGCTTGATTAGTTCAAGGGGCTAAGGCTTGAGTTTTCTGGTGAGGTAGGTGTAGCAGCAAGCACCGCAAGTGTCCTCAGGGTTTGCTGCCAACACAGGTTCTTAGATCTGCTTTGTTAAAGGAAAGCAACTCAAAATGGGTTAACAACCTTACTTTAATCAGTCAAACATATATCGTTTACCTCGTTCAGGGGAAAAAGGTCAGCATCCTGAACTTCAAAGTATACAGGCAGAAGTATCAAGACAGAAACAGATCAAGTAGACAGATTTCAAACTGTCCAACCATTACATCCATACCCAATCAACATCTGGGTTTCAACATCTGGGTTTTTCAAAGCCAGGGGGGCTCTGGACAACGGCTTCCCAGAATCCATATCAAATCACAGAACACTTCTCAAAGTGAGCCCCCAAAAACAAAGCTACACATCAGGGCTTATATAGCCTTCTCCTAGCTCAGAGAATGTAACAACCTTTTGGACCCACTGGCCAATCAAAAAGTATCAACTGAAAAACAAGCCTCCCACCCCAGGCTCCAGGTGCACTTTAGCCTAGGGGCAGGGAAGATCTTTAAAATTTACATTCCCATTACAGTAGGTCAGAAGAAGTTGGTGTCTTTCAGGTTTAAAGGCTGTCTGCCAAACCCATCTCACCCAGCAGATCCTGTTGATTCGAAGTTTCTGTATGGTGATGGTTATGTGAACCTGACTCAGGTCTGTGTCCTTAAAAAAGATCCTTCCCATGCTCTCATTAAGTCAGCTTTTTTTAAAGTGTTGGTTGATATACAAGTATCTCATTTCATTCAAATCCTGAGTCTGAACTGCTGAACCAGCCGTATTCCATGACACTGACTCGGAGTCGACATTTGAAGATGCAATCCCATGTGATGTTTGACCTGTATGTCCAGAGAAGCCTCGGATTAGATAATCTGGAACTTGGGAGGTGGGATGGATTCTACTGTGTTCTTAAACTCCATTGCTGTCACCAGCATTCCTATGTATCGGACCCTTTGTCTTCTGAAGCCAAACTGCCCACGAGCTGTTCTGTGAAATCTGTGCATACTAACATTGAATCATGGGCCATCGGCTTTAAAAATCTATGAGAAAGGTTGGGTTCCATTGAGCAACATTTACTGAGTAGGATGTACTCCATTAATTGTGGAGCTGGGAAAACTTGAATTCTTTTTCTCACTTGGGACACATTCTAGCTATGTAGATCTGGGCAAATTCCTTAACCTCTCTGGGTCTCACAGGGTTCTTGAAGGTGATATTTGAAAGTGATATCTTGAAGATAATTCTTATAAAGCATTACATTTTTTAAATTTATTTATTTATTTTTTAAAGCAATCGGGGTTAAGTAACTTGCTCAAGGTTACATGGCCAGTTATTTCTGGGTGTGGTGCTGAGTATCTGAGCCCAGATTTGATCTCCAGGTCATCCCGACACTGGAGCCACCTGGCCGCCCCTTAAGCAATTGGGGTTAAGTAACTTGCCCAAGGTTACACGGCCAGGTGTTTCTGGGTGGGTGCTAAGTGTCTGAGCCTGGCATTTGATCTCCAGGTCATCCCAACACTGGAGCTGATGCTCTTACTCGCTGTGCTACCTGGCCGCCCCTTTAAATTTATTTTTTTCCAATTACATGTGAAGCTAGTTTTTAACACTTTTCAAAATTTTGTGTTCCGAATTCTCTCTCTCTCCTTCTCTCCCTTGTCCCCCTTTGTTGAGAAGAAATTTGATATAGGTTAAACATGCACAATCATGCAAAACATATTTCCATATTAGTCATGTTGTAAAATAAAACACAGATCCCCCCTCCAAAAAAACCAAGGAAAATAAAGTGGGTTTTTTTTTTTAAGTGCTTCAATATGCATTCAGACTCTACCAACTCTTTCTTTGGAGATGTTTCTTCATCATGTGTTCTTCAGAATCGACTTAAACAATTATGTTGCTGAGAATAGCCAAATCATTCACAGTTGATCATTGTACAATATTGCCATTACTGTGTACAATGTACTTCTGGTTCTATTCACTTCACTTTGTATCAATTCATATAAGCCTTTTCAGGTTTTTCTGAAAGCATACTGCCTGACATTTCTTATAGCACAGTAGTATTCCATCACAATCATATACAACAACTTGTTCAGCCATTGATGAACAGTCCCTGAATTTACAATTCTCTGCCCCACAAGAACTGTTTTATGTATTTTTGTACATGTAGGTTCTTTTCTTTTTTCTTTTTTTATCTCTTTGGGATACACCTAGTAGTAGTATTGCTGGATCAAAGGGCATGCACAGTTTTATAGCCCTTTGGGCATAGCTCCAAATTGTTCTCCATAATAGTTGGATCAGTTCACAACTCCACCAACAGAGCATTAGTGTCTCAGTTTTCCCACATCCCCTCCAACATTTGTCATTTTCCTTTTCTGTCATATTAGCCAGTCTGATAGGTGTAGTGTGGTACCTCAGAGTTGTTTTAATTTGCATTTCTTTCAATAGTGATTTCCAAATTTTTCTTAATTTTAAATTTTCTAAATTTTTATACAATTGTAGATAGTTTTAATTTCTACATGTGAAAACTGCATGTTCATATCCTTTGACCATTTATCAATTGAGGAATGACTCATATTCTTATAAATTGGACTCAGTTATATATTTAAGAAATGAGGCCTTTATAAAAGAAACTTGCAGTAAAAATTGACCCCCAGCTTTCTGCTTTCCTTCTAATCTTGGCTGCATTGGTTTTGTTTCTGCAAAACCTTTTTAATTTAATGTAATCCCAATTATCCATTTTACATCCTACAATGTCCTCTATCTCTTGTTTGGTTGTAAATTCTTCCCTTAACCATAGATCTAACAGAAAAACTATTCCATAATCACCTAATTAGCTTATGATATCACCCTTTATGTCTAAATCAGGTCCCCATTTTGACCTTATCTTGGTATATAGTATAAGATGTTGGTCCATGCCTGATTTTTGCCAAACTGCCTTCTAGTTTTCCCAGCCATTTTTATGAATTAGTGAGTTCTTGCTCCTAAAGCTTAGATCTTTGAGTTTATCAACATTAGATTACTATGGTCATTTACTACAGTGTATTGTGTACCTAGTCTATTCCACTGATCCACCACTCTATTTTTTAGCCAGTACCAAGCTGTTTTGGTGATTACTGCTTTGTAATATGGACCCATCTCCAGTCATCCTGATCTGTATCTTGCCACTGGACCCAGATGACTCCAGAAGAGAAAATGAGGCTGGTGCCTTTTCATAGCTCTGCCTCACTTAAATCCAATTCACTTGCAAGTCATGGCATCACCTACCTGATGTCATGGTTCTCTTTGAGAATGAAGGACAAACAACAGCTTTGTGATACAGTTTAAGATCTGGTACACCTAGGCCACCTTCTTTCATATTTTTTTCTTTGATTCTTTTTATATTTTTGACCTATCTTCTAGATAAATTTTATTACTGTTTTTTCTAGTTCTATAAAATATTTTTGGTAATTTCATTGGCATGGCACTGAAAAAGTAAATTAATTTAGGCAGAATTATCATTTAAAACATTTTCTAAATTGAAAGTGCTATAGAAATAGAACTCTTATTATTATGTGCTAAGTGATTAAAGGAATAGGAAAGAAGTGGGAGAAATGGTCTCTCTCCTTATGAAGCTGGACATCCAACTGGAAAGATGAGATAAAGACATGTGAAGCAATTAACAAACGGCACAAAGAAGTACATGATTCAGTGCCAATATGAATGGTAAGATAGCAAGAACTGCTGAAGGCTAATATGAACAGACACTGGGAGGACCGGGGAAGCTATGATAATAACAACAATAAATTAAATTAAATTAATTTAGAACTCCAAGAGGTTCGGAATCACCTAAAATTTGTATCTCTCGGTGCCTAGCACAGTCTCAACACACAAACAGTACTTAATAAATATTTGTTATATATCATCTTTTACAGCATAAAAAGCCCTTTCATTATGGCTATGACTTTACAGATGGGGAAAACGAGTCACAGCGTTGGTCACAAAGCTTTTGAGTAGCAAAGACAGGATTTGAATTCAGGTCTGTCCTCTAACGAGTCACAGCGTTGGTCACAAAGCTTGCGAGTAGCAAAGACAGGATTTGAATTCAGGTCTGTCCTCTAACTCCAAAGCTACTTCCTAGTTTCTTTCATTTCCCAGAGAGGTGGGATTATGTTGGTTCTTGAGAGGTATGACTCCTATTCTGTCCTTCCTTGGGCGCTTCTTACTAAACATCTCATTTCCATCTGGCTCACCTCATTCCTATGGCTTTGGCTCCTTGAGCCACAGTCATTTTAGATTTCTTTGACTTCTCCCTTCTCATTGCTGGGAAATCTCATCATCTTGTAAAATCCAATCAGCCTTCCTACTCTTCTGAGGGTGGAGCTATGAGCTCCTCAGCCTCTTTTTATGGACAAAATGCCTTTTCCTTCCTTCCTTCTTACCCTCTAACTTTTCAGCTTTCTTTTGGGTATTGTTTCCCCCCCATTTAATTGTAAGTTTTTTGAGGGCAGGAATTGTCTATCTTTTTTGTATTTGTATCCTCAGTACTTAGCACAATACCCAGCACATAGTAAGCATTTAATAAATGTTTATTAATGATTGGCATTCATCTAATACACAAGGGAAGATGACAAGTTGATGACAGATGTATCTTTGAACCTGTTCACATACTAGGGAGATGAATGCCCTGCCCTGCCATCATTTTTGGATTTATAAATCCTTGGTGTTTATAGCAATGAAAATAGCAATGGATAGGGACTCTAAAGACCTGGGCATGAATTTAGGCTGCTTATTAGCTTCATCTGGTGCCTTATTAAAATGTTTGCTGGGATTTTGGGCAGAAGAACTGACAAAATGCCACCAAACTAGAAGTCTAGAAATATGCCTTTGCCAAATGGGCAAATGAAACTGTGAGCAGTGACTTCATTATATCTGTATTTATTTTGTCACCAACCAAAAATTAGGAAAAACTCCAAATCCCAAGGGCAGGGTTTCTCAAGGGCTCGGGAATAATCTGCTTCATAAAGGGTCATTAATAAGCAAATCACCTTTGGTGGACAGGAAGCCTAGTTGCCAGCACTCCTCCATTTCCAAAGAGGACCAATGACGACATGGGGCGATGTCTTGACTCAATGAGAACTGAATTTAAGTCAGGCAGCATGGCACTAAGTCATCAGTTTCACTCTCTCTTCCCGAGTCATCGAAGTCCAGTGGCAGGGCGAAAGTCAGGACAATAGGAAATGGCCTGGGATGCAGTGGATGACCTTGGCATCTTTGATGTCTGAATAATATCTAAGTGTTCCACAGCACCTGCTTCAGCCACCGTCATGGCCATTAGAACAAATTGTTCCCATCCATCCATTCTGCTGGGGAAAATCTTCACATGCCTGGGGTACACATCTTCCTAAGTCACCAATGGGTTTGAAGTCTGTAGGTTTCCTTCAGCCTGGTTAAGCCAATCTGCCTAGCTAGTTTTACTGGGGTGTACCACTGTGCATGTGACAGCTTCTTGGAGCCAGAGATGAGAGCTTCGTGACAGGTGGCTACCAGAGATAGATGAGCTGCTGTAATGGAAATGCAAATTTAAAGATCTTCCCTGCCCCTAGGCTAAAGGGCACCTGGAGCCTGGGGTGGGAGGCTTGTTTTTTCAGTAGATACTTTTTGATTGGGCAGTGAGTCAATAAGGTTGTTACATTCTCTGAGCCAGGAGAAGGCTACATAAGCCCTGATGTGTAGCTTTGTTTTGGGGCTCACTTTGAGAAGTGTTCTGTGATTTGATGAAACTCTGGGAAGCCGCTGTTGAGAGTCCCCCGGCTTTGAAACCCAGATGTTGATTTGGTAGGGATGTAATGGTTGCACAGTTTGGAAATCTGTCTACTTGATCTGTTTCTGTCTTGATAATTCTGTCTGTATATTCTGAAGTTCAGGGTGCTGACCTTTTTCCCCTGAACTAGGTAAACAATACATATCTGACTGATTAAAGTAAGCTTGTTAACCCATTTTGAGTTGCTTTCCTTTAACAAAGCAGATCCAAGAACCTGTGGTGGCTGCAACCCTGGGACGCTGGGGTGCTTGCTGATACAGCTGCCTTTACTTCAAACACACCTAAAGCCTGGTACTGGGGGGAGAACGAGGGCAGAGCATTTGGATTCAGATTCTGATTCCATCCTTTATAATGTGTAAATAGCCTCTGGCAAGTTACTTAATCTCTCTGGGCCTCAATTGTGATCCCTAAAGCTCCTTCCATTCAAACTTAGAAATAAGAAATCAGGTTTCTATCACCTCTTAGTATATTTGCTCTCTTCTGCCCTCTGGTAGTGCCTTATAAAACTGCACATTACTGTACAGCATTTTAAGGTAGAAGGTCTTGAGAGCAGCTCTCTGTAATGGGTGACTGGTACAGGTGCAGAGAGCACCAGAATACTTGACTGATGCTAATTCTCTCTCTCCTAGGGAGAGGCTAGGGAGTCTTGCAGAGACATTGGAGCAGATGTAGACATTCTGTAACTGGTACTGGTTGGCTAACTTCATGGGGAATAGGAGTCTTTTTGATTGATTGTGGAGGCATCAAAAAACACCAGTGGCCAGATCGTCAGCCATTTCCTCTTGGCTCCTTTGGTCTTGGCTTGATTCCTGTTAAATAAGAGATAATGCTTTAAGGGGAAGAGGCCTTGGGCTCCCCACTGAGCTTGACATGTGGTCCAGTGAAAATGGCCTCTGTGGTGCTTGACCTCTGCATTTTTTCTTTTCTGATGTAGTTGAGGAGATTGGAGCTGTCGTTTGTTAGTATCAAAGGGCTAGAAAAATGAGTGTCCAGGTGTCCTGGCAGATTTGCATCCAGCTAGAGTGCTGATGAAATCAGGGAATAAGGGAGTGGCCTTTGGGAGTGACCTTTAGGATCCAGTCCAGCAGTGGCTAAGATGAGGACTCTTTTGGAGGTCAGAGTAGTCATTCCACATTTGCATATGAACTTGGTGAGACCTATGTGATGTAGGAACCGAGCTAAGTTTGAGCTGACTCTTCTGGAGACTGAGGTGAATTCTTCCTGAAAGTTTTCTGTTCATACCCCTTTGGTCATTGCCTATTGGGGAAAGGCTCTTGTTCTTATAGATTGGAATACATTCCTTATATATCTTGGAAGTGTGACCTTTATCAGATGATTGATATTCTCCTATATTTATTGTTTTCACTTTAAAAATCTGTCAATTATACTGAACATTTTTGATGGATATAAATTTTCAAGTAGTGAATCCTCCCCTAATGTCAGTTTTTAAGTTAAGAAAGTATTTATACATTTTTTACATAACTTTAATTCTATAAAATATCCCTCTATGTTAAAAAAATATTGATATTGGGGACAGAGCCAAGATGGTGGGAAAAGTCAGGGACTTACCTCAACTCTCCCAAATGTCTTTCTTAAAAATGAATTCTGAAGGGGCAGAATCTACAAAAGGATGGAGTGAAACAATTTTGCAGCTCACAAAAACTTAGAAGGTCAACAAGAAAAGTCTGTCACACCTGGGGAAGAGTGGAGCACACTCCAGCACAGCCTACAACCCAGCAAACCAGGAGCAGATCTTGGAGGCAACTGAATCAGCAGCAGCAGCAGCAGTGGCTTCCAGACCTCTCAGCCCACAGATGGTAAGAAGTTGGGAAAGAGATTACAGGGATCCTTTCCCTGGCCCTGAGTGCAGGACTGTGTTGCATTACTCATAAGAGGATCTGGGTCACAGTCCCAGAGTGAGAAGGAGCACTAGCTTACCGGAGCTTGCAATCACAGGGGAACTAGAACCCTGGTCACAGTTCCATGGCTGAAAAGAGTGCTTGTGGTCATTCACAGACCAGAAAACAGACCAAAAGAGTAGTAAACACACATTTCCCTAGATCCACTTAGGAAAAACTAAAAACTCACAGATACTCAGAACCAGCTCTAAAGATAGCTCCTTAAAAAAAAAAAAAACCTAAAGGCTGGGATAGGGCTCCCTCCAGTCTGAGAGCTGAGCCCAACTTTAAAATAAAGTTCAAAGTCAAGAAATAGATTGGAAAAATGAGCAAACAACAACAACAAAAATAATCTGATCATAGAAGGTTACTATGGTAACAGCAAAGCTCAAAACACAAACTCAGAAGAAGACAATAAAGTAGAAATTGCTACATCCAAAGCCTCAAAGAAAAATGTGAATTAGCCTCAAGCCCACAAAGAATTCCTGGAAGACCTTAAAAAGAATTTTAGAACTCAAATAAGAAAATCAGAGGAAAAATTGGAAATAGAAATCAGAGTGATGCAAGAAAATCACCAAAAAAAAAGCCAACAGCTTGGTAAAGGAAGCACAAAAAAATATATTGAAGAAAATAACACCTTAAAAAACCAGAATAGACCAAATGGTAAAAGAAGCACAAAAATCTAATGAAGAGGAGAACTCCTTAAAAAACAGAATTGGCTACATGGAAAAAGATGTACAAAAAAAAATCACTGAAGAAAATAATTGCTTAATAAGTAAATGGCCAAATGGAAAAGAAGGTATAAAAGCTCACTGAAGAAAATAGTTTCTTAAAAATTAGAATGGGGTGAATGGAATCTAATGACTCCATGAGATATCAAGAAACAAGAACCATTCCCCAACTGATAAATGGTCAAAAGATATTAATAGGCAGTTTTCAGATATAGTAATTAAAGCTATCTACGGTCATATGAAAAAAATGCTCTAAGTCACTATAGGTTAGAGAAATGCAAATTAAAACAACTCTGAGGTACTACCCCACACCTACCAGATTGGCTAACATTACAGAAAAGGAAAATAACAAATGTTTGAGGGGATGTGGGAAAATTGAGACACCAATGCACTATTGGTGGAATTGTGAACTGATCCAAACTATGCCCAAAGGGCATACTCTTTTGTACATACTTTTTTGACCCAGAAATACTACTATGAGGTTTGTATCTCAAAGAGATCAAAGAAAGGCAAGAAGGATCTATTTGTACAAAAATATTTATAACAGCTCTCTTTGTGGTGGCGAAGAATTAGAAATTGAGGGGATACCCATCAATTAGGCAATGATTGAACAAATTGTAGTATATGATTGTGATGGAATACTATTGTGCTATAAGAAATAACAAGCAGGACACTCTCAGAAAACCTGGAAAGACATAAACTGATACAAAGTGAAATGGGTGGATCGAGGAGAACATTGTAAACAATAACAGCAATATCGTACCATGATCAACTTGTGAATGACATAATTGTTCTCAGTAATACAATGATTCAAGACAATATTGAAGAATTCGTAATGTGAAATGCTATCATCTCCAGAAAAAAAAAACAGATAGAGTCTTAATGCAGATTGAAGCATACTTTTTTTCACTTTTAAAATTTATTTGTCTGTTTTCTTTCATAACATGACAAATACAGAAATATGTTTCGCACAATTGCTTTATGTATAATCCATATCAAATTACTTGCCGTCTCAGGGAGGGAGAAAGAGAATTTGGAACTCATTTTTTTAAATGAGCATTGAAATCTTTTAAAAACATGTAATTGATGGGACAGCTAGGTGGCACAGTGAATAGAGCACCGGCCCTGGAGTCAGGAGAACCTGAGTTCAAATCTGGCCTCAAATACTTAACACAAAACTAGCCGTGTGATCTTGGGCAAGTCATTTAACCCCAATTGCCCTACCTTCCCCCCTCCAAAAAGCCAAAAAAAAGTAATTGAGGAAAAATAAAATAGTAGATAAATATATTTAAAAGCAAAAAATGTATTGATATTTTTTGTTTTTACATAACTTAATTATAATTATAATTTAATGTAAATTAAATTTAATTGTAATATCCCTATCCAAAGAGTCATCCTTTGTAAAAAAAAAAGTTGAATAAAACTAACCAACATATCAACTGAGTCTTACAGTATGTGTAATGTTCCATGCCCACAGTCCACACTTTTCCAATGAAGGGAAATTATACATTTTCTTATTTTTTCTTCTGGAACAAACTTGGTCATTATAGTTCTATAGAGTTTGTTGTTGTATTTTCCATCTACATTGCTGTTGTTACTGTATGTATTTCCTACCTTGTCCCAACTACGTCATGACTCTGTGACCCCATTAGGGATTTTCTTGGCAAAGATACTGGAGTTGTTTGCTATTTCCTTCTCCAGTTTATTTTTATAAATGAGGAAACTGAGGCAAACAGTGTTAAGTGACTTGCCCAGGGTCACACAACTAGGGAGTTTATGAGGTCAGATTTGACTCAGGAAGAGGAGTCTTCTTGATTCCGTGCTTAGTGCTCTATTCACTGTGCAACCTGCTTCACTCTCTATCAGTTCATATTAGTTTCCTCCTGCTTTTTTGACTTTTTCATAATTATCATTTGTCATGGTACAACATGATGCCATTGCCTCCGTGCATTTCAGTCTGTTTAACCATTCTGTCAATAAGTGTCTACCTCATTTCCACTTCTTTGCTCCTACACAAAGTGATGCTATAAGTAATTTGTGCTTATACAAACTTTCATTTTTAGGTGGGGACATAATTGTTATTTCAAATTTTGAAAGGCTGTCCTATGGAAGAGGGAAGTGGTGCACTCTGCTTGTCCCTTTCCCAAAGACAGAGAGAAGGCGTAGAAAGGCAGATCTGGGCACAATGTAAGGAAAAAGGTCTTCTTGGAGCTGTCCAAAAGCTGAAGGGGCTGCCTTAGAACAGAGGGTTCTCTGACTGGAAGTCTCCAGCTGAGGTCAGATAACAACTTGTTGGGGATTATCTACCATGTTTCCCCGATAATAAGACCTATCCCAAAAATAAGCTTTCCCCTTACTGTGTAATATTCCTCTAAAATAAGCCCTCCCCCCAAAATAAGCCCTATTGAGATTGCTACTGTAGTGAAGGTGATCCCCTGCGCTACACGCTACATTACGGTACCCTCTGTATGCACCGTCCCCCCCCCCCCCATGAAAGGCATGCCGCGCTCCGAGCTGCATCCAATCAGAGCTGCAGCAGTGAGCGCGTCATCCTGTTCTTCCCCAGTGATTTGCTTATTGAATAAAGGTACATTTTTTTGTTCACATTTACCTGTTTATTAAAATTGCTGTCAATGTTCATTAAAATAAGCCCTCCCCTGAAAATAAGCCCTCTGGTGTTTTTCTGTCCAAAAAATTTAATAAGACAGTGTCTTATTATCGGGGAAACACGGTAGTAAGGATGCTTTTTAGGTCCAATCAATCAGTCCTAGAAAGGTCTGGGGCACCTGGAGTGGGAGGGTGCCATAGGACTCCTTCCTGAGTTCAAATCTGGCTTTAGACACTTAGTAGCTGTGTGACCCTGGGCAAGTTACTTCACTCTGTCTCAGTTTCCTCATTTATAAAAATAAACTGGAGAAGGAAATGGAAAATCACTCCAGGATCTTTGCCAAAAAAACCCCAAATAGGGTCATGAAGAGTCAGAAATGACTAAAAACAACTGAACAATGATAACAAAGGATTTTTATTAAAAAGCTGGGGTTTGGGGGCAGTTAGATGGTGAAATGAATAGAGCACCAGCCTTGGAGTCAGGAAGACCTGAGTTCAAATCCGACCTCAGGCACTTAACACTAGCCATGTGACCTTGGGCAAGTCACTTAACCTCAATTGCCCTGCCCTTTCCCCTCCAAAAAAAAAAAAAAGGAAAAAAAGCTGGCTTTTTTTTTGAACAAAGAAAATGTAGTAATATCTGTGATCCACATCACAATTCCTTTACACCTGCTCCACTCAGTCTTTCCTGCCCCAAATGAAAAGGTGTGGGACTCTTCCTTTTATTACTGCCTCCAAAGTGCCAGGCTCCTGCCCCAGACATGATTGTCACACAGGCAGCCAGGGACAGAATTGCCCTAATAATGCCTGGTCAGTTGAGATGTGCTGGATGCAGCTTGTTCCCAGGAGAGCTGATCGTTAAAATTTCAAGAGGAGAGTTTATACATCAGCAGTCAGCAAACATCAAAAGCAGGGCATGATCCACTGTTTTATTGATTGTCTACATTTAAGAAAGTGATGGAGAAAATATTAACAATGCAGAATAAAGTTAAAAGCATGTTATGTGTAAGGTGTTGGTTTTTTTTTTTGAAGAACTAGTTATTAAATGTTTATCAGTAAACCCTGAGCTTCTACAGCAGAAGGAGGCAGTGGAGTGAGGGGTGGGGTGTTGGAGGATTAGTGCAGGTGGAGTTGTACTGGAGACAGGTCCCCCAAATAGCGATT
The DNA here is from genome assembly GCF_028583685.1 of Petaurus breviceps papuanus. Classification (NCBI taxonomy): domain Eukaryota; kingdom Metazoa; phylum Chordata; class Mammalia; order Diprotodontia; family Petauridae; genus Petaurus; species Petaurus breviceps. The sequence continues at coordinate 6,676,512 of NW_027185655.1, read as the reverse complement.
ACAGTGAAATTAGGGCGCAACCTGTCTTCCCACCCCCCAGCTGGTCAATCATATGGCCCTTGCAGTAAGCAGACCCTGATCCCCCACTAAGGTACTGCCTTAAGTAAGGATTAGCCTTGAAGTAGGAGACTTTTTCATTCTCTCTCCCAAGGCCTAGCACGGTGCCAAGGACATGATAGATGGTTAATGTTTGGTGAAAATGAAAGCTTTGTACCCAAGACATGAAGAATTGTTGGGAACAAATAGTAATAAGGGTAAATCATGCTAAGTAATAGTAATGCTTACTTAATTACTTGTATTTATCTTTAGTCATCTGCCTACTATGCCACTGCACTGTCCACGCACAAAAACTTTTGGGACACTCTGTGTATATGTGTGTACTCATACATATATATGTATATATACATATACATACATATATACATGCATATATAGGCAGACAGATGGATCCATGGATCAATGGATCGATGGATCAAGAGAGAGAGAGAGAGAGAGATGGATGGGTAGATTGATGGGTAGATAGATAGACTTTCCGTTACACTACTTGTGTGTGTATGTGTGTGTATATATATATATATATATACACACACACATAGTTATTTGCAGGCCATCTCCCCCGTTAGAATGTAAACTCCTTGAGGACAGACACTGGTTTCTGCTGTTCTTTCACGCTCCAGTCAGCCCAATACCTGGCCCATAATAAATTCTTAAACTAGTAAGTGTCTGAGCCTACATTTGAACTCAGGTCTTCCTGACTCCAGGCCCTCCCTCCTCCCCACCCTTTCCACTTCCACACGTACCTGCCCAACATTACTCTACTACACAATATTTCAGTGGCTCTTTATTGACATTGGAATCAAATATTACTTCATCTTTATCTCATCCTTTGTAATTCATATTTTGTGTAAGTTTTAAAATGTAGATAACTACTAGTCCAGTAGAACATGCAGATACTTTTAAAATAAATACATTTGTTGGCTGAGAGCAACGGACATAGGTCAGAGCACCCGGGCTCCAATGCAGGACCCTCCACCCTTCCCTACTTCCCTGGGTCTCTAAGGCCTCCCTCCTCTCTAAATTCCACATCCCTCCGATCTTTTTCAGGGACAGCAGGAAGAATTCAGCTCCCAGGGGCTGGAAGCCCAAGGATGTCTTTGGAACGTGCTAATTGAGTTGCGGCCCCAGAAGGTACTTACTCCACACCCCTGACTGGTGCCAAGTGGGGCCGCCGCTGTCTGCACCCAGGTGGTCTAAGCCTGGTGACGGCCTCTTTCCTCCGCCTGTCTCCTGCTGGGCGGGGCTTCCCCCCGGGCTCCTATTTAGGGCTGCCCAGGTCAGCTGCCCAGCCTGAGCCATGAGACGGTGGGACGCTGTTTCGGGCTGGGGGAGGCCTCTGGGGCTGCTCTTACTGCCTCTGCTGCTGTGGACGGGCCCAATAGCCCGGCTTGCGGCCACCCCAGCACCGAGCCGGGACGTGGTCCCGCTGCTTCTGAACGTGAACTTGGATGATGATCCCGAGCAACGCTGGCTGCCCGTTCTCCAGCGCTTCGACCTAAACATCCTGAGGGAGGAAGTGAAAAATGCGGTCAAGTGAGGCAGGCCGGCGGGTGGGAGCGGGGGGGGGGGGGCGGCGGGCTCGGGGGGTCAGGCTGGACCACAACTGCTGCCGGCCGCTGGGGCTCTGGCGCCCTGGCTAAAAGTCTCCGGGGAACTGGGCTTGACAGTCACTTCTTGAACTTGATTTTAGAATACGAATTCTTCACATCGACTGAGAGAAAGGGGCAGGATGGCGAAGTGGAGAGGCTCGCAGTCAGGAAAGGCTAGATTCAAGACCTTCCTCTGCCCCGTAGTGGCTGTGGGACTGGGCATCGGGGCTCCAGGAAATTCTAAAGCCCTCAGTACCCCAGGACCTGACCGTCTGCTTCTGTAGAGAAAGTGTCCACGGAGGAGTCCCCCACGCTGTAGGCAGTTCTGTGCATCCCGGACACCTTTGGCAGGCTGGGAAAGCCCAGGAACGCCTCAGAGTACTTTTAAATGCCCCACATGCAATACACGGGCCTCAAAAAGAAGCCATTTGTATTGAAATAAAGATGTAATATTTTCCCATTCAACTTCATGAACACTCTGAAATCTGTCTGTAGACCTTGAAACTCAGGTTAAAAGCCCTGAGACTATTCTCCATTCCCCATCCTTTGGGCTAAGAAAAGGGAGAAGAGAAGAATTTTGGGCTTGGGCTTTTCCTGTTTCCACTGGATGTCCACGGCTTTCCCTTCAAACTGCGGGCTTAGGGAACTGTTAGACCTGGGTAGATGGTACCTGGCAGGGTCTCTATAGTTCGGAAGTGGGGAGTGGGGAGAGCAGAGACAAGACTCCCACCTCTTTTCCTTTCCCCTCTGCTACCTATTGCGTCCTCCCATGAGGGTGTCTGGCTGTTCTTTTCCGTTGGGGACATGGACGCTGCTTGGGATTGTATAAATTGTGACTTTTCCAGCCCGCCCAAGAAAAGACACTCCCCCCCTTACCCCCCACTAGGAGGAGTAGGAAGAAGACTTAAATCTGAGGTTGTTTTATGCATAGTCACAAAAAAATGTATTTCCCCAATTGATCCACAGTTTCTGTTTCAGAGGTAACTTTGTCAGGTTTAATCAATCTTGTTTCAAATCCTCTTCCAGCTCTCTCTCTCTCTCTCTCTCTCTCTCTCTCTCTCTCCTGATCTCTCTTTCTCTCTTTCTCTCTTTCTTTCTCTCTCCCCTTCTCTCTCTCCTTTCTCTCCTTCTTTTTCTTTTCCTTT
>NW_027185655.1:6666799-6673621 GCF_028583685.1 Petaurus breviceps papuanus | reverse complement strand
TCTCTCTCTCTCTCTCTCTCTCTCTCTCTCTCTCTCTCTCTCTCCTTTTTCTCTTCCTTCCTTCCTTCCTTCCTTCCTTCCTTTCTTTCTTTCTTTCTTTCTCTCTTTCTCTCTTTCTCTCTTTCTCTCTTTCTTTCTTTCTTTCTTTCTTTCTTTCTTTCTTTCTTTCTTTCTTTCTTTCTTTCTTTCTTTCTTTCTTTCTTTCTTTCTTTCTTTCTTTCTTTCTTTCTTTCTCTCTTTCTTTCTTAGTTTGGAGAGCTAAGTGACCTGACCAAGAACAATAAAATGATTTTACTTTCTGTTTTTTTTCCCCAGGGAACAAATCCCGAGATGGGTTTATGTTGTGATTAAGGAGATAATCGATGATTTGGATGGATTGTTGCTTGAGCCCTATGCCAATGAGATTAGGGGAATATGCAATGCACTAAACATCAGTTTTGTAGACGGCATTCTCTTCAATTTGGTCTATGAATCAAGTGTGTGAGTATATGTTGTTAGTCTAGTGTTGATTAATGTAAAGGCTTTTTTTTTTTTTCTGGGACCACCATCTAATTAAGGGGATGGGTGAAGAAATCTGTTTTCAGTTTGGATCCTAAGGAGTTTGTAGATGGTGAGAGAAAACTGAAATGATGATATTTAGAGATTTGGAATGAACCTCTTGGCTTCTCATTTCAGATGCAAATATACACATATGTATACATATATACATAATATATATCTATATAATACAATACAGTATTTTTGTATACCTGTGTTTGCCTCTTCATGACCCCCTGGACCACACTGTCCACGGTGTTTTCTTGCTCAGAATCCCTGGGCTAGTAAGTGTCTGAAGCTGGATTTGAACTTAGATCTTCCTGACTCACTTAACCCTGTTTGCCTCCTCTGTAAAATAAGCTGGAGAAGGAAATGGCAAACCACTCCAGTAGCTTCACCAAGAAAACCCCAAATGGGGTCATGAAGAGTCAGACATGATTGAAAAATTAAAACAAACAAACTTCCTGATTCCAGGCCCAGAACTCTATCCACTGAGCTATCTAACTGCACTATAATAATGCACGTCTGTCTCTCATCTACCTTTCACCATCTGCTCCACCCAAGCAAGCATTCTCCTCCTTTCTCTAGCTCTTACAATGGTTATTCTCCCTGCCTGGAATATTTTCCCCTTGTCTCTGCCAATCTACTCACTTCCTTTCCGACTTCATGAGTATGCCTCAGATTTATTCCTCCAAGAACCATCTCTTTACTAAGCCTTCCTGAGCCCAGTTACTTTGTAACCATGTCTCCTAGCACCTGATTGCTGAATGGATACCATCAGTTACACACAGCCCTGACGTTATTTCATAGAATATTCATCTTTGCATATTTTTCATGCCTTTTTGATTTGTTCCCTGGTCCATCCATCTAGAGGCAAGATCCCAGTCCTAATTCATTGTACTTTTGCCCCTAAGTTCGAAAAAGATGGTTAAAAATGTATGATGAATGAGAACCAACCAGCTAAGATAACGGTGCTCTCTCTCATTGTTTATATTTCTAGTAAAGTTTTCCTGTCTGTAATAGCTCAATGTCCAGAACCAACTAACCGCTCACATAACCATCATCATCAATGAAAAAAAAATTGAACCAGTTTCATGAAGTTTGTGACTCAATAAACTTATTCTGTCCCAATTACCTGATTCAAACAACTGACTTTACCCTGTAGACTTGACTTCATCTCTCCCGTCTGTATGCCTCTCTATATTCACGTAGCCAACTCCCTAGTTCAGGCCCTCATCACCTCTCACCAGGTCTATCATCATCATCCCTCATTAGGACTGCTGGTCTTCACTTGGTAACTGGTCTCTCTGCCTTTTAAGTCTCTCCCTTCTCCAAAGCACAAAGCTACCAAAATGATTTTCCTTAAGTGGAGATATAACTAAGTCACTCTTCTGCTCAATAAACTTCAGTGGCTCTCTATTACCTCTAAGATCAAATACAAATTCACCTGTTGGACTTTTAAAGCCCTTTGCAAACTGACTCGAGTCTACCTTTCTAGCCTTAGTATAACATCACTCCATTCTATGTACTCCCCCACCAGTCAAACCAGCCCTTCTAATAATGTTCCTTAAACACAACATTCTATCTCTAAGCCTTGCACAAGCTGTCTCCCATGCTTAGAATGCACACCCTCATCATCTCTGTATTTTAAGCATCCCTGGTTCCCTTCAAAGCTCAGCTCAAATTCCACTGCCTTTGTGAAGCATTCCTGATCCCCTTCAGCTTCTAGGGCTCCATTTCCAATGACCTTATATTATTTTCTAATATATTTTGTGTATATACATACATACTTATAGAGTGTATATGTCTATACTATATCCTTTGTATATATTTGTACATATTCATATATGTTTATAGAGTGTAATCTCATTGAGGGAAGACTCATTTTTGCCAATCCCCGATGCCTACCACATTATAATCATTATATATTATGCTTATTATACATTATATGATTATGTTACATATAATCATTAAAATCACTTAATGGTGTTGATTGATTTTTTTTAAATGTCTAATATCACATGTTCTATATAATCAATGTAGAATTAGAAGAAATTTTTGAAATCATCCTGCTAAATACTTTCATTTCACAGATAAGAAAACTGAGACCCCCAAGAGATGACCTATTTAGGGTCAGAGTGATGGAGTAAAGATTGAGACGCAGGTTCTCTGAATTCAAATCCATTATTCTTCCCCCGGCTTATGCTGCCTTCTCTACACTTACACTTAGCTGAATATTACAAATATCAGTAATAATAGCTAATACATATTAAGCACTTTGCTTATATTATTTAATTTGATTTTGATTCTCACAACATCCCTGTGAGACAGGTGCTAATTATCTCCATTTTATATATTGCTTTTTTTCCTCCTTTGTTTTCAAAGAGGACCAGTGAGGAAACTGAGGCTAAGAGGTTCATTGATTTGCCTATGCTCACAGAACCAGTGGGATTTGAACTTAGTTCTTCCTGACTCCAGGTTCAAAGCTCTAGCTACTGCAGCACCTAACTGGCCCATATTAGTGATGCAAATTGACAGGGAAACGTAGTAGTTAGCAGTGATGATGACAAATTATTCAAAATTCTTATTGTAAATCTTGAAGATGGGTTGGGCATCCATTTCACCTTTAAGAAGTAAAAAATTATTTCATTTTGAGAAACTGTCTTAAAAATTCGTTTTCTTGCTTTGCTTTCTTATTTGCATTTGATGTGTCTCCTTTACTCTGTCCACATTCTTCAGCTTCTGTACGAGTATTGTAGCTCAAGATACCAATGGTCACATTTACCATGCTCGGAACTTGGATTATGAACCTGGAGAGGGCTTGCGCAATTTTACAGTAGATGTCCAGTTCATTAAAAATGGGCAGGTAAGATGGGAGTCTGGCACAAGTTGATATTGGTCTCAGTGAGAGTAGTACCCAGGAGACAGCCAGCATCGGTTCCCAAGAACCAAAGGGACCAGGTGACAATGTGAGGATATCACGTGTGTTTTCTGGGGAAAGTATTTGAGGGCTGCTGTATGAAAGAGGGATGAGATGTGCTGCCTTTGGCCTCAGAGAGCAAGGGGTGGACACTGCAAAGAGGAAAATTTAGGCTTGATGGCAGGAGAACATTTCTGAGAATTAGAGTTTCATGTAATGGTAATGAGCTCTCCCAGAAGCCTAGGTCTGAAGAAATTTAGGAGATGGTGGAATTTCCACCATCTGGGGGACACGTTAATTATTGCAATAGCTTTCTACTAACCTGCACTCTCTTCCTTACCCACTACTCAACTACACAACTACCATACCTTTCACAACAGGCAGTGTGGTATAGTGGACAGAACCGATCTTGAACTCAGAACTTCTGTATTCAAATCTACTCCCATATGCTTGCTAGCTGTGTAATTCTGGGCAAGTCATTTCTCTTTGTGCTTCAGTTTCTTAATCTGTAACATGAGAGTGTTGGACTAATGGTGTCTAATTCCATTAATGCCCAGAATTGCTGGTGGGTAGTTACCCCAGCTATCCACTGCAATTAGGTCTAGCCAAGCTTCATCTCCTTCTCTGGAGAGCACATGTACATACCCTATCAACCATAACATTCTTTTTCCAGTCCTGGAACCATAGGCAACAAACTCTGCCATTGTTCCTGGAAGGGTGTGGCAGTCTGCCCTCTAGATCTCCATTTACTACACTGTTAACTTTCTGAATCAAAATTGCCCTCCTCTATATCTGTTGTCTCTTTCTATTAAAATGTAAGTTCCCTTTGGGCAAGTTACTTAACCCCAATTGCCCTCCAAAAAGCAAAAAAAAAAAATGTAAACTCCTTGAGGGCAGAGACTATTTCCAAATTTCTGCTTTGACCCCGAAACTTACCTCAGTGTGCTTAATGTGTGTTTTCATTCATTCATTAAGGAGAGGGTTGGATTACATGACCATGATGTGTAGGACTCTTCATGACCCCATTGGGGTTTTCTTGGCAAGGATACTGGAGTGGTTTGCCATTCCCTTCTCCAGCTCATTTTACAGATGAGGAAACTGAGGCAAACAGGGTTATGTGACTTGCTAGGCCCAGCACTGTGTCACCTAGCTGCCCACATATATCTATCTAATCCTAGCTAGGTTAGATGGGTGATCTCCTCTGTGAGAAATCTCAACTCTGAGGATAATTGTTGATCCATTACAGTGTGGATTCTATGGTTTCTTACTTCAGATGTTGTTCATAAATTAGATGAAAAAAAAAAGGTTTATAGATGATTTGGCTTTCAGGGACAATTTTAGTGTTTTGTCTTTTTTTTTTAATTCCCATTGAGCAACATGCTGAAGTGAAAGAAAATACAGATGCTTTAGGTAATTAAAGCATGTATGTGGTAAGAGTTAAAGACTAATAACATCTCCTCTGATTTCAGATTGCCTACACAGGAACAACATTTGTTGGTTATGTGGGTATATGGACTGGACAAAGTCCAAATAAGTTTACAATTTCTGGGAATCAACGAGGTAAGTAAAGGAAATACCAATAATAACATTATTTTGCCTTAGGACTATATCTCTATTCTTCTTTGGTTTTTTTTGGAGGGCATTGGGGTTAAGTGACTTGCCCAAGGTCCCACAGCTAGTTTTTTTTTTTGGTTTTTTTTTTTGGTGTGTGTTAAGTGTCTGAGGCCAGATTTGAACTTAGGTCCTCCTGACTCCAGGGCTAGTGCTCTATTCACTGCACCACCTAGCTGCCCCTATAGCTCTATTCTTAAAGGCATATGACTATATTTTCTTAAAGTCAAATTAGATTCAATTATTTTACTAAACCTTGGTTGCAAATCTTGATGTTGTTTTCATGGTGGGAGGGTAGTGAAAATGAGGGAAGAAGGAGAGAGCTGTTCTTGTCTTTTTAATTTGACTGTATAATGGATGCAATGGATGGTATAATGGATGGTAGAAACTGGTATCATATTTGCCATGATAATCATCTCTTTCCTTTATATTTCTTTCAGTGGTTGCTAAGACATTCTGTGAGTTAGCAATCTATAAATGCCTACTATGTATGAAGGCTATGCTAGGTGAAGGGAAATCAAGGCAAATCTAAACAGTTTTGTGCTTGCATTGCATTGGGAAGAGGGGGGAAACATATAAAGAAACACAAAATAGGGGGGCAGAGACAAGATGGTGGAGTAGAAGCATGACCTCCCTGTGGCTCTGGCTTCCACCTTCCAAAATCCATGTAAAAAAGGGACTCTAAACAAACTTTGGAGCTGCAGAACCCACAAAATGACACAGAGAAGCTAACCTCCGGCTCAGGACAGCCTACCAGGCTGGCAGGAATCGGCCAGCCCAGTGCTCTGGGAGCCGAGCCCAGCCCTACCAGAGGCTTTAGCCCCAGGGCGGGCCTGACCAGCTGCAGGTGGGAGAGACCCCAGATCAGCAGCAGCTGTGGCCGTTTCCAGATTTATCAACACATAGATGCTAAGGACAAAGTGAGAGTTCAGTGCAGTCTGGACTTTGGGACCCAGTAAGTGGGAGTGCATGGCTTTTGCCCCCAGGGTGAGAAGCCTCCGAGATGCCTGGCACAGCCAGCCAGTGCCACGTGGCAGGTTCAGCTCCTGGCCTACAGAGTGTAGGGGAACCAAGCACCAGTCTGAGAGGTAATCGCTCTTGCTTTAACCTGCTTGGATCTGGATTGCAGTCTAGGGTGGAGATCCTGGGGTGTGTGTCCAGCTTGCCAGAGCATGTGGAGACCTCAGAGCGGGCACCCATCTAATACCTCTGGCAGTTGAGAAAACCCCAGCATTTGGGACGAAAGCTCCCCTGTCTGGTGGCAGAGTCCTACTGTGGCAAAAAGCCCAGGGGTGACATGATCAGGCAAAGGAAACGAAGCAGACAGAAGATTCCAACATTACACTCCTATTTTGGGGACAAAAAGGAGCAAAGAATGGAACAGAAGGAAGACAGTGAAGTCAGAACTCCTGCACCAAAAGCTTCAAAGGAAAATATGAGCTGGTTACAGGCCACAGAGGACCTTCAGAAGCAGATAAGAGAAGTGGAGGAAAAATTGGGAAAAGAAATGAGAATGATGAAAGAAAATTATGAAATGAGAGTCAACAGCCTGACTGAGGAAAATAACACCTTAAAAAATAGACTAACTCAAATGGCAAAAGAGGCTCAAAAAGGCAATGAGGAGAAGAATGCCTTAAAAAGCTGAATTTTCCAGATGGAAAAAGAATCTCAAAAGCTCACTGAAGAGAATCATTCCTTCAGAATTATATTGGAGCAAATGGAAGCTAACGACTTTATGAGAAATCAAGATGCTG